>NC_051257.2:1563750-1876500 GCF_015237465.2 Chelonia mydas
TGGCACCTTGGCAGAGTTTATTCATAAACGTTGCAACTCCCTGTTGGACGAAGACACCATCCTGCACTTTTTTGTGCAGATCCTACTGGCCCTTCATCATGTTCACACCAAACAGATCCTGCACCGGGACTTAAAGACTCAGAACATTCTGTTGGACAAGCACCGCATGATCGTCAAGATTGGAGACTTTGGCATCTCCAAAATCTTGAGCAGCAAGAGCAAAGCCTACACGGTGCGTATCTGCTGAGCGTTCCCAAATTTCTGAAGTCCAGGGGAAGTTCTTCCCATCACAGCTGTTCTGTTTCTGTGTCTCCATGTGGGGAGAGTGGGCCTGAGATTAGGTTGCATCAACTATTGTGATTTAGATTTTGACAAGTCCATAAATAATCAGTATTACTGCTAATCTTTCCACTCTGTGGGTGTCTCACTCCAGTTAGCTCACTGATGTTAGAGTAACAGGGTAGCAGTGAAGACATAGCAACTCAGCTTTTAACACAGGCTGGTAGCTGGAGTTCAACCCCAGGCTGCCCTATGGGCTTTAACTCGAGTTGTTAACCCGAGTTAAAAGCTGGGTGGGTGCGTCTTCACTGTTACTTTAACCCTAGGTAAAAACAGATCTTCTTGTGCAGTGTAGACATACCCTTAATCTCCCTTGACACCCTCTCTTACTGCAGTCATGAAAGTAGTTATGTCAGTTCCTATCTCTCTCATTACCATAGTGTCTGAACGCCTTCCAATAGTGCATGAAAACAACTGTCCTCCTTGTCCCCAGGAGAGTATTGTGTGTGGCGTGGATTGGTTCATTTTGGTAGGGCTTTGTTGTTGAAGATTGTTTTTATTTAAAAATATCCCTGCGGCTGTGTGTTTGTGCTGGAGAAGGCTGGTTGGAGGTAGGTGCCTGGCGCTTGCAGTGGGAGGGGATGGGGCGTGTTGGGATGATCCATAGTTCCTGGGGAGGTTTGTTCCACAGTCTGTTACTGGCCTTGTGGAAGTTCTTCCTCCTGCACAGACCATCTTTGCCCTTGGGGTAAAGAGTCCTGCTGTTCCAGGGGGGTGGAGTTGTTAACCACAGTCCTCATCCTGAAGCTTCAGGCTCCTAGATATGTTGGGCCCAAGCCACTGAGCACCTTGAAGCTAAGGCCTGAGTCCTTGTACTTGACTCTTAGGCTACAGGAAGCCAGCGTAGAGGATGGTGGACAGGCCTGCCGGGCTTGTGATGGCCCGTGGTTCTGAGGAGACTCACTATGGCATCCGGTGGCTGGAGTTTCCTAAGGCCTGTTGCCTTTGTGCCCAGGTGCATTGCATTGCTGTAGTCCAGATGGGATGTGACAGAGTCTTGGATAACCAAGGTTAGGTCACAGTCCACCAGGCTGGGATGGAGTCTCCTAGCCAACCAGAGATGGTAAAACTGCGGCTGTGTGAGAGGTTAGCATCAGAGAGCCTCTTCTGAGACCGGGCTGATATGACACATATGCTTGGGGGCTGACTTTTTCAGTTTCTGAATCTTGCTGGTTGGGTGGATGTCCTGTCTTTTCTTTTTCATCTTTTTGCTGCCTGATACCTTGGTATCTGTCCCCATCTAACCTGATCTGGTTGGCATCACTAAGCGATCTGAGCCCCGCAGTTGGCTAGAAGTCCACATTGGAGCTAAGTGCTGAATGGGAGAGGGAGCCATGCTCTAGTAGTGTCAGAAATGGTAAATCCTCTAGCAATTTTATCCTGGGAAGATCATCGGCCAGTAATCAATAGCAGGGAAACTAACGCCCCTCCCAGTTCGCCTAGAACTCTGGCTTCGTTGTGTTGTAGTCAAGTCATTTTTGTAAGCGGTGTTGATCTTTACCTCTCCTTGCCATGGTTCTGGACTGAGAATGCCATCATGCATCTGTGCCTCTTTCTCTCAGGTTGTGGGGACTCCGTGCTACATCTCCCCAGAGCTGTGCGAAGGGAAACCCTACAACCAGAAGAGCGATATCTGGGCGCTGGGCTGTGTGCTCTACGAGCTTGCCAGTCTCAAGAGAGCCTTTGAAGCTGCAGTAAGGCTGGGGTCTGGGGTTTTCTTAAAGCTGAGATGTGAATTCCAGAAATACGTCCCTTGGGCTGTGCCTGCTGCATTCCCACAGAGCCTGCAGCTCTGGGGAGGGCAGCACCTTGCATTGCTCCTGATGTTTCCTGTCTCTCTGCCCATGCAGCAGCCAGGGTTCTGCTAACCATGTGTGTCTATGTTCCTTCCATACTCTCCAGAACCTGCCCGCCTTGGTGCTAAAGATCATGAGTGGGACGTTTGCTCCCATCTCAGACCGATACAGCCCAGACCTGCGCCAACTCATCCTGAGCATGCTCAACCTGGACCCTTCCAAGCGGCCCCAGCTGAACGAGATCATGGCCCAGGCCATCTGCATCAGGCCACTTCTGAATCTTTACACTGATGTGGGCAGTGTCAAAATGAGAAGGCAGGTTGTGCTGCTGCGATCATCTCTCTGGGGCCTACCAATGGGAGGGGGTGGGGATGGAGAGGCTCCAGCTCTCAGGAGGTCTCTGAGATAGTCAGTTCTTTACTTGGTTGGAGCTGGGAAGGGACGCTGACCAGCTAGAGATCTCAGCTGTGCTTGTGGTATGTGCATACAGGCTAACAGGACCCGGGCTCATGCTCGGCAGCCCGGGGGCTCAGGAGATGGTGCATTGCTGAGGGGCTGTCACGGGGAGGACAGGTTCACCTCCGGTCTCAGGATCTTGCTGACAGGTGTTGCACTTGCTCGCTCACTCTTTGTTGTGGTGGGTGTGGTGCTTTGGGATCCCTGGAGTTGAGAAGACCCATACTGCTGTGGTCAGCAAATACAAATGTGCACACACTGACTGAGTTCTTGCCCCTGCCCTCGGTGTCGCCCTTACCCTGGGGCCAGCATGACCTCACACAGGACATGGTGCTGTCAGAGAGCCAGCTGGCCGATCTTAAAGAACTGTCCCCAGGAAACTGAACTGTGTCTCCTGTCCTGAGTCTGCCTGCACCAGGCCATGCTCAGCAGTTCACTCTGCCCTAATGAGAAAGCTTCCCTCTCCTCTCTGAGCCCAGTGCTGATGCTGGCCCGGCTGTTTGAGTGAACAGTCAGAAGTTGTGCATTTTGGTTTGACAGGCCTGAGAAGCCATTAGCTACAGTGCCACCAGTGACCCACAACAGAGCGGGAGGAAGAGTGACCAGTGCCAGACCCAGGGGTAAGGCCGGGCACAGTGTATTCAGCAGAACTTAATTTCAAAGGCGAATCCTTTGTATTGACCAGCAGTGGCATCCTCTGCCAGATGAAACTCAGGCACTTCACACCCTAAATCCCCTTCCTCGGAGAACCTGTACTCCAGCCCCAGGCTGATGGGACTCAGGAGCTAGCCAGTGCTGCTTCTAGATCAGCCCCTTCCGAGGCTTTCCTGCCCTTGTCGTCTGGCGCCTGAGTTCCCCTGTGCTGCAACGCTCCCAGGCTGGGAATTGAGGGTCCCTGGGTGATGAATAGCTAGAGCTGTAGCAGCCCATCTGCCCTCTGCAAATTCTAGAGTAGAACGCTAGTTTCCCCCTCCTCCTGCTGGCATCGCCCTGGAGAGCTGCTGTGAACAGCCTTCCCTGGAGCCCCTGGTTGAGCCTCAGACAGAGGTTCCAGGCCCTGTTCTTGCCAGCTGATTTAGCCCCTCTGTCTGACTGGGTGTTGTCCTCCACTGCGGGTGGGCATCTGGATAGTATGGCTAGAGCCACTTCCTTGCCCATTATAGCTTGCCAGGGAGGGCTGGGGGGTGGCAAGCTGGGGTGATGGTATTTCGTTTGGACTCCTAGGTGTTCGAGTTGGTTCAGCCAGGACTGGAATCCCACCTCCCCTGTCTTCCATCTACACCTGGGGCAGCGGGATCACCACCCCCCTCCGCCTGCCCATGCTCAACACAGAAGTGGTGCAGGTTTCTGCAGGGAGAACCCAGAAGGCCGGCGTCACTAAATCAGGGAGGGTCATCATGTGGGAGGTGAGCAATGGCAAGCAGGCAGCAGCCAAGGGCAATAAGCCACTGTCAGCAAAGGAGGAGTATAGCCTGCTTCCAGACATGCCATGGCCCCACATCCCCCCAGTCAGCAGGCAAATCCCTGCCTGCTCCTGATGACCACTGAGGCTACAGGAGGTCGGGGTGGGCTTATTGCTCCAACTTGTTCTTTTCCCCCAAGCCCAGCTGCAAGCAAAGTACATTTCAAAACCTTTTGGCTTTTCCTTGCTAGGCTTCCCCAGTGGGTGCTGCTGGAGGCCCTTCTCTCCCAGGGGCCACAGAGCAGCTCCAGCCTCAGTTTGTGTCCCGCTTCCTGGAAGGTCAGTCCGGAGTGACTATCAAACATGTGTCCTGTGGTGACCTCTTCACAACCTGTCTGACAGGTATGGCCATGAGCGGTGCTGTCTCCCTGCACGTTTTGGGGGTTCCCAAAGCAGCCAACCCCATCTTGGGATGGTGCAGCTGCTGTGTTGCTGATGGGGCATGCCCAGCAGGACTCTAGTCCCAAAGTCCGTATGGCAGAGAACCCTTCCCACCCAGAATGAGAAACCAATTTCAATGAGTCTTTGTGACTCAGCAGCACCTGGGGGAGCCAGGATCTGAAAATGCTTTTAAAGCATCCTCCAAGCTGCTTTTGGTCTGAGCTTCCTGGCTGAGTGACATCAACCTGGAATGTGCACTGTTTGCACAGTGAGGTTCTTCTGATGGCCCGTGGGGAGCCGGGTGTGTTTGCAGTTCTGCTGGGGATCAGGGGAATAAGTGACAGATTTGCAACTGGCAAACTTCAAATGTGTATGTTTGTCCTATCTCTGACCATGCTTCCTGCTGCCCCTGGGCTGGGTGGCCGGTAAATGAAGGACTCTGTGTGTTTAACACCTCTCCAGACTGTTGAATTAGAAGCTCCTGCGTACACAGCTGGAATAATGTTATCTCAGTGCTTTGCCCATCATCCCCTGTTTGTGTTAGTTCTTGTTGGGTGACTTGTCCCAGCACGTTTATGGCTGCTTCTCTCAAGACTCCTGAGCCCCATCTAAAAGTAGCCCTCTGTACATATCCCCCTAGCAGCTAGCCCAAGGCATCGGTGTGGGATTGGCAGTGTCTGCCAGCTGGTGAGGGCTCCCAAGGGACGCTGGTACTGCTTGGATGCTGTGATCTGTCCCCAGGGCTGTGTGGATGCACAGTGTATTGTGGGTGGCTGTAATATGGCTTTATTTTGCTTTTCCAGACAGGGGGATAATCATGACTTTTGGCAGTGGCAGTAATGGTTGTTTGGGGCATGGAAACTTCACTGATGTAACACAGGTTTGTAGTGTGAGAAATTGGGGACACCGATAAATACTGACTGTGTCATGTGGCACAGCTTCTCCCTGGCCCCCAGCGGACTTGCAGCACTCCTGCTGTGTGCATCCAAATGACGCTGACGGGCTCTGGAACCGGATCCTTTCCCTTCCCTCCCCCCAGCTCTGTTCATCCTGCTTCTCTCTCCCCACTTGCACAAAGATGTCTTTGAATGTGGGGTTACAACATGCTGAGGGAAGTCGAGAGCTGCCTTGTGGTTGCTGTTGGCTGGGACCCAGACTCTGCCGCTGCCTGCAATCACACACCTGGCTGTTTCGGTCTCAGCCCTACAGCTGCTGCGGTTCACTGGGAAACTTGTTTTTCAAAAGAGCCAGTGTTCAAAGGAGAGCCACGCGTCTCTGATTGGGACAAAGTGCTGGAGCTGGAACGGAGCTCTCCTCTCCCCCTCCCCTCTCCGGGCTGTTTCCCAGCCCACCCTGGCTGGCTGGTGGCGATAACATGTGAAATCCAGCCAGGGATGAGGGTTTGGGCCGGTTTGTCTCTGTGCTCCCTTGCAGGGCTTCGGTGGGTGTTACCCTCTGGCTTCTGCTTGAGAGCTGTGCACACCTCCCATTTGCCGCTGTGGAGGAGCGTAGATTGGTGGCTGCAACCATATTTAAGCAAATGGTGCTTTTCCCTGAGGAGGTTGAGGCCCATGGGAGGGATGTGTCAGATCTGACTCTTATCACAGCATGGAAAAAACAAAGTGAGGAGATAAATGGGGAATCTGCCTCACGGGAGAGTTAGCTAGTAGTTTCCATGCAGTGCCCTGGGAGTGGATCTTTCAGGTGAGACATTATAACCAAGTTTTACCTGCTTTGCATGGGCTTTTGTCACAAGGGTAGAGATTTGCCCTGCTGCCTTTGGCATAATGTTTCTCCTCCCCAAACTGTTGTGCTAGTTGGTTGTCTGGCAGCTGTTGTTTACCCCAGAGGTGGCTGCATTTTCCTTTGTGCTGTATATACATAGTTTGTAAAGCACCTTTAAGATCCCTTGGGACAAAAGGTACTATGGAAATGTAAATATTGTTCATATAGTGTAAAACCTGGAATAGGAACTAGAAAATCTATGGAGCTCTGCTACCTTGCCTTGCCGTTCTGCAGTGCCCGCTGGGTAGGCAGATCTGCTGTAGTAAGGAGTCAGTCAGTGAGCTGATGGGGGGGAAAGGGCGGAGCTGACTAAAGCTGTTCTTTTCTCTACCAGCCTAAGATCGTGGAGGCATTGCTGGGCTACGAGATTGTGCAGGTGGCATGTGGTGCGTCTCATGTGCTGGCCATTTCCAATGAACGGGAAGTGTTTGCCTGGGGCAGAGGAGACAATGGTAAGGGGATTTTAGCTGCCACTGCTTAGCATGATCAGGGGGCATTTTTCCTCCCCTTTTACTTCCCCAGTCCCTACTGATGTCCCTTTGTGTACTTCCTGGAAGGTAACTGTTGTGTGAGACCGACTGTGGCTGGAGCAGCTGGCAGTTCCCCACAGCCAGGGCACCTGCGCCCTGCACACAATGCTCCCTGCTGGGTGTGTCCGCAGCTAAGGCGCCTGCCCCCTTGCACGCAGTGGCCCACATCCAGGCCCTGCAGTTACCGCTCTAGATATTGTTACTCAGGGAAATGCCTTTGGTTTGTATTTTGATACGAAAAGTCTCTCTAAACGATTTCTTTTGCCCAGGTCGGCTGGGGCTGGGAACTCTGGACTCCGCTAATTCTCCCCAGCAGGTAGCTGTTCCTCCTGAACACGAGGCTCAGAAAGTCCTTTGTGGTATTGACTCCTCCATGGTCCTGACGGTGAAGAACCAGATTCTTGCTTGTGGGAGCAACAGGTAAGAAAAGAGGGATGTTTTCCTGCCTTCTGGACCAGAGGTGTCACCATAGCAGATCAGTCCAGGGCCCATCTAATCTAGTGTCCTGTCTCCAGCAGCACGAGAAGCTCAGTAATGGGTATCTCTTTGGAGCTGCCGACAGCTCTGATGTAGAGCAAGAATGTGCCCTATATCACAGTAACCATACATTTCTCAGCATCCCTTGGCTTCCGTGCAGCTAGCCCGGGAAGGCTTTGGCCCAAGGCATCCTGAAGAAGTTCCATCTATAATACATGATGTTTGCTCAGCCCCGGGACTGCTCTCCTCATGCAGGTTTAACAAGCTGGGCCTGGATAAGATTGCGGAGGAGGAGGAGCCGTCCCTGGGGGATCGGGTGGAAGAGGCTCCCACATTCACGTGTGTCCAGTCAGGGCCCTTAAATCAAGAGCCAGTGGTGTGTGCAGATATCGGAACAGCCCATTCGGCTGCAGTCACAGGTGAGGAGGTGGCCCTTGGAAACCTGTGCTGGGAGGGGTAATGTGGGGAGGACCTTCCCCCCCTCCCCCCGTGGTTTGGGTTCCAGACAGCGAGTCGGCCTGGGAATGTTTGGGCTGTGGGGGCAGTGTGCTCTGCACTGGTGGAATACCAGCCTCTTACCGGGACATCTCGCTGCTTTCTGACCAGGCGAGTATTGGCTGACTTCTCAGTTCCGTCTTCCCATTGACAGCTTCTGGCCAGTGTTACACCTTTGGCAGCAACCAGCACGGGCAGCTTGGCAGCAGCACCTGCCGTACCAGCCGTGTGCCCTACCTGGTGGTGGGACTCCAAGGGATAAAGGTCACCATGGTGGCTTGTGGCGATGCCTTCACTGTGGCCATTGGAGCAGGTGAGATTGAAGCCCTGGTGTCCTGTCTTGCAGCAGTTCCTGGCTTTCTTGAGCTGTTAGCCAAGGAGTCAGTGCTGCTGGTGAGCGCTCCAGGCTGCAGCCTGCAGCCCCACCCTGCTTCCTATGGCCGTTCTGAGAGGAGCAAGGGGGGTAGGCTTGTTCCGCTCGGCAGGGCACTCTGCTCTGGAGGGTCAGCAAAGCTCATGTCAGTCTGGGAGAAACCATCTGCAGCCAAGTGTCTCCTTTCCAGAGGGAGAGGTGTACACGTGGGGGAAAGGAGCCCGCGGGCGCCTGGGAAGGAAGGATGAGGAGACCAGGACTCCCAGGCCTGTGCAGCTGGAGGAGACCCACCCCTACCTGGTGACCTCTGTCGCCTGCTGCCATGGGAACACACTGCTGGCAGTAAAACGTGAGTAGAGGGTTCTTCGCCACAGCTGTTCTTGCTGCAAGCTCAGGGGACCTAAACTGAAGCCCTGCCTGGCGCCCTAGAGGGGTCGTGCCCGGCAGCACTGAGGGGGCAGAGTGTGTTTAGCCAGCTGTCAGCCCCTGCTGCCCTCTGCTCTCTGCAGCTCTCCTTGCTAATTACACTGTGTGATTTGGGGGCCACTAATGCTCTATTGCTCATTCCATGCCTGCTGGGCCACAGACCTTTGGGGTGCTCCTGCCTGCCTTGGCATTGCTTTGACTTGCCTCTAGACTAAGCCCCTCCAGATTTTGTCACTCTGGGATTTCCTTTGGGGGAAGCGGGGTGCTGCCGTGTCTGTTGCTACCCAGGTCCCTTTCTAGCTGGGGTGTTCCATTGATCTTCCTTAGGCCAAATGCTAATAACCAGGGAATCCAACACATTTTCAATCTGGACTTACTCCTCCACAGTGAACCCTGGCCCTGCAGAGCACAGGGACAGCCTCCACTGCAATGGGTCCCTGCTCAGCCCTGTCAATCCGGACGTCCTGTACCAAGCGTTTACTGTGTCTGTGCTTCGGGGAGACCTATCCCTGAGCCGGGAGTGCTGCATGCAGCACCCTCTGGAGTCACTTAACTCTGCTCCATGGGTCAGCTCCTGAGCGGTGCAAAGCCCACTCCCCCCCTGGTTGGAGCACTCTGCAGCTCTTCCCAGTGCCTACCGGGCCAAAGGCCCCCCATTCGTTACCAGCTGGCTGGTTTCTGGAATCTATGGTGTCTTCGTATTCCACTGAAATCAGAGCAGCCCCAGGCAAAGCACAGAATCCATCTCTCGTTGTGTGCTACACCCCTTAGCTACTGTAGTGATACTGAGCCAAGCCAGCAAAGCAAAGAGCAGCGGGGGAAGGAGTCGTCCTTTGGATTCCTAATGCCCTCCTGCTACGGCTGGTCAGGGGAAGCCTGCAGGGAGCTGCCGTGCTGGTGGCCATGTTTATGGAGCCAAAGCATTTCCCAAACCAGCGACTTTCAGAGCAATTGAAATTGCCTAAATAGAAACTGAGATTTGAGGCATCATTTTGGCTCCTGGATCTTCTCTGTGGTTTGATAAAAATAGCAACAGCCTGTGGCTTCTCTTCCCTCAGTCTGAAGGCAGCATCATTACATGGTTCAAATACACCCACAGTCGGACCTGCCCTTCCTGTGCCAGGATACACGAAGAGAGCCTAGGTCAGCACATTGGAGGGTCTGCTCGTACCTCTGCAGTGTGGACTATGGCTTTTCCCTTTCCCTGTCCCCTGCTAGCTGGCTAATTGTCCCCAGCAGGGAGGAGCTCCTTCCCAGGGACATGGCTTTTAGTTCCCTCACGCTCCACTGGGCACCTTGATTAAGCTACAGAAAACATTCCTGTATCTGTATCGATCCAGCCTAGGTCCTTATCTGCCCTGCCCCACCCCCCAGTTACATCTGAGCGCTTCACAGTCTTTCACTGATTTAGTGTTGAACCCAAATGCATAACATTCAGGATTGTGAATTGAGCCACCAAAATGTCACATGCAAACAGCGCCCTGCCCTGCTCCATGGGTACCAGAGTGCAGATATCATGGAAAGCCAGCAGAATGGGTTGGTTCGAACTTTGGGCTTTCACCCAACTGTTGGGTTGGAAAGCTTTTCCCAGAAGAGAGAACCTGTCTGAACCTTCTGCTTGTGGTATAGCCCTAGTCCCCTGACACAGGGCCGTACGAAAGGCCCATCACTAAAAAGCACCTTTGTGCTAAGGACACAGCGGTTCCTTAGTGCCCCAACTTGTCATTCTCTCTTGGTCACCATTCAGTGCAATTTCTTTCCAGCATTTGACATCTGCTCCCTGGCTGCAACTGCCTGGGCCTGGACCAGTATCTGCGACCCGCTTTGCTGTGAGCTCTGTACTGCAACCTGCTGCTAACTCTAGTCAGACCTCAGCAGTGCAAACCTCCGTGCCGCAGCAACCCCAGTCAGGAAGGGGCCACTAATGAATGAACAATGAGAAGTGGGAGCCTGTCCAGCAGCACAGAACTCCTTTGGAGAGAGTCTCTCTTTGCCTTCGGGGCTAACTCAGTGGGGGGAGCAAGGGGGGCACAGACCTCAAGGAGTCACTGTTTCTTTACCCCCCAGAAGACCCTTTAGAATCAACATGAAGACAAAGGGCCTCTCTGTTAATCCTTTAGCACCAGTGCACATGGCTGTTCTGATGCCAGTCCCACGCCCTCTGCTCTGTGTACTAATGAGGGCCTCACAATGGCTTCCCGGGGCAGCAAGAAAGTTGGGCTACTGAACCACAAAGCCTGTCAGCCTGATTATTGGCTTGGTAGCCACAGGATGCTGCTGATTTTAGCCTCCTGGTGGAGTGCTCTATTGGATACTTTGCCTGTGTTTATCCCTGGTTTCTGCCCTTTGTGTTTCAGCTGCAGGGGAAGAGTCGGGCCCGCAGTGAGGAATGGGCTGAGAGGAGCGAACTGCACCACCTCCATATGGACATAGCCAGCTTCCTTCTGATCTATATCCTCTCCTGCCTGCCTCAGTGTTGCTCAGGCCTGGAGGACGGGGCTCTGTAGTGCAGGGGCAACACTATGGGCTGCATTGGTGCTTGCCAGGAGCCTGAGAACACCTAATCTATAGAGAATGGAATGCACAGAACTGATGCCCTTATCGTTAATATAGAGATGTCAAACCCCTCAGATCATCAGGTGCCACTGCATGCTGGAACCTGAAGCCTCCCCTGGCCGCTGCACCATGGAGCAGCATCTGCTGGGACAGGCCACATCTCTCCATCCAGGATGAAGGGTGATCATGACCTGACTTGTATTCAGCGGGCCCCACTCAAGCGATTTTGCCACCAGCAAGAAGGGCCTCAGTTCATTTTCACAGATCCATGAAAACTGAATCTGGTTACAAAGCGTGGGCTGGCAGTTTTGTGTTGGAGGGAGCTGTCACTGTTTGCACCGGAACGTCTGTTGTTACAGCCCCAGGCACTATGATGGGTGACTAAGTGCAAAACTCTTTTACTTAAAGTCTATTTATTCCTGAAGAATGTTTGGCCCAGTTGTTGACCAAGTTCATTGCATTTTCAAGCTACCAAAGTTCTGGGGCCATGACCCACTTGGCCCTTCACAAGCTGCCAGAACCAGCGAGAACAGTGATCTTGTGTGTAGGCGGCTTGGCCCTGGACTGTTCTTCCCAAGTGCCTGCCTTTAACTCTCCAATCACAGCTTGACTTGGGTCCTTCAACCCTTAGTTCTATATGCCCTGGCTAAAGTTTGTTCTCAGGTCTCCTAAAGCCTGCTAGTGACCAGTTCACTGTCCAACAGCGTAGACCTCTGCTACTGAAAATCACCAGTATCGCAGCAAGCAGCTGTGAGTAACTGGAGGGCTAGCCCCAATCTGACCATGAGGAAGGAGGAGGACCTCCCCAGGGCTCTTCCTACCAGAGACTGGAGTTATCTTTCTATGTAACCAGAAGGATCGTTCCCTTTTCTACTGACACCAGACTCTGGGCCATTTGCTGAAGAGCTTGTCTCTGATCTATCTTAGCAGCTCTCCTTTTCACATCTACTATGATACACTTGCCAGTCAATTATTGTGTATAAAGGCCATGCTTTCACTTGCTGGTAGGTTCACTGGCTTAGTTATTTTATTGTGGATCTTTGTTTGATTTGAGGCGAAACTTGGCAGTGGCTGACAGGCTCCAGTGGCATCTGGCTGCTATGTCTGGAGATGAAAGATCATTTCTTGTATCGCGGCTCCTGTCCCCGCTGGGTGCTGGGGCTCTGGAGAGGCTGAGGAGCAGGGTCCCCTGTAGCACTGGAAGTTGCATGGTGACCTGACTGGGGACATTCCTCTCTTGCCTGTGTTCCGCCAGGAGAGCGAGACCTCCTTTCCCTGGTGGCTGTCTTCTGCACAGGTGGGAAGAATCAGCACTCTGTTACCACCAGAAAGGGCTGTTTGTTGTTCAAAGGTGTCTGTTTTCTTGGCATTTGCCTTGTGCCGTCCGCCTCTGCTGGCGTTGGAAGCTCTATTCACGCTAAGGAGCTGTAGATCAGATCACTGCACATGCTCATTGGATCTCTCTTGCCCTTAAAATGGTGTGGCTCAGGAGGTAGAATCCGGGGCTTGCTGGGGGAATGGCCATCTCGATCGGTTCCAAGCCAGTGCTGAGTGATGAAGGCAGTGCTGCGTACCTGGCTGTGCCGGGTGAGCCTGTCTCATGCCCCTTTGCTTTGGATGGGCTGCGCTTCCTCTCCCTTCTGTAGGTCACGGTGAGGCTCCCAGGAGCCTTTGTTTAGGTGGAGGTGTTTTCTGACCCCAGTCAGATCCAGGATTGTGAGTCAGGGCAACCCTTAACCAAGGGGATTGCAGCTTGTTGGGCTAAGAGAACCACTGCAGCCTTCCTGGGCGAATGGTTTCAGGAAAGACCTCTTGTTGTAGGGCAGCCCCAGCTCCTATAGGAATAGCATCCTCCTGCCAATGTCTCTACTGCCCCGGCTCTGTTCTGTAGAGCCCAGGGAGAGGGCTGCCAGAGGAGCCGAGTGCCTGCAGCTCCCACTGACCTGACCTGGAGCTGTGGGTGCTCAGCACTTCTGTTAGCCCCCAAGTCCACTCTGATTCCAGGGGGGCACTTCCAACGTGGAAGCGCAGGTGAGAGATTCCCTCCGAAGAGCCTGGCCAGTCTGTTTTCCGACCCAGAGCTGAGGGAAAATGGAGCCTTCCTGGAGGGAGATGCTATTCTTGCCTCTGGAGAGACTTGCCAGAGGGTCAGAACTGGCCAGGAATGGCCACTGGACGGGAGGGTTGTGACTCCATAACCTAGGCAGGGCAGCTCCCTGATGAACCATGTCTGCCTCTGACAGCACAAGGTCTCTGTCCTGCACTTTGGCAGCACTTGTACAGCCTCTCCTGCCAATAGAGTATGGAGTTGAGTAGAAATCCACCATAAACCAGTCCCTTGGAAAGTCCGACACCAGCCACCTGGTTTCCTATGTCCCCTTGGAGCAAAACAGCTCCTCCCCAAGATGAAGTACCTGCCGAGGTGAGACCTGCTGGCACCAGCTCCACTTCCGGAGCCTCTTCTGGGGCTTTTACTGCATGAGAGATGTTGTTTTATGGCCTACTGAAGGGCCATTTCTCAGCAGAGCCCATGGGGGATGGCAGCATTAGGGACTGTAATAGCGTGAGGAGCCAGCTCATTAACAATGTGCTCCCAGAGGGGAAGACCCCAGTAATCTCCCTTGTAGAGTGACCATATTTTCCCAAAGGGAAAGTGGGACACTGCACAGGACCAGCCCAAGGCCCCCTCTCCCCACTGTGCATGGGGTTGATCTGGCCCGAGCCACTTTCTTGAGCCCTCCCTCCCATGTGGGGCTGGCATTGGTGCTCTCCTGCCCCACTTTGTCCAGTTTGCTTTTGCCAACTGATCATCAGGCAGCAAGAGCAAACAGGACAAATGCCCTGTTTTGTCAAAAAAGTCGGGATGACCAGGACAAGGCTTAAAAAAGGGACTGTCCTGGCCAAATTGGGACGTATGGACACCCTACCCCATTGATTCTCACTCATGTTACACCTTGGTGTGTGTGGAGTTTGGGGTGTTGCAGCCCCAAGCTAAGGCCAGAGCCAGCAGGAATTCACAACCACTGTTCGTATTTGCTGAGCACTGGAGTTAATCTTTGAAGCCCCGGAGTTCAGCAAGGTCATTTGAAGAATTTAATACTGGACTGTGACCCAGCTCGGAAAAGAAACAAAGAGGCCCCAGAACAACACTAGAGCTCTCAGAACTACAGGCTGAGGCATGTCCTCCCTCCCTGAGGCACAACAGCCAGAGCTAACAGGCCATTCCATCCTCAAGCCTGTGCATTTGCTCCCCGCACAAGCTCATGCTACCCCAGTGAAAGCTCCCGCTTATCCTATGCCGCGGCTTGTGGGCTTGTTCTTAGTCCTATGTGTAGAGGAGCTGGGGCTAGAGTACATTCCTCTAGCAGCATATCCCAGCCAAGGGCAAGGAGCCCCGGATCCACAGGCACTGAAGTGCACACGCCCCTTTCATGCGCGCCCCCTACTCGCAGCTCGCTTCCAAAGCCAGAGCACTTTCCACGGGGCCAGCAGCAGGAGAGGGACGTGGAGCGCATAGAGGAGAGATGGGCCCTGTCCTGGTGAAGAGGACAGCTCAGCCACAGGACTGTTCCAGAGCAGCAGTGTCCCTCAACTATCCCTGGTGAGCCTCCGGAGGACGGACAGAAAAAAGAACATGTTCAGGAGATGATGCTGGAAAGGGGAAGGCTGCCGAGGCAACCCATTTCCCTCCTGTTCTCTCCAGCTTGAGGTGGATCTTGTGCATTGTCCATGTTCCTGAAGAAAAGCTGAAGGCCCATCACTTGGCCTAGGGACTCAGCGGTGGCGGGATTGGGAAGGGGCACGAAACTCTGTACTATGTAGTTTCTGTAGCTCTCCTAAGCATCTCCTGGGAGTGGAGCAGCATCCATAATCAGCTCTCCCTGTGTGAAGGGATGGTAACACCAGGAAGAGGGAGGGGAGGGACTCAAGAAGTAGAAGATCCCTAGGGAGCTGGTGAAATCCCAGGCCGCTTTGTTCTGTTCTCAGTTGACAGTTGGAGAGAGAGTGAGTGTGTGTGTGTTTGTAGGTGGGTTGTGATGGGCTGTTGGGGGCACTGGGTGTAGGAGGACTGCCTGTCTGTCAGGGTAGCTGCGGAGGTTATAAGTACAGTAGCTGCTCTGGGGGTGACTGGAGCGAGGTCATGTATTGCCCGTATTTCTAGTGACTGCCGATGTGCCTAGAGGCATCTGGGCCTGAGGGAGCCATAGACATGCAATATCCGATAGTGATCAGGCTCTGAAATGGGCTGATCTTTCCTGTTTGTAAACCCCATGGCAGGGACAGGGACTCCTCGCTTCAGGCTGTCCCATCTCTCCAGCCAGCTCCTTCTGATGACTTCGTGTTCCCACTAGCTAATGAGTCAGAAATGCTCTCTGCAGTGGGCTTAGAGGCTGAGTAGTTTTAAACATCAAAGTGCAATAAATAGAAATAGTGACTCTCTAGCCTGCTAGCGCCTTTCATCGGAGAGTCCCACGGGGCTCGCAGGCCTCCGTTAATGGACCTGCACATACTTCTGTGAGCTAGCTAAGTTCTGTCCCCATTCTCCGCATGGGACACTGACACAGCGCAGTTAGAACCCCCCCGCCCCCTTTTAAAGCTGTGTGCAGAGATGGTTTACATGGAGTTATGGCTGGAGGAGCACGTTCTATCCTGTTCTGGCCAGCCTGAGGGGGATGGGACCAGCTTTCACAGCCATGCCCCAGCCTAGGCTAGACCACAACTCAAGTGCCAACTGAACAACCTGGGTCCATTTTGTGGTGTAGACAGGACCCTAACTGTGTTCCCAGAGCGAGCTAAAGCTTGGACACGGCGAAGGCCTTAGCTCTTTTGCCTACAGAATACAATTAAGAGCCATCTATGCTATAGGAGGGCTTAGGGGATAATCACATTGTATTTGGCTTCCCTGACACTGGCTGAACTGTAATGCAAGAGACACCTAAGCACGCACGTCATGCTGTGAGTCAGTGGCAGAACCAGAAAGGGAATGCGGAGCTCCCCCAGCCTGAAGCGTTTTATGGCTACTAGAAAACAGAATGGGAAGAATAGTTACCCACATGCCATGGGCCATGCAGCCAGCATGCCAGACCCGGTGGGATATCGTTGGGGGCCAATCAACAAGCTCCAGATATGTCCAGTATTCTAATGGCATTTCCCAGCCTGCTCTCATAAGGCCACCCATGGTTAATCTCTCACATGTAGCATTTCCAGGAGCTCTGGGAAAGTGAGGGAGCAAATTCCTGCTGGTTAAAGTTTAGCCCATTCTGCTACCAGCTTACTGCCTTCACAAAGCCCGTTTGTTAACCTTTCCTGCCTGTCGTCTTAGTGTGTGGCTGGAGACCAGTCCTCTCCCATCAGCCAGAGCTGTTGAGGGCCTGTAGTTCAAGTCACACTGGTGCCCAGTCTGCTGGAGAGGGATCCCAGTGCGCTCCTGGCATGCACTGGCAGAGACCCTCTTTTAAATTTGGATGCCCCATTCATTTAACCCATCTGTCATATATCCAGTTGCTTGACAGCAGGTAGGGTAACACCATGCATGTGGCAGATTAAGCTGCTAGCACAGAACCTGATTCCCTGGGATATCATTCCCCCCCCACCCCGGGCTGTGTATGTGGGGGCTGCAGCCTGTACCCCACAAGTTTTGTGCCTGCCTTGATTCTAGCAAACGCTGGGGGGCCGGGTTTTGCTCCCACCAGGCAGAACCTGGCAGATTTTAACAAGACTTTTTGGGGAGAAGAACATGTGTAGCAAGCGTCATGATGGGGATTTACTCACTTAGCATTTCCCCCAGGAATCCCTCAGTGTTCCATTTGCTATTTGAAAACTAAACCCAAAAGTTACCATAGCAACTACTACCCTCAATGAGACAAGGACTAGAGCACGGGCGGGTTAGGCTCCAGACACCTGCTCCTCACCCTGTCAGCCGGTGGGCACCAAACGGTGGTTGGACCTGTTCTGCCAGCCTCCGGGGAAAGGGACACACATTCCTACATGCTGCTTTGGTTTCTGAGAGCAGCAAGTGGAGGCTGGAGGGTGGCAGCTTTAGTCTGGCTCTGCTCCTTGCATCTTTTATCCTCCCTCCAAACTCTTTGAGAAAAAGGTGAGACGCGGGGCAGGAAGGCTATCGCCTGCTTGGCATACGTACCCATGCAGTCCGAGGAGGGCCCCCAACTCCCAGTGGCGGGGAAGAGGGGCTAAGCCAAGAGTCTTGACGGTTTGCATGGAGAGAAATGGGATGTTCTCTGCTCTGAGAAATAGGGAACGGGATTGTTTTTGCCCTCATCAGCATGCCCCCCCAAGGCCCAGCATTGGGGCAAATGTCCTTCAGTGGGGGTGGCTGTACAGGTCTCAGGAGCGAACAAAACAGTTGTTTGAGATTAGCCACAGGGGTCACTGCAGGTCTTTGTGCTCTCTAGGTCCTGAATGTCCACCCCAGGGCCTGGAGCCGCGCAGCACCGTATCCACCTGACAAGGAGTGTCTAGCGCAGCGGTTCTCAAACTTCAGTGCACTGCGACCCCCTTCCGACAACAAAAACCACCCCAGAACGGGGGGCTGAAGCCTGAGCCCCGGGGGGGAGCCAAAGCCCAAGGGCTTCAGCCCCAGGCACGGGCCCTGTAACCCAGCCCTGCCACCTAGGGTGGAAGCCCTTTTGCTCCGGGCCCCAGCAACTTCAAGGCAACCCTGGTGACCCCATTAAAATGGGGTCCTGGCCCCCAGTTTGAGAACCGCTGCTGGTAGTCTCACCTTGCTCCAGATGTGTTCGGTTTAGTAACTTGTGCGGGTAACAGGTGTGATCACTAGGTGGCGCCCTCCTCCCCGCCCGTCGCGGGGTGCGGCAGCTCAGGGGTCGGTGCAGCGGAGCGGAGCGGGAGTGTGGTTAGCCCGCTGCTGGGCGCCAGACGGGGAAATCACCGCCCCTCCCCCGCCACCCGGGTGCTGGGCCTGGCCTGGGAGCGTGGCCACCCCCGGAGACGCGCCAGTCTCAAAGCACGTGGCCGACCAGAGCTAATGACTCCTCCAGGCGCAGGTAAGCAAAGAGCCCAGAGCGGGACACTGAGGCGCAGGGTGTCAGTGACTCAACCAAGGACACCCAGGGAGCACGTGGCAGAGCCAAGACTAGACCAGACCCCGGCTCCCCGGCCCGGGCCATGCCCACTGGGCTGCGGCAGGGGAAGGGAGCCGGGGGCAGGGGGTGGCCCTGGCCTGGCTCTGGGGACTCCGACCCGGGGCTGTGACCCCCCTGAGCGAAGTCTTGCGCTGACCTGGCAACCGTGGGGGCGGGAGCAGCCCTAGGCTGCGGGGGGGCAGCGCGGTGTCTGCTCTGCCAGCCGCTGTGGCGTTGCCCCCGGGGGCCGAGCCGGGGAACCCCCCCACCCCCACTCCCTGCTCGCGCCCCGAGGGGGCGGGGCGGCGCGGCCGGGCGCTAGGACCGCGCGGGGCCCGGGGCCGCCCTGGGCGGGGCCGCCGCCTGCCCCCGGAGCCGCCGCGCGGCGCGGCCCCAGTCGGTGCCCGGCAGGCGCGGGGCGAGCGGCGGCCCCGGCCCCACCATGCCCGGCTTCGACTACAAGTTCCTGGAGAAGCCGAAGCGGCGGCTGCTGTGCCCGCTGTGCGGCAAGGCCATGCGGGAGCCCGTGCAGGTCTCCACCTGCGGCCACCGCTTCTGCGACACCTGCCTGCAGGAGTTCCTCAGGTGCCCGCCGGCGCGCTCGGGCGGGCTCTGCCCGGGGGGGCGCGGGGGGGCAAGGTCCCGGCCTGGGCGCCTCGAGCCCGGGCTCGCCGCCGGGGCTCGCGGGACCGGGGGCTGGGGGGGGGTTGTGACGTCAGAGATCCCTTTGTTACGTCAGGCCCGGGGGGGCGCCCCCCCAACCCCCCGGAGCGCCCCGGGCTCGTGGCTCTCGCGGGCCGGCGCTGGGACCGTGCGGGGCTCCCCGGGCTGCTCGCCGGGCCCGGGGGGGGGGGGTCTCGTGGCTGGGCCGGGCTGGCGGGGGCCCCCCGGGCAAAGCCCCCCGGGATTTCCGCCCCCGGGGCAGCGGGGGGGCGCGTCCGGCAGCCGGGGCTGGGCAGAGCCCGGCTCCTGCCCCGGGCGGTTTGTTCTGGTGCCCGCCTGGCCCGGCGCTTTGGCCCCCCCCGGCCGCGGGTCCCAGGGGGCCCGGGACCCCCGGGCGGAGCGGCCCGGCCTCTCCGCAGCGCCCCGGGGCGGTCGCCGCTGCCTGGCTCGGCCCGGCTCGGCTCCGCGCGCGGCGGGAGGTGGGGCCGAAACTCGCCGCTTTCGTGACGTCCCTGGGCAGGTGCGGAGATTGTCCCCGGGCGGGACGTCCCCCCCTCGGCCCCTCTTGTGCGCGGCTCGGGGGCCTGCGGCAGAACGAACTGGGGGGGCCGTGTGTGCAGCGGGGGGGTGCAAGTGTCAGGCGTTGCCCAGCCCCCCGGGGTGCGGGGGGGGTGAGGCTCGACACGGGGTCGGGTCACGTCGCTCCTGAGTCCTCACACGTGGCTGTTCCGCCCGGCTCCGGCGGGCAGCGCCCTGGGTGCAGCGGGGCTGGGAGCTGCGCCCTGCCCCGCCCCGCCTGCCCCTGCCCCTGCCCCAGCCGGCCGGGCTTGCAGGAGGGACACGCATCTAGCTGCGTATTCTGCCCAGTCCAGCAGTCCCAGCCTGCCCTCGCCTTGTGCCCTCGCCTTGTGAAGGAGGATGGGAGTCCCTGTGGGTAATGGCAGCCTGGCCCCCCGCCCACCCCCCCCCCCGTTTCCAGGCTGGGTCCCTGCAATGGGGCACCACAGTGGAGATGTCCCCGTTGTCCCCACGTCCAGGGTGCTGGTAGGCGTTGTGGCCCACCTTTGCGGAGCGAGAAGCCGGGTGCTCTCTACATGGTGACGGACCAGGGGGCCCCTGCCCAGGGTATACAGACTCCTGTTTCTCCCAGCTGGGGGCTGTCCTGCTCTTGGCTCTGAGTTCTCACTCGCTTCCCACCCGTGGGCTCAGTCTCGGTCTGCGGGGGCGAGGGTGGGGGGTTAACCCCTCAGTCCTGGCGGGTTCACACTCTGGTGCATTCCAGGCTCTGCCTTGGGTGGTGGCACCAGCCTGTCCGTTCTGCACTCTGCCCCCCGCGCCCTTTGTCCGAACATCCCTCCCTGATACCAGTCACGCTGCAGCCCTCTCTGCCTGCCCCACGTGGCCTGGTAGTGGGAAGGACCCTGCAAACATGCTGGCTATGTGCCCAGCTCAGCAGCTGCAGCTCCATGCCACCCTGGGCCCTCCTCCGTTTGACTGGAGACCAGCTGGTTCCCTGCTATGGGGCGGGTGGGGGGGGGGGCAGGACAGCCACTTTATTGCAGAAGTGGGTTCCAGAAGTGGGGAGGGGAAACCCTTGGCCACGACAAGACCCTCTCTGAGGAGCCAGAGCTCAGCCAGGCTACATCCCACCCTGCTGCAGGCCCATAGGATTGTTTGCCCCCAGACCCTTCAGCTCCATGTGGTGGTTTGGCTACAGTGTTCTCTCAGGTTCTGGTGCTGTGAGCAAGCCCCTGGAAATGGGCAGACCCTGCTGAGAACCTGGGCTGCGTGTGTACAGCGCCTGGCACAGCAGGGTCCCAGTGCTACAGATCACAGTACAGCAGCTGCAGATGTGGGCAGGGCTGGGAGCTGTGCACTGGGTTAGGAGAGGCCTGGTCTGTGGTCAGGGGACGGGCATAGAGGCTCTGAGAGGCAGTGCGGGCTCAGCAGCCCATGCAGTGGCAGTGGGTAGAGAGGAGCCTTTTTGTGTGTTGCACAGTGTGTAGCTAGCACGGTCGGTCCTGTTCCCGGTGCACTCAGGGCCTTCAGGATCCCTGCGCCTTTGTGCTGGGGACACTGCTGGGAAATAAGTGTGCCAAATGGGATTTATTTCAGCCCTTGCCGGACTTCCCTTAAGAGCCCCAGCCCAGCTTAGCTCTCAGCAATTGCAACACTGACCTAAAAAGCAGAGTCTTCAAATTGGGATTAAACGTGTGCGTGTGGGGACATAGGTGGGAGCTTCAGGGCGAGCGGTTTTCCTTCGGGCACCTTGCCTTTCTTCCACAGCCCTGCCCCTCTCCTTGCTGTGAGACTCCATCCTCCTGGCAGGATTGTGCCCTTCACCAGAGATGGAGCTCTGCAGCCGCTGGTGCTTGAGCCCTGTCCACACCACAGCATCTATCCCTGCTGTTGAAGCATGCTTGAGCCATGGGGTTCTGGAGGGGTCACCTGCGGCAGCAGCTTCCCACAGGCTTGCTGAGCGGTTGTGGATTGCCAGAGTGCTGCCAGGGCTTGGCATGTGCCGTCCCTGGCCCCCCCCACCCCCGCCGGGCAGGCAGGGTCTCTCTCGGGCTAGCCAGCTGTCCACAGCCTCGCCAGGGAAGCCTGGCGTGCGCCTCTGAACGCTCCCAGAGCCAGCTGCTTCCAGCACCACCAGCCAGTCCTCTGCCTCCTGCTTCCTGAATGAGGCCCGGCGGGGCGAGAGGCGGCTCTGGCTGTCGGTGCTCGGAGGGGGGCTGGTTCAGTCATGTTCTCCAGCCTGACACACCTCAGCAGCCTGTAGCTCCCGTCTGGGGGGCTGCGGTCCCCCCTCCCTCAGGGCAGGGCTGGGGGCCAAGGAAGCCCCTCCACCTCTGAGGGCTGTTTTGTGTAGAACGATTCGTGTTTAACCCCTTGGTGCCCAACTCCACTGTCACCAAGTGCAAAGCGGGCAGCTGTGGGGTCTCTGGGACTGCAGAACCCTCTGGGGCTGAGCTGGGTGCCTGGTGTGCAGTGTCGGGGCGGGGGGAAGGACTAGAGCACAGGTTGGTGCCAGGACCCACGGCTGGCCCCGGGCCATGGCCATGCTCCCTGTGGCTGCGATGCCCAGGCCCACTGACCAGCACGCCAGCCTGAGTCTCTGTGGCGTTGTCCAGAGTTTAACTAAACCCCTGGCTTGGGAATGAGGAGCCCAGCGTTGGCCCTGGTGCCTGTGAGCAGGAATAGAACCCAGGCTACTGCCTTGAGCGTGTCGGCATGGACCCCACTGCAGGGGTGCACGTGCCTCGCACACGAGACCTGGTTTTTTGTGACTGGCAGGGCTGCGTGTGCACCTTGTGCTCCCACACGGGGGCAGAACAGGAGGGGTGGCTCTGACTTGTCTCCGTTTCCGTTTAATGCCCGTGGCAGCGAGACCGAACCTGGCGCACGTCGAACCTGCACGTTCCTAGCTCAGACTAAGTGGCTTGAGAACCTCGGCGCTCCTGACCACCATGGGCTGAGGGTGACTGTGGCCTGAAATTCTCTGGTTACACCCCCTCCCCCAGCACAGACCCTCACCGTACAGGGTCTCTGTAGCGAAGGAATCAAGCCCCAGGGCTTAGCCCTCCTTCCATGGACTGGTTCCCCTGACAATGGGCACAGCTGGGACCTGTTTTGTCTGTGAGAATCCCACATTCCCAGCAGATGCTCAGCATCCTCGTCCTTCTCTGGACTCATGAGGCTGAAACTCCACTGTCTGGGACAGTCCACGATGGTCTCGTCAGCCCCCAGACGGTGAGCGTCAGAACCCTCCAAATGGCCAAGCCAGCGTCGCCTTGAACCCCACGGAGCGTCAGACAGGGCCCCAAGGAAGGACCCCGTACAGCCAACCACAGCCCCTGAGGGGTTGCAGCTCTGCGCTGAGGGAAATCGGGGCCTTCCCATAGGCACAGCAAGTCCTCCCAGCCCTTCCTGGAACGGGGGACAGGGAAGGACGTTGATGCTTCCTGGCCCAGCACTATGCTGCCATGAGCGTTGGCCCGGACCCAGTGGATGAGGCTCTGGCTGAGCCAGGCCCATCGTCTGTATCGAGATGTCCGCTGGCCCCGTGAACGGATTGGGGCTGAAAGCGCCTTCTACCTCTTCACTGCCCCAGGGGAGGTCTTCTCTTCACAGTCACTGGGGCATGTTCCCTGCTCCCAGCAAGGCACCTCCCCTCCTGAGACTTACAGGCTTCTACTGCAGCCCAAGCCTCCCTGGCCTGGCAGGACTGGCGCTGGTGAGCTACCCGTGTCCATCTGTGATGCCACCAGGCATCACCAGCCCTCGGCCCTGCTCTCAGGAGCCCTCGGCTGCCTGGGTTTGAGTTGGGGGGGAAAGGGGAGTTGCCGCCTGGCCGCTGTCTGGGAGCTTGAGGAGGCACAGAGCACGTGTGTGGCCCTGAGGGATGCTGCTAGCCAAAAAAAAACCTGGTCTCGTGCACGCAAGGTGTATGGGCTCCTCTCGCGGGAGCTGCACGGACCACGGCTGGGAGAACCACAGCTCCTGTAGGGGAGGAACCGTCCTCCTCTGGGCTCCCCCTTCAGCGCCCCCTCCTGCAGGAGCCTGTCCCGGGGTGCGGCATCCCCTCCTGCTGGTGGGGCTATTGGCCATGGGAAATGCGCTCCCCTCCCCAAAGGGGCTGGTGCAGAGTGTCCTGGCTCGCTGGGCTCTGTGCCTTGGTCTCTTGGCTGTTTGGAGGTGTGGGGGGATGTGCTCCCGTCTTTTGGGCTAAAGGAGCGAGGGCTGGCTGCAGCTCAGAGCAGTGTCTCCCCGTCCCCCGGGGCGCTCAGCCCTCCTGGTGGTGTGGGGGCCGGGCATGCCCAGTCTTGCTGGGCTGGCTGCGTAGCCAGGAATTCGGAAAGTGTTTTGTGATTGCTTGGTCCAGGACTGAGCTGGCACAGGGCTGGGAGCGGAGGCCTCAGGGGCTGCACCAAGGAGCTGAGCCCTGTGTAAACACGGCAAACTGTCTGTTTCTGCTGTCAGGTGGTCCCAGTCAACAGCCCCTGAACCCAGCCCCAGTCTGCCAAGTCAGGGAGGGGCCCCACCCTCTGTGGGGTGACCCCTCCATCAGGGCGACCTTCCGCTGAGCAGAGCTGGAGAGTCCCCAAGGCCGCGGGCTCTTGGAAGGAGCCAGGCAAGTGCCATATGAAGACAAGAGGAACCTGATTTGTGCAAAACTGGGGGTTTCTCAAGAGAGGCTCCTTCCATCCTATGGTGCCGTGGAGGGGGTGACTAGGACGTGGCTGGGGGCAGCTGGAAGCTGACTTATCTCCCTGGGTCACCTGCACTGATGCTGCCTGGGGCCTGCGTCTGGCTCTTGGCTCGAGTTAGGATTTCTAATGTCAGAGAGGGGAGATGTCTACTGGATTAGAGCAGGGGGCTGGGAGTCAGGACTCCTGGGTTCTGTCCCTGGCTCTCGCACGTCATGCTGCCTTAGGGGATCTCTGTGGACCCTCGGAAGGTGCTGACCCTGCTGCAGGGCTGCTGTTCTGCCCAGCCCCCGTGGTGTGGCAAGGGGCGTGGGCTCGGGTCAGTCTCTGGTAACTGATGCGTTGGGCAGGGTGCATGGCTGAGCTTGCTGCTGGCGCCTGGAACAGAGCAGGGTCCCAGGGAGGGTGCTGTGACCCTCCTCCCCCTTGGGCAGCCCAGCCCCAGACCACGCAGTGTTCAGGGACGGTCAAAGGCAAGGACTTCACTCCCTAACTGCTGCCTCAGCACATTCTCTGCCCAGCCAGCCGTGGTGGAGTGAGCAGGCTTTGTTGGGGATTATGTCAGTTCTCCCCCGCCCTGCTGTGGGGGACCTGCAGCCTGTTCCTGTCTGTGCTGGTTAACCCTTGCTCTGTGCGCGGCGCTGGTGCTGGGGAGGTGCATGGCAGCCAGCGTGGGAGCGCATTAGGCTGCCGGAGCCGCAGGGTTCCCGCCGGGTCGCCTGGAGCTAGCCTAGGCCATGTGCCTGTGCCCAGTCTGGGGTGGGGCTGCTGGCGCGAGCCAGGCTCCCACACTGCTTAGCATGGCGCGGCCAGGCCGGGCTCCACCCCAGCCTGCTCCAGCCTTTGCAAGGAGCCTCGTTCGCCCTTGTGTACCATAATCCTCGCCCTCGGCTTAGTCGCTTCCTCTGGGCGTGGAATCCAGGCAGAGCCGAGGCTGGCTGGGAACGTGCTGAGGCTGGTGCTGTCTGAGCTATGCCCAGCTGTGGGAGCTGCTGTCTCAACCGTTCTCGGGTACTGCAGTGCTCGGCTCTGCCCACGGTCTGTCCCCGGGGGGAGGTGCCTTTGCATGCGGGGAGGCCAGGTTCCATTGCCCGGCTGGCTCCGTGCTGCACCGTCAGGTGTGTGGCTCCCTGGCGAGCGCTCTGCTTCCATGTATCCCGCTGCTTAGGCTGGGGCTTTATTTCTCCTCGCTGCCCAGCAACTGTCCCCACAGGAACAGCGGGCGCCCAAACAAACCGGGAGCTGGGCAGCCTGGGGCCTGTGCAGGGAAGCGGGCTTGGCCTACGGCGCTGGGCTCAGGTGGCAAGGAAACCACCCAGCCGTATTGGCCGAAACCTGGTGGTTTCCCTCTTGGTGCATCTGCGGGGGGGACCATAGGGGCTGAGCGCTAGGGGTCTGACTAGCCCTTGTTCTCCAGCAGGCCGTGGGGCCGGGGCTCTGCCTGGCATCCCCGCCATGGCATTGGCAAAGGCCTTTCCTCCTGTAGAAATAACCCAGCCTGGAAGCTGAACGAGGGGGCGAGTTGGATGCCAGGCTGTGACACGTGTGAACCACTCCTGGGAGTCGGGAAGGGGAGCCCTGGCGGGTCAGCGCTCTCCCAGCTGCCCAGGGCCCCCATGTGTTCCTGTCACACCTCTGTCCGCAGGTGCTACGAGCGACTATGAGGGAAGGGCAGGTGCAGTTTCCTGTCCAGCTCCACCAGGCATCCTGGGAAGCACAGGAGCTGTTGCCCCAGGAAGAGGCCCCTGCCATGGGTAGGAGATCCCAGCTTTGCAGTGGGAGCCTGGCCCAGTCAGACCTCTGGGCTGGAAAGCCTGGCGTTCAGTCTCTATGTCTGCTGCCCTGCTGTCCAACCCTGCGCCCTGCCTTGCTCCTCTCCTGTCTCCCCGGCTGCAGTTGTTGCTTGGCCCCGTTTGTTCCATCCAGCCCTGGTTAGTCCGTGTGAAATGCTGCTGGCACCCTCTGAATCCTGCCGCTGGGGCGGCGTCTCTGCTCCCCGGGCGCCCGAGGGAGCTCTCTGGGCCCGGGTGGGAAGGGGGTTAGTGGAGGTAAGCGCCAGGGTGAGCACAAGGATATAAACTGGCCAGCAACAAGTTTAGGGGGGAAAACACCCAACTGGCTTGAGGACTGAGGCTGATCAGTTTGTGGAGGGGATGGTACAATGGGACTGTGACTGCCAGCAGCAAATACCTCCAGTGGCCGGAGACGGGGCACTGGATGGGGAGGGCTCTGAGCTACTACAGAGAATTCTTTCCCAGGTGTCTGGCTGGTGGGTCTCACCCACATGCTCAGGGTCTAATTGATCACTATATCTGGGATCAGGAAGGAATTTTACCCTGGGTCAGGTTGGCAGAGACCCTGGCGGGTTTTTGCCTCCCTCTGCAGCGTGGGGCATGGTTCACTTGCAGGTTTAAACTAGTGTAAATTGGGGAGTCTCTGTAACTTGAAGACTTTAAACCATGATTTGAGGACGTCAGTGACTCAGCCAGAAGCGTAGGAGTGGGAGGGATCTCGAGAGGTCGTCTAGTCCAGCCCCGTGCCCTCATGGCAGGACTGAGTATTATCAGAGCTCAGGGGTCTATTACAGGAGTGGGCGGGCGAGGTTCTGTGGCCTGCCATGTGCAGGAGGTCAGACCAGCAGATCACGATGGGCCCCTCTAGCCTTGAGTCCCTGAGTCTGTGGGCTGTGGCAGGTGGCTGTCGCACGGGGGGTGTCCCCTCCCCTGGGCTGGGCTGTGGCGGTGCCCGTGGCCCCGAGGTCTCTCTCATGCAGAGTCTGAGTGGTCCCAGGTGTGGCCGTTCTGGCTGCCGCGAGCACGGTTCAGCAGAGCTGCTGTTCAGGTCTGGAGGGCAAATGCACTGTGGCTGCCTGCCCTGCCCTGCCCGATGGCTCCTGTGCGTGTTGCTGGCGGGCCAGGCCCCTGGGAATCACGGTCACATGCTGCTCTTCTCGTCTGGCAGCTTCTTAATTCTGGCTGAGCGATTTAGTAGCACTGCCGGGGATGTAACCCTGTCATGTCTGGAGAGCGGCTGCCAGCCTCCCTGTGCTCCGATGGCAGGCGGGTCGTGCTGTGTCCGAGCCCCCAGGCCTCGCTGCTAGACCTTGTCCTGGACGCTCGCCACAGGGAGGCTGGTGGGACTGGCTGTGTTGCAAGCCTGAGGCAGACCAGCGAGGCAGGGCGCTGTGCAGCTGGGTGGAGGAGGGTTCCTGTGCAGGGGGAGGCAAGGGCCGGGCCCCCCAGCCTCAATCTCCTCGTGCTCCGGGTTCTCCAAGAATCTGGCAAGTGCAGCCAAGCTCCTAGTGGTCGCAGGTGAGATCCGTGGGCCAGGGAGCTGCCGCATGCTGGTGATTCGGGGTGGAAGAGAAGTGCTGGTTGCAGGGAAGGGCTGGGCTGGCCCCAGTGGCTCCTCGGCCCGTATTGGCTGTGGCTCCTCTGGCCTCGGCTTGGGAGCAGATTTCACTGTAGGGCAAAGGTTGGGCATTTTTCTGCATAGTCTTGGCCCAGGCGTAGCTGCAGATTCTGCGACGGGCTCTTGGCCTGTGCTGCAGTTGACTCTCTGCAGTGCTGGGCCCAGGCCACGGGTGCCTCCTGCCCCTCCAGCACTGGCTGTAGGGCTCTGCATCGGGCCCCCAGTTCAGGGCCCTGGTGTCTTCCGGCCATGGCTCCCTGCTCAGTGCCTGAGAGAGGGCAGGGATCTGAGCTGGGGGGCTGGCAGTGTGCAGGCTGGCAGAGCAGAGCATTGCCCAGTGCTGGCCTATGCCCTCGCCACCTCCTGATGTGCATGGGGGAGCCCAGGGCAGGCGAAGCAACCCCCCCTCTGGAGCGGGCGCCTGGGGCTGGCCGAGGCACAGTGGGACTCTTGGTGTGCTTGGCCCAGGATGGCCGCAGCTGTTGATCTCGGTGGGGCGACTGCTGCTGTCTCAGCCCACTGGGAATCCCAGGCTGGCAGCAGCTGGAAGCCTGGCTGAAGGGACACCTGTTCCCAGGCTGCAGCCTGGGCCTTTCCCATCCCTGTTTGTCCGTCAGGGGATTTGATGGGGGGAAGCCAGTTGGACTGAGCTCTGCAGCACTTGCCTAAGCAGGGATCTGGTGTCAGGGGAGGAAGCAGCATCTGCTAGGGGTGGGGGTCGGGTAGGGGCATTTCTGGGGTCAGAAATCACAGCTCGTGGGCCTTGATAAAACCCGTAATCTGTGCAAGGGCCAGGTGGGAGCCCCCCTGCTCTGGCCTCCCTCAGTCTCTCCTGGGGCTTGGAAGCAGTGGGCGGACGCTCGAACTGCGTGGGATACGGTGCCGCGCTCCGGAGTCTCTGTTTATTTCCATCAGGGGTTCATGTAACTTACCCGGCAGCTGGTGAGGGGGAGAGGAGGCCATGGGAACTGGGGGAGGGGAGGAGCAGCTGGCTGAGCCGGGCCTGGGCTGTGGGAGGGGGGGAGGGAAGGGGTGTGAGCCAGGTAAATGCCCTGCTGTAGTGATCACTGGCCTGGCTCTGTGCAGGGCTCTGGAGCTGAGACCCACGGGGGGGCAGGGGCTCCACGTGCCAATCCAGCCTGTGCCAGGGGAGGGGAACGTTTGCGTAGTCGACTCCCACCCTGCCCCAGTGACTCACAGGGAGGCGCTGCCTGCGGGCGTGACACCCGCTGCGTAGCTGACCTTTGTCACGCAGGGAAGGTGTTTACACTCCCTGCCTGGCACTGGCTGTGCCTGGCTCTGCCCTGGCCTAACAGGCAGCCGTGTGCTTGGAGCGGTGCCCACGGAGCTTGTGGGGGAGGCAGCCAGGGCCAGCCCCACCTTTTGGACACGTCCTGGCCTCCTGCGGGGAAGGTGTCCTCTGGGTATGCTGAATTGGGGTTGTCACTGGGGCCTGGAGTGCAGCCCCTGCTCCCCACGGCCCTGCCTGGGGCAAGGGCTTGGCCAGCGGAGACTAGCTCGGGGGGCTGAGTGATCTGTGGCACCTGCCCCCCATGTCGCTGCAGCCAGGCCCCTCTCCCCTCCTGGCCGTGGCAGTCCTGGTCTGCCTGCACCTTGCACGCATGCTGCATGAGGACCCCAGGCAGTGTGGGCTGTCAGCGCAGGGAGATGGGGCTAGCGCTGTGCAAGGCCTTTCCCATGGGACCCAAGGGACTCCCTCCTTTCCTGGAGCTCTGCTGGGGGGCTGAGGGCTTGCTGCTGCCGGCCCCATGAGCTCAGGGGTAACATCTGGAGCTGAGCACGTGGGGGCAGGCTTATTACCAGGTTCAGATACAGGGCACATTTCCTCGCCAGAGAAGCCTGAAGGATGGGCTGGGAAAGCGCAACTGCCTGGATCCGTGCAATGGCTTGGGGAAAGCCCTGCAGAAAGAGCAGCGGTGCTGGCTGCAGGCTCAGGCGCACTCTGGGAGAGGCTCCACTGTGCTGGAGGCCCAGTCGCGCAGGGCACCTCCAGGCCTGCCAGGAGAGGCCCCAGCCCAGCCCCACTCAGGCTGTCTGTGGGGTGGGGCCCAGTGCAGTGTCCCCCAGGCAGGGTGCCTTGCGCAGGTTTTGGCGCCTCTGGAAGCTGATCAATGGACAAGCGGTGACTCCCCTTCCCTCCCGTGGGGTGCAGGTGTCTGTGTGTCTGGGCCCTGGCAGGTGGGGGGCAGCTCCAGGGCGAGCCTGCTGTGTTTCCAGGTTGGGGGCTGGGTTTGGGGAAGGCACTAGCCGGCTTTGCCCAGACTGCCTCCGCGCCTCCTGTTTGCTAGATGCGCCGCTGGCAAACGCTGCCACCTGCCCCACGCGGGGGCACCTGGGCTGCTATCGCTGGCCAGCTGTGCGAGGCGCACGGAGCACGGGCACTGCACAAGGGATCTTCCCAGCTGAGTCCCCGAGTCCAGGCTCTTGGGATCTGTGGGAGGCTGGAGAGTATGTTTCAGAGTAGCAGCCGTGTTCGTCTGTATCCGCAAAAAGAAAAGGAGGACTTGGGCCCACCTTGGTTATCACTACAAAAAGTCCCGTCCCCCACCATCCCCGCTCTCCTGCTGGTAATCGCTCTCGTTACAGTGTGTATGGTCACACCCATTGTTTCATGTTCTCTCTGCATATAGATCTCCCCCCTGTATTTTCCACTGCATGCATCCGATGAGGTGAGCTGTAGCTCACAAAAGCTTATGCTCAAATACATTGGTTCGTCTCTAAGGTGCCACAAGGCCTCCTGTTCTTTTTGGAGAGTGTGTGTCATCCATTCCCCCCTCCCCGCCCCCCCCCGCGGTGCCTAGGCCCTTCGCAGTCCAGGGCTCCCCTGCCCCCCCGGGTGACCTGTCTCTGAGCCACGCGCAGCGCTCCCCCCGCGCCGTCCCAGCAGAGCTGTCAGCCCCTCCCAGGGTCAGAGGCTGGGGAGCTGCAGGGGTGGATGGGACTGAGCTGAGAGCTGGCGGTTTCCTGGAATCCAGGAGCCCCTGGGCTGCCTGGCAGCACGTCCACCCCTCAACATCTGGCGAGCAGCTGTGGGGGGGGAGGGGGAGAGGTACCAGCTCCTGCTGTGGGGTGGCAGATTTCTCACCTCTAATGGAGCCTGGGAGGCATTTAGCACCTGGCTGTGGGGAGCTGCGCCAGACCATGGGGCGGAGCTGGGCCTGTTGGCCTGGCCTGCAGAGCCCTGGCTGCCCAGGGCTGGGAGCAGCTGCCCTGCTTTCCTCCCGGGGCCCATGCTCCAGAAATGTTCAGGGCCGGGGGCTCGGCTCCACCAGTGTTTGGGGCCGGGTCTCTTCCTGGGCGATGTAAAAGGGCCCGGGGCCCCCGGCTGCCACCACCAGCAGCACAGTGGGGCTAAGGCAGCTTCCTGCCCGGCTTCGCTCCGTGCCACTCCCAAAAGCGGAACGGCCCTATGGTCCGTGGAGACACCCCGCCCCCGCCCCCACCCCCACACACCGCTCCTGCTCCCAGCACCAACTCTGCAGCTCCCATTGGCTGGGAGCTGCGGGGGTGGAGACCCCCTGGCCCCCTGCCTCGGAGCCGCTGCCAGAGGGGGGTGTGGGTCGCTTTCGGGAGCCTCCCGAAGTAAGCGCTGCGCCCAGCCCAGCCCAGAGCCTGCACCCCTCACCCCCTCCTGCACCCGACTCCCTCCCAGAGCCTTAGGCAGGTGTGTGGGGAGTGGGGGGCGGCAGGACTTGGATCTGTTCTGGGCATCACCAAAAATTGTACAAACCTGCCGGCCCTGATGGGGTCACTGCTCCATGCTGCTCTGGGAATGAGCCCATCCCGCCCTGCAAAGCCTGGGGGGGAAGGTGGGTCACACCCTGGGAGGTGTCGGGCCGGCGGGAGAAGCAGAGTCTGGCATTTGAGGCACTGACGCTCTCGCCCCGTGGCGTGGCTTGAGGGGCCATGCACCCCAGAGGCTGCTGGGGGAGGCTGAGCAGAGAAGGGGGCGTTCGGTTCACTTGTGTCCCTTGCTGGGTTTGAGCTCCTCTCGCAGGGCAGGCAGAGCTTGGGCGTTGGGCATGGCTGGGTCAAATGACTCAGACGGAGGTGATGCACACACCTCTGTGTCTTCACCTGCCCTCAGAGCAAACCTAGTCCCTTTCCCTACACAGAGGGAAGTGCTGTGTGTGTGGGAAACTGAGGCACATAGGGGACTTACTAAAAAACGACAGAAAATTCCCACTTTGCCCCCCAGGGAGCCCTGCTGTCCCACCAGCTTTGACCTTGGCTCGTTTCTATTGCAGTGAAGGCGTCTTCAAGTGTCCAGAGGATCAGCTGCCCCTCGACTACGCCAAGGTGAGAGCCCCGCCCTGCCCATGACAGCTCAGCCATGGGGAGGGGGGTTTGGTGCCCAGCATGGCGTGGCCAGGGAGCTCGGCTCGGGTGCAGCATTTTCCCACTTGTCTCCTGCCTCCCCCCATTTGCAGCCCAGGGATGGAGGCTCCAGAGCTGGGGCGAGCCGTCTGGCAGGGAGGTCAGCCAGTGCATGGGGAGCTGAATCTCCCCCTTCCCCGCAGCCTGGGCTGCCCCAACTGGGGGACGCTGCATCAGGTTCCACGGAGCTGGCAGCGTGGACCGCGCACGGCCTCAGCCGGTGGCCTCCCTGGGGTGTCGGGCTGCGCGAGTCCGTGTGGCAAACAGATCTGGCAAACAGTCTCCACGTTACAGACAGGGACCCCCTCCCCTCACAGCCTGCCCTGGGATTGTGCATTGGCACGCCTGGCACAGGCTGCGGTGCCGACGTCGCTCTGAGGCGAGAGAGCCCTTCGTGCAGCTGTGCTGGGAAACTGGCACCTCTCCCAAGAAAGGCTGCTTGTTCGCCGCCCTGGCATGGCAGAGCCCCTGCCACCGAACAGGAAACAGCTAGACCCCACGGGGGGGAGGAGGTCCAGCCACAGCTCCTGCGCCCAGCAAGGGCCCCTGGGCATCTGGCTTGTTTCCTCCAGCGCTCTGAAGAATGCTGCTGGAGCCAGGACCCAGGCCCTGCCCTCCCCTCCCCTCCCGTGCCCCTCAATCCTGACCTGCAGCCCCTGCTGTCCCAGCCCTGGACTCGAGGAGAGGGGGTTAATTTAACCCTGAGCTAAGTGGTTCCCAGGCAGGTTCGTCCAGCCTCTCCCTTGTGGAGAGGGCATAGCAGGCTGTGGGCAGCCCAGTGGCTCAGGCGGGCACCTCCTCGGGGCAGGTGGATTTAGAGGCATGATGCTTGTGTGTGGAGCCGCTGGGAAGGAGGAGGCTCAAAGCCAGGACCCTGCCCCTGGCTGAGGCAGCGCCTGGTCCTGGAGACACCGGGCCGGCAGGGGAGACGAACACCCTGGTGAGGGGCAGGAGACATGTCCATACTCACTGTCTGCCTTGGGCCCCAGGACTCCCCCTGGCCTCGCCAGGAACGCCCTGCCCCTGCTTGGTGCCTGCTCCGGGGCGTGGCTGGTGCCCCTGGGATGGGCCTGGTCCTGTTCTGACCCAGGGTGCAAGTCCCCTGATCTCTAAATGTCCCTTTCCCTAGATCTACCCGGACCCCGAGCTGGAGGCGCAGGTGCTGAGCCTCACCATCCGCTGCATCCACAGCGAAGAGGGCTGCCGCTGGAGTGGGCACATCAAGCACCTGCAGGTGAGCGGGGAGGGGCTGGGGAGCGGCTGCAGGGCCTGGGGCGGGAGGGGCAGCGAGGGCGGGTTTGGCACTGGGCTGTGATACCAGAGAGAGAGGGAGACGCGCACACCCCCCCCCTCCCCTGCTCACGTTCCTGTCTCGCCAGCCCCATCTCGGCACGTGCGGCTTCAACGTGATCCCGTGTCCCAATCGCTGCAGCACCAAGCTGAGCCGGCGCGACCTGCCCGACCACCTGCAGCACGACTGCCCCAAGCGCCGCGTCAAGTGCGAGTTCTGCGCCAGCGACTTCTCCGGCGAGGCCTACGAGGTGCGGGGCTGGTGCAGGGCAGGGCTGGTGTGGGGAGCCAGGGTCCCTCGCGGGGGCAGGGCCAGCCCCACGGGGTCCCCCTCGCAGGGGGCTGGTGCGAGGGGCAGGGGTGGTGCCGGGACGGCCCCGCGGGTGATGCCCCCTGGCACCAGCTCATCGCGCTCTTGTCCCCCAGAATCACCAGGGCGTCTGCCCCCAGGAGAGCGTGTACTGCGAGAACAAGTGTGGGGCTCGCATGATGCGTCGGCTGCTGTCCCAGCACGCGCTGGCCGACTGCCCCAAGCGCACCCAGCCCTGCCCCTACTGCACCAAGCAGTTTGTCTTTGACACCATCCAGGTGAGGCAGGGCCCTGCAGGGGGGGTGGGGGGGGTGCTGCTCCCTGGGCCTTGGCGGGGGTGGGCTGCATGTCACGGGAGCCCGTTGGGTGTGCCCGGGTCGGGGCCCAGCCGGTCTCTGGGGGAGCGTTACTCCAGCTAACAGCGCCTCCCCCTCTGCTCCAGAATCACCAGTACCAGTGTCCCCGCTACCCCGTGCCCTGCCCCAACCAGTGCGGGACACCCAGCCTCGCCAGAGAAGACCTGTCCGGGCACCTGAAGGAGAACTGCAGCACAGCCGTGGTGCTGTGCCCCTTCAAAGACGCTGGCTGCAAACATCGGGTAAGTGCTGCCTTCTGCCCCCGCCTGCCTGGGCCAGAGCCGGCACTACCGCCCCAAGCGCCCAGGCTCCTGCTGGAGCTCCCTCCCCAGCCCTGGCTCTCACCGGCCCCCCAGTGCCGGCCCCTTCCCTGTCTTCTGTGCTGCACTCCATTGATGGCTGCTTCTTCCTCCGTGCAGTGCCCCAAGCTGGCCATGAGCCGGCACCTGGACGAGAGCACCAAGGTGCATCTGGGCATGGTGTGCTCCCTAGTCAGCCGGCAGCGGCAGGAGATCCAGGAGCTGCGGCAGGATGTGGAGGAGCTGTTGGTCAGCAGTGACGGGGTCCTGATCTGGAAGATCGCAGACTACGCCCGCAAGCTGCAGGAGTCCAAAGTGCGCAGCAACTACGAGTTCTTCAGCCCACCCTTCTACACCCACCGGTACGGCTACAAGCTGCAGGTGTCCGTGTTCCTCAACGGGAACGGCAGCGGGGAGGGCAGCCACCTGTCCGTCTACATCCGGGTGCTGCCGGGGCAGTACGACAGCCTCCTGGAGTGGCCCTTCTCCTACCGCGTCACCTTCTCCCTGCTGGACCAGAGCGACCCCTCGCTGGCCAAGCCCCAGCACATCACTGAGACCTTCAACCCTGACCCCAACTGGAAGAATTTCCAGAAGCCGGGGGCCTCCCGCAGCTCCCTGGACGAGAGCACGCTGGGCTTCGGGTACCCCAAGTTCATCTCGCACGAGGACATCAAGAAGCGCAATTACGTGCGGGACAACACCGTCTTCATCAAGGCCTCGGTGGAGATCCCACCGCGAATCCTGGCCTGAGCCTGGCATGGGGACGTTAGCCAGGGGCCTCGCGGCTCAGCCTGGCCGCAGCTGCGTTGCAGCGACTCCGTGGCCTTTCTCGGTCTGCAGCAGCCTGAGGGCACCGTGGGCTTGTCTGACTGGGGCCCTCTTGGTGTTTCCGCCCCAGAGGCCCAGCAGCCTCCTCCTGAGCAGGGACTGTCGCAAGCAGGTTTCCTGCAGCAGCCATGGCCTGGAACCACCCTGGGCCCCGCCAGCTGAGACCCAGCGCCGTGGCTGGAGCTGGCCGTGGGGTGCAGGGAGAGGCCCTGCAGACTGGGTGGGAAGGAGAGCAGGCCCTGCCCTTCCATACATGTTCCCATGGGCTGGCTCTCCAGCCTCAGGACAGCCGTGGGGCCCAGGCAGGCTGGTCACCGCTGCCCCCAGCCTGTGCCCCACCAGAGTGAAACACCACCTCTGTGGGGCGGTGTTGCAGCTGGGCCTGGGGGAACCCCAGCCCCCCTCCAGCACCTGCAAGCTCTGGAGCGGTGCCCACGGGGGGGCAGGGGGGTAGAGCCATGCTGTCCTGATAGCATCAGTGGCATTGCCCCCGGGGATCTGGGGCGTCTAGGCTGCCACCCCATTGGGACAAAGTGGATCCACCTGATCTCCACTGGGGCCATTGGTCATATAACCCAAGCTCTCCTCCCCTCCTGAGTGCCTGGAGGGGGCAAGGCCTGGGGCTCCCTGCAGGCTGCCCGCCTCGGGGCAGGACTCGCCCCTGTGCCCTGCAGCTCAGCTAGGGCATTCCCCCTCCCCCCGAGAGCCCCAGAGAAGCCTGGACAACACAGGAGCCATGTAGCGGGGCAGGGACCCCCTCCCCTCCCATGAGGCCTTTGCAATGAAGCCCTAAGAAGGGAGCCCCAGTGAGGGGTCCCCTTGTAGCTACCAGCCCCCTGGTGCTCTGGAAGCCCCACAGGGAGGTACAGACCAGCCAGAGCCTGATGCCCCAGCAGCAAGGAACCGGCAGGTCCCCTGGCGCTGGGTATGCGGCTGCCAGGGTCCCCAGGCTCCGTCTCCTTCCTGCTGCCTCAGGGACCCCCGGAGGGCACAGGGCCCCTCCACCCAGAGCCATGTTTTGTGAGCACCTGCCCCAGCGTCTGGCTGGGGAGCTGGGGTGCATGTGTCTTATCACCGGGGAGTCTTCCATATCGCGTCACTCCGAGGGGAGGGCGTCTGTTATTTATTGTCCTGGCTGCGGAGCTGCCCGGCCCTGCTGCCTTCACACTTTTTCAATAAACTCTTCTTGTATTTATCAGGTTTGATCCTGCTGCCTTTCCTTCCTCACGCCGCAGGGGTTGGGCCACAGGTGGGGCTTGGCATGCAAAGGAACTGCAGTTAATTGCCATATGCAAATGAGATCACCCCTCTCTCTGCTGGGGCAATGTAGAGGGGGAGGCAGTGCGACTTAAAGCAGAGTCTTAGCAATGAGTTCGGGGAACCCACCAGCTAGACACGTCATTGCTATGGCATGCTGGGCACCCCCTGGGGGCGGGGAGAGGCGGGCAGTGGGGCAGTTTCTCTATATCACGTAATGTTGAAATGCAATTGGGCATCCGATCCGAAGAGCCATTCCATCCCCCAAACGGCCTCCTTGCAGAACGGTCTGTTTGACCCACGCAGATGATATAAGGGTGAGCTCCAAATAGCCTGTTCCGGGACGTTTGGAAAATATTTAGCCTCACGCATGTTCCCTGTACTGCTTTGCCCTGCAATGAATTGCAGGATGATGTGGGCAGTGTAATGCAGGGAAGTAGGTTGGAAGACGGCTCGTGGAAGCCATCATCTGTGGTGCTTCAGTCAGCCATGTTATAAGAGGGAAAGTTGACTTGTGAACAAGGTAGTGGCTTTTTGGCAAGGGGTGGCACTTGGCGATTCCATGAACAATGGTTCGAGAAGATGTGAAGAGACACATCTTGGAGAAAGCTTGAACGTGCACGGAAGCATCTGAAGATGTGGTGAAGACAGACTTCACGTACAGTGCTCCTGGACATGTATGGTACCCAAGGAGAGAACTGTTCAGGTACACAGCCAGCCCTCTCCTAAATGACTTGAGGATTTCTTAAATAGGAAAAGGCAATCAGAGCGTTATTTATATGGTTAAAGCAAGTGATCACAGATACAGGAAGGAGTTTGTGTTACCTTTTGGAACTTAAGACTGAGCTTGCTCTTTACAGAAGCCTAGATGTCCTTCAGTGCTAACCCAGGGTAAGCCGCTCTTATGCCTAGAACCCCTGGAGTGGTGCAGGAGCTTCATGTGGCTGGTTAAATTGTAAGTAAAAGGTGAAGTTGAGGTGGCAGAGATCTGCTCAAATGCCTCTGTCCTCAGCAGAAGTGAGAGGTGAACCAGAGTCTCCAGCATCCCAGCCAAATACCCTCCCCACCGCACTACAGGGGGCTTCCTGCTCAGCCCTTGTGCTGTGGCCTAGTTAATATTGAATTAAAGTGGCAGGGCTTCAAGAGGAAAGACCCAGGAATTGAACCAGGGTCTCCAACATACAGGGGAGAGCCCGACCCCTGCACCAGAGAGAGCTGCTCTCAGGGCACTTTTGCTTGGCCCAGTGAATAGTCATTAAACTGGAATGGCTGCAAGAGACGAGACTCAGGGCAGTAATTAAAGTGGAGCAGCTTCAAGAGGGGAGCCCTCCAGCAGGCTCCCGCCCAGCCCAGCGCTGGTGTTTACCACCCTCCTCAGCAGGCACAGGGGCCACTCCCCTCCCTGCTGCCCACCCACCTGGGGCTGACCAGGCCCGAGCTGCTCTCTTGAGCCCTCCCTCCCGTGTGGGGCTGGCATTGCTGCTTCGCGTTTCTCCTTCTCCTAGCGTACACATTGCCACGCCCAGTGCCTGTCTCTGAACTGCAGAGCGGGGTGAGAGTTTGCCTCTAAGCAGCAGCAAGGCGACTGCAGCCTGTGTGTGGCTCATGGCCCTTTGGGTGACCCAAAGAAAGTCTAACAACGCTGGGCTTGGGAGCTGGCAGTTGGTCAGGGAGATACGTTCTAGGTGAACACTGCTCGTTCCCCCCCAGCTTTGTGCGAAAGAAAAGCGATTTCTGCCCCTCCCAAGACCAAGCTGAGCTCTCAGCTGTGGGAGGTAGTAACCTATCTGCCTGCTGGCTATAAACCTGCTCCCACCACCTCCCGTGTGAGCAGTTTGAGGGCAAAGCGCCAGAACACGGAGGTGGTCACAGCAAGATGATCTGACGTCTAGTGCAGTGGTTCCCAGCCAGGGCTACGTAGGGATACATCTACTCAGCGAGATATTTGCCTACTTGTACGACAGGCTACATAAAAAGCACTGGCAAAATCAGTACAAACTAAAATTTCATACGGACCATGACTTATTTATACTGCTCTATAGACTGTACACCAGGGGCAGGCAAACTTTTTGGCCTGAGGGCCACATCGGGTTTCCAAAATTGTATGGAGGGCTGGTTAGGGGAGGCTGTGCCTCCCTAAACAGCCAGGTGGGGCCCCTGCACCCTATCTGACCCCCCCCCCCCTGCTTCTCAGCCCCTGACGGGCACCCCTGGGACTCCTGCCCCATCCAACCCCCCCCCCGTCCCCTGACGGCCCCCCCCCAGAACCCCTGCCCCATCCGTCCCTGACTGCCCCCTGCTGCCCCATCCAACCCCCCATCTCCTTCCTGACGGGACCCCTGCCCCCATTTGAACCCCTCTGTTTCCTGCCCTCTGACTGCCCTGACCCCTATCCACACACCTGCCTGCTGACCACCACCCCAAACTCCCCTGCCCTCTAGCCAACCCCCCCTACTCTCTGCCCCCCTTACTGCCCTCTAGCCAACCCCCCCTACTCTCTGCCCCCCTTACTGCGCTGTCTGGAGCACCAGGGGCTGGCAGCGCGACAGCCGCACCGCCCGGCTGGAGCCAGGCACACACCGCGCAGCACAGAGGCCAGGCCAGGGTCTGCAGCTGTGCTGCCCCGGGAGCTTGCCTGGCCTCTTGCCCAGAGCATTGGGCAGGCAGCTGAGGGTGCGGGGAGCTCAGGGGCCAGGCAGGAGGGTCCCGAGGGCTGGATGTGGCCCGGGGCCATAGTTTGCCCACCTCTGCTGTACAATAGTTCTGTTCCAATTGATGTATGTGATAACGATATGGTGAAAATGAGGAGTTCAGCCATTTGTCGGTTGCAGTGCAGGGCCAGGTGAGTACTTCGTCCTTCATGCCATGTTCAGACAAGACGCTCTACACGCTCCCTTACTGGTACGTTAGAGGGTGACGTGTCTTACCATTGTCTTCGGAGACAGACAGATCATTCCAGCTGTCACGTGTGGGCTTTAGACTCGTCTCCCGGGCTGAGCAGAGAACATCAAAATAGGCTTTATAACTGGGGGCAGGGCTCTCATCTGCGTAACTTCATACAAATAGCAGCTAGAAGAACTTCTCAGATCAGTCGATTCCTCAACTAGTGACAAATATCTGATGTGTGACAAGGTACAAACACGCTCCTGCTGTTCTGTGCCTATAGAATTTTGCTTTAACCGAAGGCAAGAAAATACAGGGACATGCACAAACCGTCACCAGAGGTGAAACGTTTCCTGCCCTCTCCAGAGCAGGACGACTCCGCGTACGCCCTGGCATTACCAGTGGTATTTAGAAGCTTTCTGCCAGCTGGGGGCACAGTTAGACTCTGTTTCTACGGCCCTTTGGGTGCTGGGAGGATGTTTTCTCAGATTGGATGCCCAAGAACATTTAAACATTGCGTGATACAGAAAAACTGTCCCCCTACCCCCAGCCCCACCCTCCTGGGGATGCCTAACAGGGGGTGGCAGTAACATTTTTCTAGCTGATGGGTGCCCGCAATGGGTCGGTGGGAGGGGGGGCAGACTAAAAGTGCAGGGCTGAGCCCAGAGAAGCTCAGGGCCCAGGTCTGCCAGGGCTTCGGGTTAGCAGGGTGGCTGGGGCTGCAGCGTTTTGAGCTTTTGTTGGCACAAATATACATTTCTTCCTGTGTGGGGTGCAAAGAAAACGGGCCAGCACAGCACCCCAAGCAACACATCCACCACCTGCCTGCAACCACCCCGCCGAGCACTCGCCCACCCCCCAGTCAGCGCAGCGGGTGTTGACTCTGGTCCCTATTGAGGACAGCCTGAAGCAGGTAACACTACTATGGCATGGCTGATCATCCCCTGGCAAGGGGGACAGAGGGCTCCCTGTCAAGACCTTAGCCCCACAAGGCAGAGGAAAGTACTAGTCCCCCTGACCTCCATATGCTGGCACTGCCCCCATGTGCCTGCTGGAGTGCACCGACCTCAGCAGAGACCAGGGAGCAGCAGGGAAGGTGCTGCCCAGCCAAGATCTGGCCTGGTCCCTCCCTGAGGGCCACTGGGCTTTGCAGTTAGTGATTACAGATTCCAGCCCCTCCCTCTGGCTCTGAATTCGCTTGCAGCTGCAGTAGGAAGTTCAGCCTGTTCCCAAATGCACAGGAGCTCGACTGACCTGGCGTCTTCGGAGCGCCGCCAGGAAACCTGGCCTGGCCTCACACCGCTGTGCTCTGCCCCTATCTGCCCTGCAGCCCGCTGCTGCTTGGTCCAGCCCCTGGGGCCTGTGGTGGCTGCTCTGCAATGCCAGGAACAGCTTCTCCGCTCTACTGCCTGCCCGTCCCTGCCGGCGGCCTAATGCACTGGCCCATCTGCTCGAGGGGCCATAGACCTACCAGGCCCCGGAGCGGCCTGTCCTTGGGCACCATGGCAGCCAGGGGGCTGGGCGTGGAGCGAAAGAAAGGGCAGTGGCCGACAACATGCAGCTGCACTGGGCCACGTTCAGGCCAGGCTGTGTCTGGGCCGTGCTCCCCCTCCCGCTGGGCTGTTTTTTCTTGGCACCCAGACATATAACTAGGCCGTTGGCTGGTGCCACAGGCTGGATTGTCACTAGATCCCCAACGCTCCGGGGGCCCAGCCTGTGGGGGCTGCTGCAGCTGGAAGCCCTGGACAGAGCAAGGCCTCCACTCACCTCACCTAGCCCCCACCCCCCCACAATGGGGCTGTACCCAGTGAGGCCACTGCACCAAGTCCCAGCCAGACCCGGCACCAGCCTGGCCAAGGGGGAACAATAGGCAGAGCCGGAACTGGTGCCCGGATTCACCCCACCTGCAGCAGAGAACAGCCAGGAGCAGCGTCTCTCCCTACAACCTAGGGGCCCAGCTGCTCCCCCCCAACTACAGCGGAGAAAGGTGCTGTCCCGGCATGCAGACACCTCCCCCAAAGCAGTCGAAGGGCTGAAGGGCAAGGGAGGCCAGGCAGGGCCCCGCAGCATGGCAAGGCCCCTTGGCACAGCGTGTCCAGCAGGGCTCCCGATGGTGCCAGGGCTGGGTTGGGCACTGCCCGTCTCAGGCTTTAGGCAGTGGGAATTCTCCACGGCCTCTCCCTGGGCCCGGGCCCGGGGTTCTCACGCTCCTCCAGCCCTGCTAGTGGGAGCCACCACACAGAGCCCTGGCTCGGGGCTTCTCCAGGCCAGGGGCTGAGCAGAGCCCTGCTGGCCTAGGGGGCCCAGTGCTGCCCCATCACCCCCACCTGGGGGGTCTGCAGCGGTGAGAGCCACCTCTGAAGGGGAGGTGAGCAGGCTCTGCTCAGCCATGCATCAAGCAGCCACTGCACTCATGCCATAAGCCTGATTGACCTATCCCCCGCCCACCCCTGCATGCCCCCCAGGCTTCTACACCCTGCTCCCCCCATCTGCACACAAAGGCTCCCTCAACACCCCTTGTTTTAAGGTGGTGGGGTGCATGCCTGACCTTGGGCTGCAGGTTTCCAGTTTCTCCTGAGCGGGGCCCTGGGAACAGCTCCTCCAGCTTGTGCTGCACCCTGGAACCAAGGCCTCTCGCCACAGCTGCACCAGATAGCTCGTCAGTGGAGTCGTTAGAGGGGACTGGAGGCTGGGCTGGGCACAGAGGGGCTGTCTGCACTGCAGCTGGGCCCGCCCTAGACCCAGCAGTGTGCAGCTTGGGGGGGCGCTTGCAGGCCTGAGACACAACCTCCACCCTGCGATTTTAGCAGACTGGGTCGAGCCCAGGGTGAGCGTTTGTTCACAAGGCAGGCAGGCGGTGCGCTCCCAGCTGCAGTGGGTGCCAAAGCGGGCTGCTTAGGGGGCAAACAGCTGAGGCCAGGAGAAAGCAGCGGGGTGGGCCTGTGGGGCCTCAGAAGATCTGGGGGAGGCTAGGGTAGGATGGGGGCTGTGGGGTGGGCTCAAGGGGCATGGGCGGAGCTGTGAAGGGGAAGCTGGTTTGCTCGCTCAAGGCCTTAGGGGTCTTAACCCCCCCAAATAACAGCCAGGGCCGCTGGCCAGCTCGCACAAGGGCACTAAGCTCACGCTCAATGATCCTGGGAGGCCAGGTGCTCACTCAGCTGGAGCCCCTCCCCCACCAAGCCCCCCCGGCATCCTGGCCCTAGAGATAAGCCCCCTCTGTCCCGTGTCTCGGCAGCTGGGATGGTTCTGTGCTGAGCACACGTGGCCATTACGGACCTGACGGCGCTCCCTGGCCTGCCCGCGGCGGTGATTGACAGGCCCCATCCCACGGTCACAATGCAGCTGACCAGGGACCCAGTCACCGCGCCCCCTGCGCCTGCCCGGCCCAGGTCCTGCCGCTTTACTTGCCTGGAGACCTGAGCTGTGTGCCAGGAGCCAAGGCTGGCAGTGTGGCTCTTATCAGCCATGCAGGCCACGGGGCTAAGCAGCCAGGCAGACGCCGGGGGGTATGGGGGCGGGGGGGCAGCACAACCCCCTCAGGTCAGGCTCTGCTCCCACCCCCCCCGCAGCTTTGAAATGGTCAGGCCCAGGGAGGGGCTCCCGGCACAGAGGCCCACCGAATGGCCATGTCCATGCTGCAGAAACAGGCACTGTTGCTCTACCCTGGGGGCCGGGGCCCTTGCCTACCCGCCCTAGGCAGCTGGGCGCGACTGCTGCAGCAGCCTGTTAAACAGCTGCCGTGTTCTAACTCAGAGGTGGCTGCATTGCTGTGATGGGCACAGCTAAAATCAGAAGCAAAGGCCTTTCTGCTCCCACCCTACTGAGACAGTGGGGTGTAAAGCCCCCTCCCCTCATACATGCAGCTCAGAGACTGTGGCCAGGAGAGGCCGGTCGGATCCAGTCCAGCCTCCAACACAACTCAGGCAGCGAGCTGCCCCTGCAAGCCCTGCACTGTCCCCAGCGCCCGGTCTGAGCTGGAGCGACCCAGTTCGAAAGACCCCTGCTCTCTTGTCACCCCGTGAGGGAGAACCCACCGCCTTGCCAGAGCAGCTCCCACCTCAGGGGAAAGAGACGTTCGGGGCGGGGGAGAGGGGTGGCAGGGAGACGTCTCCCACAGGGCCGAGCCAGCTGCCCCATCGCCACACACAGCCCAGCCCAGTCAGGAGCCAGGCTGAGTGCATAAAGGGGGTGCGGCAGGGGCTGTGGCAAAGGGGCGGGGAGCCCCCGGGGTCAGACGGGCAGTGCCGGAGCGCTAACCCTGACCCACATACTCCGAGCAGATGGGGCTCAACTGGAGGTGGGTAATGCAATAATCACTGAGTGCCAGGAGGCAGCTTGCTCCATACAACCTCCCCACCCCCCATTGGGCCGAAGCAGTCTGTTCAGAGATGGGGAGGGGCTGCCCCCATCCAGCCATAGGCTGCCCCCAGTAGCTCAACACCAGCCCCAGGGGGTCTCCTCCACCAGCAGGGCCCCCAGAGGCTCCATGGGCAGGTGAGGCTGGAGCAGAGCAGCCGGGGCTCTGGAGAGAGCCCAGCAGAATTCTGTCCCCATTGCTACTGCGTGGCAGAGACAGGGGCATTGGCAGCCGGTGGCAATTCCCCGCCTCCTGCCTGGCCTTGGCTTGGGGCATGATCCTGGCTGGGCTCCAAGGCCAGGGGTGGCAGCATCTGTGTAACCCAGTGCCCAGCCCCCTGTGCAGCCTGGGGCGGGATGTGACCCTTCAGTAGCGGTGACGGCATCTGCTCTGCCCCTCAGGGGAGCCCCCCTGGTGTCTGTGGGTGTGCGGGGACCAGGATGGGAGTTCCCCAGTGCTGCCACCTGCAATGGAGAGGGGAACCCAGGGGCAGTGCGGGGTGCAGAAGGATGAGGAGGCCATGGCACGGGGGCACTGCAAGGTGGAGAATCCACTGCAGGACCTTGTGGTCCATGCCCTGGGCACATGCCCGCTCTGGCTCTAGCCAAGCTCTCCAGCCAAGCTGCCAGGGACTGGGGAGCGACCACCTAGCTGGCTCTGCTCTTCCCTGCCCCGCCAGCCCAGGAGCTGGAGCCAGAGCCCACAGCGCTCCTGGCTGCAGCAGTCAGGTCTCTCCTGTGACCCTGCTGAGCCTTTCAAGCTCAGGGCACTGAGAGGAGGAGGGCTCGGACCAGCCACAGGGATGGGGGAGAGCAGCAGCCCACGAAGGAGCCGCTCGTCCTGCTGGGCCGCACAGCGCCCCAATTCCCACTGCTCTGCGTGGCTCAGTACAGAAGCAGGCTGCTTGGCCTGGGGGGTGCCGTTTGGCAGTCCAGGGGTTTTCTGCTGCTCATGGGGGGTGGAGGAGGGTTGCTATATAAACGCCCTCTGGGGCTGGCCCTGTCTGGGGTGCGAATCTCCCCAGGCTCAGGCGACTGGCTGGGCAGCGGAGGTAATGGGCTCCCCAGGAGCAGAGCCGGGGGGTCACTGCTCGCTGCACCCCTTGAATCCCCCACACTAGGCCTGGGGAAGGAGCTGCGGACTCTCCACCTGCCCATGGTGCCAGGCAGCAGGGCCTGGCAGGGTAGCAGCCCAGCTACCTTCTGGAGGGGAACTGAGCATTGGCCCCCGCCGCTGAAAGAGCCACCGTCAGTGACGGAAATCCCCCCGGAAGGAAGCAAAGAGCTGCCAGCAAAGGGGACTGCCAGCTGCTGTGGGGAGCTGCTGAGGAGCACCTGGTTGCTGTTTACCCTGAGCGGCTGGCTCCCAGGAGAGCCCGGGGAGGTGCTGCGTGCAGCTGAAGCCCTAGCAGGGTGACTGCGCAGGGCTGGGCTGCCAGCTCCTAATTAGCCTGGCTGTAATTAAAGGGCCATTTGCATATGACAGGGCAATAATTCAAAGCAGACAGGGGTGAGGCGGGGAAGGAAGACAGAGAGCAGCACCAGAGCCACTAGGCCACAATGACGGTAATTAGTGACGCTGGAAAGGGGCCGGGCCTGGGCCGGCCACGCGTGCGGGTTCGTGCCGTGCGGGTTGCTGCTGCGTGGAATGAGCGGCTGGAGCCAGAGCCCTGGCTGGGAGCAGGACCCAGCGAAAGAGGCCATTGCGGGTCATAGTCCCTGGCAGTCAGAGAGTCACCCCCAGCTATCAGCACCATAGCCCTAAGGGCCCCAAGCATGCACCAACCACGGTCAGTGGCCCTAGCTCGGCCGCACACGTGGGGCGGGGACTCACCCAAGATCACCCAGCACAACTGGGAATAAAAGCCAGGCGTCCTGGTTCCTGCTCAGTCCCCCACCCCACAGCTGCATGTAGGGAGGGAGAGGCTGCAGGGCCCAGCTCCCCATCACCCACCTGCACCCAAAGGTGTTAACAGCTGTGCCCTCTCTGTACCCCAAGCAGAGCCTGACTCCAGAAACCCCGAGTTGCAATGGTTTGGTTTGGGGGGGGGGGCTTTAGCTGCTGCAGCCCGCTGTGTGGATACGCTCACATCAGGCTTGTATCAGTTTTCCTTAAAGGAGAAGCAAGTTTAATCAAAAGCACAGTCAGCCACTCTGACATCCAAACAAGGGTGTCACCACGCCCCCCCCCCGGCCACGCACAGCGGTTTCACAGGATGAGGGGACAGGACAGACTGGGAGGAGGGGCAAAGGCTCATGTGGCTGGCAGAGGAAATACCCTATGTCTCCATGTGGCTCTTTCAGCTCTGACCCTCCCCAGCCCCTGTCCCAGCAGCGGGGCAGGGTTCCTGGGGAGAGAGGCATCTGCTCTGTGACCCGTCTTCAGTAAAAACGCCCTGGGCATGGCTTTAGCTGGCAGCGAGGTGAGGCCAGGGCACCACCTCCCTGCACTCAGAGCACTGATTAGGGAGCAGCCGTGGGAACACTGCTGGTCACCCCAAATACTACCACCAGCCATGCCCACTGCTGCTGGCTGGAAGGACTTCTCTCCTCACCCCCCGGAGTCACAGGAATGGCCTGCAATGGGGGGGGGGGGCGAATGGAGGCAGCACCCGGCAGGGTGGGCAGGGCTCAGGTGGGGGGGGGTCACCTTTCCAGCCTGCTAATCCCACAATTGCATTCGTGCTGCCCCAGTTTAAGGTGATTATCCCTAGCGCATAGCACTCCCATCTGGGACAGCAGCTGGCGAGAGGGCTGCTTCTCGCGGCCCATGTGTGATCACCCTTGTGCTCCCTTTGTGGGGGCACAGGAGGGCTGAGGCCATGGGAGGGGAGGCTAGCAGCGGCAGAGGGGGAGAGGGCTGGGCTGGAAGTGTGTGTTACAGGCCCAGCAAGGCCAGATGGTTCCTGATGGCAGCCGGGTGTTTGTGCCCCTCCTCCCCGTTGCTGGCTCCACTTCCCCTCTGCTGGGTGTGCCATGGCCTCTCCTCTGCTGGATCTCTGGGTCTCTGCTGCGATACGCTCAGCGTGGGGCCTGGACTGCTTGGGCCACGGCCACTGGCAGCAGAGCGAGCTCATCCCCCAGCACATTGCCGTGTGTCACTCGGTGCACAGCAGGCATGGGTCTGTGGGGGTCAGCATGTCTCTGGGCATGTGTGGGTCCGTGGTGGCAGTGCCCGGATCTGTGAGAGTCACAGTCCAGCCTGGTGCATCAGCAGAGAAATGTGCAGGACGCAGGGGTACGTGCACCCCAGGCAGGCTGCAAGCAGCAGCGATCGGGGCCCAGGGCTGGACGTGCCCAAGGAGGGGAGGTCCCGGCTGTGCCCTTGGATGAAAGTGTGACGAGCTGGCAGGGGTTGGCACTGCTACCCCGTGCAGGCTCCTGCCAGCGTGGCAGCCCGGGTGGGAAGGCAGTCTGAAAGCCTTGTGTGCTGGCCGGGGTAATGGGGACCGGGGCCCCACCCCGGGCGGTGAGAGCTGCGCCTCTGCCCTCTCTTCCGCTCTACACCGAGCCGGAGTGCGGACCAGCTGGGTTCCGACCAATAAGCCTGTTGGATTTCCACAGCCTGTGCCCTTGGGGGCACCCAGCTCCGCCTCACGCCCCACTTACAGCACCTGGGAGAGACATTCATCACTCTGAGCAATGGACTGAGAGGGGTTCATCGCTCGCCTTCCCGGAAGGGGAATTCGAGCCGTCACTAAAGAGCCTCTGCGCACTGAATAATAAATGGCTCCTGCAGACAGCTGAGTTGGGAGCTGGCAGACGGGCATGGGGCTCAGACTTTAATGGCACCAATACCCCCGCCCCAGATCCCTGCCATGGGAGGGGCAGCAGGGGGCCAGGCCTGCCTGGGATGCCAGCTCCAGCCTAGAGTTGCAGTACCGCTCTGAGGGGACAAACGTCTCTGCTGTCAGGCTCATTTCAGGCTGCCCTGTCCAGGCCCCAGGCTCCCGCTGGAGGGGCACAGGGGGTGGCAGAATGCAGCCACCAGCAAAGGCAGGACTGGGCAGGACTGTGCCCTGTCTGCACATGGGGTTCCTCCCAGCCTGGCCAGCGGGAGGCAACCCTGGCCCAGAGCATCTCTGGGGGGCTCCTCCTGACCCAGCCGAGGGGAGGTTTGCTGCTTGTGCACCAGGAGTGGCTGGGCCCAGGCCTTGCCAGGTGCCCTGGCCCAGAGTCTGGCTGTGACACCACTGAAGCGATAGGTTTGTTCTGATGGCCAGGCCCCCGCAGACACACTCGGAGCCGTACCCTAGACAAACTGCTCCAGCTTCCTGAGTCCTGCTCCTAGTTCCCGAGCCATCCGCTGGCAGCCTGGGGCACGAGCTATGCCCACGCGACTTGCTGGGGGTCTGGCACGCCAGAGCAGGCTGGCAGGATTTCCGTGCTAACAGGCGTGAGCAGGCAAGAGGCCCTCACAGCTCTCCCTGGCCAGGCATTGAGCGGTGAGCCCCGGGGCAGGGCGCTCCCAGCAGCATCTGTCCCCTCCCCTCACCCCCCAGACAGACTGAGGGTACAGCTCTGACGGAGGCAACACAATCACCAGTGACAGGAGACGGGGCACAGCCATATGGAGGCAGGTGGGGTAATTAGGGTCAAATGTAAATCTTGGATTTAATGAGCACTAATTGCGTTAGGATGGCCTGCATGGCTCCAGAAAGGGGGCTGCGGCATGGGGGAAGGAGGGGCAGCAGGTGCCTTGGTGGCACAGAGTTACGAGACCCGCCGTGCTTCCTACGGGGCACCAGTAAAGGTTGCTGTGCTGGCCTCACCCTCAGCCACGCCCCAGCAGGAGCAGCTCCATTGCCAGGGTGGCTCTCCCAGCAGTTGTGTCCCTTTGGTAGCAAGGCAGCGCTAGCTGACCTCTGGTCAGGGGTGACAGTAACCTAAAGGACGTACTCCCGAGTCCCGAGCAGGGGGGTGGCCTCAACTGGAAGAGGCGGGGCCTTTAAATACCCAGGCCCTTTAAATCAAGATTTAAAGCCCCGGGGCCTTTAAATCACCCCCGGAGCTCCCAGCTGCAGAGGTGGCTGGGAGCCCCGGGGCTCAGGGGCGATTTAAAGGGCCTGGAGCTCTGGCCACCGTGGAGCTCCAGGCCTTTTAAATCACCGTCGTAACTCTGCCACCGCTGCCCTGGGCTCCGGCAGTGGGGCTCAGGAGGTGATTTAAAGGGTCCAGGGCTCCGGCTGCTGCAGGGAGCACCGGGCCCTTTAAATTGCCAGCCTGGGGAAGCCGGTCCGGCACGGCGCACTGGCTCCTGCCGGTATGCCGTACCGGACCGTACCAGCTTACTGTCACCTCTGCGTCTGGTCAGCCTGGGAGCCTCAGGTGTGATCATGGTAAGGAGCCAGGACTCCACCTGCAAGCAGGACCTGGGCCCTTCTAGCGGCCTGGTAGGAGCAGGCTGTGGTCCCTGCAAAGCCGATCTCACCTCAGAGCTGAGAGTGCTCGTGCTCCGGGGCCGGAGGCTGCAGCAGACTGGCTGGGTGGGAAGAGCTGGGCGATATGTGACTCGGGAGGGGAATGACTCAGGAGGCCCAGGGGTCCTGTTTTGAGAAGATGGGGCCTGCTGAGGAAGGAGGGGAGACAGCTGGATAAAAGGGCCCCAAGGCAGGGACTGGGAGTGCACACAAGGGGGGAGACAAGGAGCGCAGCAGTGAAAATAAACAGAGGGAGGAAATGACTGAGGTGGGGGAGGAGAGAGACCAGAAGAGAGGCAGGAAATGGTTCTGTTGCTGCCCTGGAAAGCCCTGGGGCTGCCTGGGGGCAGCTCTCAGGATGTGCTGCGCACGCAAAGCCCCTGGGAAGGCGGCTATGAAATGGCTGGCGAGCACAGGGCTGCGTGGCTTCCATCTTGACCTTGCTTCCTGCTCGCTCATGGCTGGGCAGCACTGGGGAGACGATTCACTGCGTGGAGGGAAGGGAATGAGAAAGGCAGCAGGTCCTGAATGCGCAGGGGGCAAGAGGGGACAGAAAGCCGCCGTGATCCGGACTCACAGCTGGTCACGGGTTGGGCGGGGGAGAACTTGCCCACCTCCCCTGCCAACCCAGCTATAAGGAGGAGACAGACAGTCAGAGATTGTGTCACAAAACGTGCCAGGGCCCTGAGCAAAGAGGGAAACCTGCCCGTGGGGTTTGAGATGAAAGTACCCGGATGTGCCCTGGGGTTCCCATGAGACATAAAGGCTTCAGCGTGGCATGGAAGGAGCGTGACACTTGACATCAGTGGCCCAGAACCCAGCAGCGGCTGCAGAGCTCAGCTCCACGTCACAGGTGAGGCACACGAGCAGAAGCCCCGCCCGTGTGCCTCGCCCTCCCCAGCACCATCAGCCCTTCGCTTTCAGGCGCACACCGGCTCGGCTCGGCTCGGCGAAAGAAGTCGTCCTGGCCTATGTCAGAGAATTTGGCTGTTTGAGGACTGGCAGCACCTGCAGCCAAGTGGGGTGCTCCCGGGCATGGGACTGTGGCACCACGGGCCGGTCAGCTGGGCTGTGCTGAGCGCGGTGACCTCGCTTGGGACCGCTGCTTCCCTCTTTACCACAAACGGGCTGCACCCTGCTCGTGTTCCCAGGGAAAGTCCCGCAGCTCTTCCCGACCCCTCCAGGAAAGCTAGAGGAACACGCAACACACGGCATCAGAATCCAGAGGCAGAAACCAGGGGGCCAGATTCGCTTGGGTGCTTCAAGCCCAAACTTGGGATGGAGGAATAGCAGCCACCCTGTGAGGTGAACCCCAGGCCTTCTCCCACGCTCCACAGCCGAACCCCAAACTGTCCCCTGCCCCAAACATTCCCCAACCACCCCCCTGAACCCCAGACTATCCCATCCTCCCACTTGACCGTTCTCTGAAGTGACCCCGGACCCTCGCTAAGCTGTCCTGTGCTCAGACGGGCCCTCCCTCTTCCTGACACCGGCGGGGCGGTGGGAGGAAACCAAGGTCCACTGGCCACTTGTGACAGAGCCAGGGCCTCAGCAGGCAGCTCCAGCAATGGGAAGGGGCACCTCGCTGCAATGCCCACCCATGGGAACAGGAACTGCAGGGAGCTGCCCTAATCTGGGGCAAGCCCCCATCCCAATACTGCATCTGTCTCCATCAGGGTGACCGCAGGGCTCCGGTGGAATCAGCCAGCCCCTCCCACTCAGCGAGCAAACGGCCCTTCCAGTCCTGTGTTTGGCCTTGTCAGGCTAATCCTCCCAGGGCTGGAGCAGTGCTGAGAGCAGCCCTAACGCGTCTGTCCGTTCAGACTGGTGCTGCATGAAAATCCTGCAGGCTCCTGGGGCTGGAGCATGTGCAGGTGGACGGACGCAGTGGATACAGGCTGCAAGTGGAGCTGGGACAGATACCTGGTGGGGCTGGAAAGCCCTGGCCCCCTGGGGTGGGGGGCTCTCGGAGTCTTTGCTTCCCTGCCTTGTTCAACAGGGAGAGACGGAAAACCTCTAGAACATAAGAATGACCATACTGGGTCAGATCAAAGGTCCATCCAGCCCAGTATCCTGTCTACCGACAGTGGCTAATGCCAGGTGCCCCAGAGGGAGGGAACCTAACAGGTAATGATCTAGTGATCTCTCTCCTGCCATCCAGCTCCACCCTCTGACAAACAGAAGCTAGGGACACCATTCCTTACCCATCCTGGCTGATAGCCATTAATGGACTTAGCCTCCATGAATTTATCCAGTTCTCTTTTAAACCCTGTTATAGTCCTAGCCTTCACAACCTCCTCAGGCAAGGAGTTCCACAGGTTGACTGTGCGCTGAGTGAAGAAGAACTTCCTTTTATTTGTTTTAAACCTGCTGGCCATTCATTTCATTTAGTGGCCCCTAGTTCTTATCTTGTGGGAACAAGTAAATAACTTTTCCTTATTCCCTTTCTCCACACCACTCATGATTTGATGGACCTCTATCACATCCCCCCTTAGTCTCCTCTTTTCCAAGCTGAAAAGTCCTGGCCTCTTCAATCTCTCCTCATATGGGACCTGTTCCAAACCCCTCATCATTTTAATGAACCTTTTCTGAACCTTTTCTAATGCCAGTATATCTTTTTTGAGATGAGGGGACCACATCTGCATGCAGTATTCAAGGTGTGGGCGTACCATGGATTTATATAAGGGCAATAGGATATTTTCTGTCTTATTCTCTATCCCTTTCTTGATGGTTCCTAACATTCTGTTTGCCTTTTTGACGGCCGCTGCACACTGCGTGGACGTCTTCAGAGAACTATCCACGATGACTCCAAGATCTTTCTCCTGATCAGGTGTAGCTAAATTAGCCCCCATCATATTGTATGTATAGTTGGGGTTATTTTTTCCAATGTGCGTTACTTTACATTTACCTACATTATATTTCATCTGCCATTTTGTTGTCCAATCACCTAGTTTTGGGAGATCTTTTTGAAGCTCTTCAGTCTGCTTCAGTCTTAACTATCTTGAGCAGTTTAGTATCATCTGCAAACTTTGCCACCTCGCTGTTCACCTCTTTCTCCAGATCATTTATGAATAGGTTGAATAGGATTGTTTCTCAGACTGACCCTTGGGGAACACCACTAGTTACCCCTCTCCATTCTGAAAATTTACCATTTATTCCTACCTTTTGTTCCCTGTCTTTTAACCAGTTCTCAATCCATGAAGGGATCTTCCCTCTTATCCCATGACAACTTAATTTACATAAGGGCCTTTGGTGAGGGACCTTGTCAAAGGCTTTCTGGAAATCTAAGTACCCTATATCCACTGGATCCCCCTGGTCCACATGTTTGTTGACCCCCTCAAAGAACTCTAATAGATCAGTAAGACACGATCTCCCTTTACAGAAACCATGTTGACTTTTGCCCAACAATTCATGCTCTTCTATGTGTCTGACAATTTATTCTTTACTATTGTTTCAACTAATTTGCCCAGTACTGACGTTGGACTCACTGGTCTGTAACTGCTAGGATCACCTCTAGATCCCTTCTTAAATGTTGGCATTACATTAGCTATCTTCCAGTCACTGGGTATAATAGCTGATTTAAAGGACAGGTTACAAACCATAGTTAATAGTTCTACAATTTCACATTGGAGTTCTTTCAGAACTCTTGGGTGATGCCATCTAGGCCCAGTGACTTGTTCCTGTTAAGTTTCTCAGTTAATTCCAAAACCTCCTCTAGGGACACTTCAATCTGTGACAATTCCTCAGATTTGTCACCTACAAAAGACGGCTCAAGGTTTGGGAATCTCCCTCACATCCTGAGCCGTGAAGACTGAAGCAAAGAATTCATTTAGTTTCTCCGCGAGGACTTTATCGTCTTTAAGTGCTCCTTTTGTATCTCGATCGTCCAGGGCCCCCACTGGTTGTTTAGCAGGCTTCCCGCTTCTGATGTACTTAAAAAACATTTTGTTATTACCTTTTGAGTTTTTGGCTAGCTGTTCTTCAAACTCCTTTTGGCTTTTCTTATGACATTTTTACATTTAATTTGGTCGTTTATGCTCCTTTCTATTTACCTATTTATGTGTCGTGCCAGAGCAGGTCAAGTGGGCACGGGGCTTCCGAGTGTGAGAGGCCCAGGCGGGTGGGTCCTGGACTGCTCCTGGCCGCAAGAAGGAGAAAAGAAACATCCTTCCAGCAAAGAGAACCCCCGGCCCAGCTCCTGCCCTGGGGGATCCTCCAGCAGGTCAGGGGATCCCAGTGCACCTGCCTGGGAGATTCTCCAGGGAGGCTGGGGGCTAAGGGCACATAGGGAGAGACAGAAATCCACAGGGAAAGGAACATGAGCCAGGAGGAAGTGATCGGTTTCTCTGCCGGCGCTCCAGCCCTGCCCTGTCTCACATCTGTGCCCAGACCAGCAGCCTCTGAACTTGGGGGATGGGGTGGAGCACGGCAGATGCAGGGATCCTTAGGGCAGTGGTTCTCCACCGGGGGTACACATACCCCGGGGGTACGCAGAGCTCTTCCAGGGGGGACATCAACTCATCTAGCTAGTGCCGAGTCCGGCCAAAGGGACACTCCCCAGAGCCAGCGCTGTACAGGGAGGTGTCAGTACGATCGTCATGTTCCCAAGGCAGGGCGTTGCGAGCCCGGCCTTTGTAAGCGAGCCCTTCGACTTGGGGCGCGCCCCAGGGGTACAGAGCCGCTGCCTTGGGGGCAGCCTAGCGCCCACCGCACCCGGCGGGGTCCCGGCCAGGCGGACCCGCAGCGCCGCCGCGCGGGGACCGGCGGCAGCAGCAGCCGGCCCCGGGGGCGCCCCCGCGGCGCCTCGCCCCGTCCCCCGCGGCTGTGACAGGCGCTGACCGGACAGTCGCGGCCCGGCGCAGAGGGCAGCGGCCGGGCCACCATGAGCTGCTGGGGCTGCTGCGGGAGGCCCGGCGCCGGCGGAGCCGCGCCCCACGCCTGGGGCTACGGCCCCGAGGACGGCCCGGAGCGCTGGCACGAGCACTTCCCCCTGGCCCGGGGGCGGCGGCAGTCCCCCGTGGACATCCGGGCCCAGGACACCCGCTACGACGCCGCCCTGCGGCCGCTCCAGTTCAGCTACGAGCCGGCCGCGGCGCGGAGCATCGCCAACAACGGGCACACGCTGCAGGTGCAGTTCGGCGAGGGCGCGGCGCTGGCCGGGGGGCCCCTGGACGGCCCCTACCGCCTGGCCCAGCTCCACCTGCACTGGGGCTCGGGGCCGGCGCAGGGCTCGGAGCACACGCTGGAGGGGCGCCGCTTCCCGGCCGAGCTGCACCTGGTGCACTGGCGGGCCCGCGACGGGCGGCTGAGCCGGGCGATGAGCCGCCCCGACGGGCTGGCCGTGGTGGCCGTGCTGCTGCGTCTGGGGCAGCCCTGCCCGGCCCTGGAGCCGCTGCTGGGGGCGCTGGGCTCCGTGCGCACCCGGGGCACCGAGGCGCCCGCCCCCGCCTTCCGGCCGCGGGAGCTGCTGCCCGCCGGCGGCGACTTCTGGACGTACCCGGGCTCGCTGACCACCCCGCCGCTGCTGGAGAGCGTCACCTGGCTGGTGCTGCGGGAGCCCCTGGAGGTCGGCGCCGAGCAGCTGGGCGCCCTGCGCGGGCTCCTGAGCAGCGCGGCCGGCGAGCCGCCCTGCCCGCTGCAGGACAACTGGCGGCCGTGCCAGGCGCTGCACGGCCGGGAGCTGCGGGCCAACTTCCGCTGAGCGCCCGGCCCGGCCGCCGCGCAATAAACGCCCTGCCACGCTGGGGCCAGGCTGCCTCCTTCCCCCGCGCGGCGCTGGCCCGCCCAAGCGGCCAGGCCCGGCCGGGCAGCGGGCTCTGCCCTCAGCGAGAGGGGAGCAGCAGAGCCAGGGGCCGGCCGCGGGCCAGGGCAGGAGTCAAAGGGCTGGTAACAGGGATCCTGGCAGCAGCAGGGGCCGGCCCTGGTGCGCTGGAGAGGGGACGCCAGGGTGCAGTGAGGGTACAAATCCCCGCCAGCACTGGATGTTAAACTTACCCCCGGGGCAGCCTGGGTGGGGAACCCATCCCTGAGCATGCTGGGGGGGGGGGGGGGGACAGGGACTTAAAGGTGCTTACAGCAAGGAGGGGAAGAGCCAAGGAACATCCCTGGGGAGCAGCTGTTCGGAGACTGGAGTTTATAGTTCCAGAGGGTCCTCACAGCACATTATGAACAAGAGCCAGACCCCATCCCTCAGTGAAGCTTTAACAAAATTCGCCCCAGGGCAGCACCCTGCATCCCCAGGAAGGGGGTAGAGAGCCTGCAGCACAGTTAACTGGCAGGGACACCAGAGCCCGGCCCACCAAAACTGAACGCCTTCAGCGCAAGGGGTGACAAACTGTTCTACGCCCTGGGGTAGGCACCGAGGGCAGTTTTAGTTAAGGCAGGTCAGTCTCTAAATTAAACCCAAACAAGCTCCTTTTAAACCGAACCGGGAATGTGCGCACAGGGAGTTACAGCCATTTAAGTAAATCAGCTTAGAAACAGCCCTACATTTAACTAGTACAGCTTTGACTCTCGAAGCATCTTCCCCACTCCAGCAAAGGTGAGCTCTTCACGGAGCTGAAGGAGTGAGCTGACCTTGCTGCTATTCAAGTGGCCTTAGACTAAGGGGGGCTCTCGGTCAGGGAGTCCAATGCTTGGACAGCCCCAAGAGTCAAACTCCCAAGCCTGGAGCAGGCAGGCAGCTTTGGCAGCAAGCAGTCCACGCCGCTAGCACTCCCCTCATGCCAACGACCAGACATCGCCCCTTTCAGCAGGAAATGCAAGACTGGCTCTTTTCGGCCTTCTTAGGACAGCAACAGCTAAAACTAAGACAAGAGGGGGAAAGGGAGAAGCACTCAGAGGTTTCTAGCAACCTCCTTGGCAGAAGCATACTCCATGATAGGCCCTGGCTGGTGATAGTGTCTGAAAACAATCCCAAACAGAACGATGGTGATAGGCACCTGATAAGCTACACGGACAGAAGAGGGAAAGCTACCATGTGCAAGGAGGATGGCTTCATGGGCCAAGGCCCACTCCCCCCAGTTAGCAGAAGGAAATCTGACTGCAAAGCTGTTCCCATGACACCGTGGACAACGGCAGCATTCCCCTAGAAAACCAGTCTTATGAAAGACTTAGACCACCCCGTCGCTTAAGAAGAAAACAGATGACAACAGAATTGGGTCCCACTTACTGCTGGTGGTCTTGTCAGAGTAGTTAAGGATTCTGCAAACTCCAGCGTTGGCAGAGAGGGAATGAGGGGGCCGGGTAGAGAAGCCTTAGAGCTAGGGCAAAAGGGCTGAAATGTTCCTCACAGTGGAGGAAAAGGGAACATTTGTTAAAAGGAGAGAGACAGAGCACCAGGCCTCAGAGGTCTTGGCACCTGCTCCCGAGAAAGGCGTTTGGAAAAGCTGGCCAACTTGGGCCAGAAGACCTAGGGAGGATGGGACATTGGGCCACTACACTATCTCCAGCAAGCCACTCGATGGCACATGGCTGGGTCACTCCTCCTAACCTAGGCTGAGGTGCCTGTGTGAAATCACTCTCTGACAGATGCGGGAGTGCCCAGCCCTGCACAGGCTTGGCGTTCGTAGCTGTGTGTAGCCACAGCGGGAAAGCGCAGGAGCTGCAAGGAGACTTTTGCCTGGTGGTGCTTAGAAGTTTAGGCTAATTCCCAGCCCAGAGAAGTGAAGGAGCTGGAGGGTGATAGGGACACATGCTAGAGCAGGCCTGCAAATTAAATAGGAAAGAAACCAGCTCTAGCCCGTCACTGGTCCAAATCCACGTCCTCAACCTATTACAGCACCACCACCACTCTACTGCCCCGAGACCCCAGATGCTAGGGAGAAAGAGTCCAGACGCCAGGCAGGTGAACTAGCTAGTACAGGTGAAAGCAGGGCAACCTACAATGGGGACAAGCTCAGCGTGGAAATATTGTATTACTTTGTACTTCTGCCTTTCATCAGAGGATCTCCAAGCGCTTTACAAACACCAACTAATTTAGAATCTGTATCCCTTTTTAGAGAGGGGGAATGCAAGGCACAGAAATGACTCAATGGCTCACAAAACTCTACAGCCGAGCCAGGAGTAGACCCCACATTTCCCAAATGGTCAGTCCTGTTCTGTAAGCACGAACACACCCTCCTCTCTGCCCTTCTAGCACGGGCAGGGAATCCTCTGCATTCGTATATTGCTGTGATATCTGCAGCAACAGCAGCCTCCATTGCTGTGATCTCTACTTACTCGCTGTACTCCACCAGCCCACCGCAGCAGCTCTCTTTAGATGGGTGTCACTGTAGGAGGGATTACACTGCACAAAGAGGTAAAGTGGCAGTGCCCAAAATGTGCTGTCAATTTGCCTTGGGAACCATCAGCATATTAACCCCCACCTCTTCAAATTCACCCGGAGCTCAAAGAGGCTAGTTTGAAAGGGGAGTGTTTGCACAGAGGTCTTATAAACAAACTGTCTAACCTAAGAGGAAAATACCTTTTCTAAACCACACAGCAGTAGCAGAAAACCCACTTAGGCGAACGGCCAGAACAAAACCCAGACAGCAGCGGTGGCATCTGTTATAATCCAGCCGTAGTGAGAGGCGGCTGAAGGCCTCCGTGGTACAGGAGCAGTGAGGCTCCAATTATACAAAGCTCTGTGCAGAGACTTCAACAACTAATCCTCACCATAGGCTGGGAGGTGAGTAAACAGTGCCTCTAATGGCTAGTGCACCCATACAGGGCGGCTGGTCCAAGCCCATACAGCAAGTCAGTGCAAGAGAGGGTTAAAGCGCCATCTGAACAGCTGCAGTTCTACTACGATTCAGAATGAAAATGGACGGATTAGCGAATGAGTGTCTCATGTTTCTGCCTAGACCTAAAATACTCCAGCGAGGAGTTACAAAGGCACACATACAGAGTGTGGGCTGGTAAGCTCCTTCCTGATCCTGTCATCTGCATGCTGAAGCTGCTCCTAGGGCCAGGCCAGCCGTATCAGGGGTCAGTCTCAAAGCGGAGAAGAAAGGAAGCATCAAGAAACTACTGATCATTTCAGACACAGCAGCATGGTTTGAGGATCTGTGGAAGCAGGGGATGCTGCTATGATCTGCTGTCTGTATCAAATCTTCGAGGCTACTCTGGCACTACCCCGGTTGGGAAATGCTGTTCTAAGTTCCTAAGCCAGGCAGGGTGTCTTAGCCTTGCCTACAGTAGTTTTGCATCCTTTACTCCTGTAGTTCATCCCCTGGACCACTGACCAGTTTCCTCTTTAGTTCAAGAGAGCCAATGAAATTAGTTGCTTTTTCTGCAGTAGCCTGCCCTTGGAAAATCACTGCACATCCTTGCTCTGGACAAGCAATTCGAAGTACCTACCCCTGCTAGGGCCTGGGCTCATCACCACATATAGAGCTAGACACCTGAATATTTTGGATGTGACTTTAGACTGAAGCAGATGGTATGAACCCAGTAAAGTGTGAAGAGCCCAGGTGCCAAGACCCAATTATTCAGGCAGCGGGGGCATCACTACAGGGATATGGCCATTGCTGGAGACTAGCCCCTCCTTAGCCTACCAGGAACACACCATTCCTATTATTCAACCCATCTGTTTATTATATAGGTTCATACATCACCATCCCTGCGGTCAGTTCACAGGGCCAGAGCTCACCAACCCTACACTGGGTCAGTCAATCTCTCCTCCCTGTACAGCTTATTCTAGAGCAGTGGTTCCCAAACTTTAACAACCTGTGAACCCCTTTCACTAAAATGTCAAGTCTCACGAACCCCCTCCTAAAAATGAGTATTTCCTGGGATTTTCTCCTTTACAGAAGTATAAATTATAAAAGCAGTGATCTTGGAAATATAAAATTTGTTTTTATGACATACTTATTACACTTTATTAATTATTACAGTATTTTTATTATATTATGAAAACTGCAACACTCTTCCAAGATCTCACTTTTGTAGCTTGTATCACTTTGAATAAGGCTGTTATAAGACAAGGCTCCTATGTTTCATCAAGGAGTATCAGATGTGGAATAGCATGAAGGGATTTAAGAAGCCATCTCAGAATTCCTCCTACACAAGCATTCAGGTCTTGAGCAGTCCAGGCAAACAACACATGTTACAACAAAGCTTAAACTTGTTTTTCATAATAATTTTAAAAACAGTAGCTGCCTATTTAATTTTTAAAACAGCAAAAAATAACCACCTCCCTTTCCATTTCTTATGAGTCTTGAAGTTTAAATCTCCTCAGTGTGATAGATAGGCTTGCTTTGATCTGCTTAGCTCTCGGAAGTGCAGGGGCTGTGGGCTGCCGGCTCCGTGCTGCCTGGGGTCCCTAGGGACAACTCTGTCCGCCATTAGGGAATTTTTTCCCTCAAGAACCCCCTGTAACATTTTGTGAACCCCAGTTTGGGAACCACAGTTCTAGAGCATTACCTCCACTGCTTTCCCTCTGAGAACTGCTAGGACAGTCTCAGCCAACTGCCGCCCCCAGGTTCAGCACAAAATCAAACAAGAGGGAGAGAACTCCAGTGACTCCTAAAGATACGAGTTACCCTTCCACGCACACTTCCATAGCTTGTCACATCCTCACAGGTGCCTAAGTGTGCTTGTCACAGCTACCTCTACACTGAGGAGGGAGAGTTTACCATGACATTCCCAAGGGGCGTTTGGAGGCCGGATGGGTAGGAATTACCTCCATTCACCATTACTAGTGGAAATCTGCCTTCTGTGTAAGGGTCTGTTTGCCACGCGCCCCCTCCACTCCAAACAGGACTAGCTTATAAACCAATTGAGGAGGGAGACAGGGAGAAGGGTATGACAATCTCAGCCCCAAGTGAGAGATGGTGGGGAGGTGTGGGGAGAGAACAGCTACCTCTCACATCAGAGGCCTGTCACTCCCAGAAGGTCTCCATAGAACAGGAGGGAGGAAGCAGAGGGGCAGGGAGCTGGCAAGCTCCACTCCTACAAAGTCCATTACGTTTTCCACAGGTACCAGCTGTAAGAAGTGCCTACCATGGTGGGGCTCTGTGCACCACTGCAAAACAAAGAAAGCAAGCACAATGCTTCGTATGGGCCTAGGCTCTTCCATGCAGGATTCTCAAAGCACTTTGTGTATTTTACACCTGGAGAAACCTGTCCTAAACCCCAAAGGCAGTAGTCTGTTGGGATCCTGGAGGTGGGCGGGTGGAGCTCGCCCACTACTAAAGGGCCTTCCCCAGCCTAAGGGGAGGATCCACAAGGCAGTAGCAGAGCCAGGCAGAGAGCCACAGGAGTACTGATCAGTTCCCAGTTCTAGCCACCAAGGCATCCTGACCAAGCTAGCATGGCAATTCTCCCACTGCCGAAGAATCCCAACCATCTGAGAGCCAGTTGGGGAAGGCCTAGTGTGGGGTCGGTGCTTACTCCATGTCGTGATTTAGCACGTGGTTAAGGCAGGCTGTAGGCCAGTCTATTTACCAGCTCATTTGCAATGCAGGATGAGGAAAGTACTGTAACCCTGTGTGGCAGATACTGGGGAAAAGAAAGCCCTTTGCACTTAGCTACTCTTTATATAGCCCTCGTTGGCTGAAGGGTCCCCCGTGCAGGGCCCGTTCTGGCCGACTCTGCTGAAATGCTGTCTTCACCCCATTTTTTAAAGTGCATTGCAACAAGTGTAGCAAGTGTGTTCAACCCATAACTTCTGTGCCCAGCTAGAGTGACCATCTGCAGTGCTACTGTACATATCGCCGATGGCTTCCACCCTCCCCTCCCCCCACGTGGGCATGTTACATCAAAACTACTTATCAAAGGATGCAAGAGCATGGGACATGTGATAAAGGGTGTCCTACACCCCCTAGCCAGGGCACCATCGGCTTGGCTGCAATATTAATTCAGAAATCAAAGCCAGAATGCAGGGCTTCTGGGCAGTAGGCAAGAGAAAAACAACATTGCTAGACCCATGCGCAGATCCCGGCAGAAATGATTCTGAGAATATGAAATGCTCCTTCCACTACCAAAGGTTTTATGTTACACAACCTCTGCTTTCATGGCTACTTTGCACTTTATTCCTTTGCAATCTTAAAAGTGAAGATTGCCATACAGTGTTGCTTTGATATAGTGGTTCTCAAACTTTGGTCCTGGGGACCCCTGTCACATAGCAAGCCTCTGAGTGCAATCCCCCTAACAAATTAAACCTTTTAAATATATTTAACACCATTATAAATGCTAGAGGCAAAGTGGGATATGGGGTGGAGGTTGACAGCTCATGACCCCCCCATGTAATAACCTCATGACCCCCTGAGGGGTCCCGAACCCCAGTTTGAGAACCCCTACTTTAATAGCTCCCATGGATCGATCTCTCTCACACACACACACACACACACACACACACACAAAGATAACCACTGAAGTTGATAACTTGTGATTAACTTAGCACTCCAAGACATGTCAGTTTACTTAGTTACTCTGCAATTAGGGAAATCTTGCGCTTCTCATGCAATGCATAAATTTAAATGTCAAATGAATCTTTAAACACCTCTTAACCTTAACATGTTTGCAAAATTAGTTTTTTAAACCAGGTTGCAAAACCACTGCAAGGATAGCACAGCCAACTTCTATGAGGAATCAAGAGACAGAGACCATCTCTTAGGATTCATTTGGGAAAATATTCTCAGTTTTACCCAGTACTAAATAAAGGCTCTCAAAGTGCCAAGTTTTAAATAAAAGCTTCCAGGAAATTTAAAACAAAAGCGTAGCATAGATTTACCTTGTGTCTAAGACATAGCCTCACTAGTCCAGCATCTTTTCTCTGACAGAGGCCAGTACCAAATGCTTCAGAGGAAGCTGCAAGAAGCCACATAGTGGACAATTATGGAAAACTAATTGATTGGGGGTGTGTCTTCTTTACCCACAACAGTCAGTGATTGTCTTATGCCCTGAGGCATTGCATCACTTTTTTATAATCCTAATGTAACTGTGGATGTTCTCATTTTCTAAATAAATAGCTAACCCTTTTTTGAATTCTACTAAGCCTTAAAAAAAACATACGATGCCTGCCAGCTTGTTTAAGGATGAAGGCTGGGTTTCTTAAGGCAGGCATCATGTGGAGGTTTAGTTAGAATTGCCACCCATGGTGGTATATAACAACTAGATTCCCTAGTGCCAATACTCCCATGGATTAAGTCAATGTCACTCAGCCAAAATGTCTGAGATGTTACTGTTTCACATTGATAAATGGATTTGAGACTTGCTTTTCATTTTTCTTTTAAAAACTGGAAAAGTTTCTGACCTTTTGTTTCAGAAATATGAGGGTTGAACAGGGGCCACAGGAGAAGAAAGTTCTATTGTGGGACTAATTATATCTTAGTGACACTTGACTGTTTTAGTTTGTCCTTGGGATATCAGAAGCCCCAAATGAATTAATGTCTTGTACCCAATTGCCTTGAAATTAGCTCATATTAGTTAGATAAAATACTACAATAACCTTATTACAATTTGCCAATATGCCAGTAACAGTCACATTTCAAACAGTTATTGCTAGGGTAGCTCTACTCTGGGTTCCTCAAGTAACACAGCAATTTTCTACTGAGAAAAGTGTATTCATTATTTGGACCAGGGTCCCACAACACTGACGCAATGCAAACAAACAGAGTAAGAGACAGACCCTGCCTCAAAGAGCTCACAATCTGGTCTGTCCTCTCCAGGTCATTCAGAGCAGAGTTTTATAACCAGTAAAATCCATGTGTCCATTTTTTCAGGGAGGACAGCAGATCACTATGGGCACAGGGCCAAAGATCCATTCATATTTAAAACTGGTGACATTCGGCATGGCTAGATCTCACCAACATTAGGAGTTTGATCACCTATCTAGAAATGGCAGTGAAATATCTTCCCATGCCAAAATAAGGTGCCAAGGCACTAAAGGGAAGCACCTCATGGAAAATATAGGCAGCTGTCTAGGACTGACTAGAAAATAAGAATAAATCTGAGAAGGACATAGGAGTTTTGATACACTTGGAGCAATGCAGCTGGCTAGTTTCCAAAAGGAGATCTCCTTTAAAGGGCCATTGTGGCCAAGAAGAAACCCAATGGATCACAGAAAGTAGGAGTATTTATACTGAGTAACACACAGCTTGCAACAGCCAATAGAGGACATGACTCACATTCTACCTTGCTACTGCTGCTCTCGAGGCTCAAAAAAACCCATTAAAAGTGAAGGGGTTTCATCAGTCTCCTGCCAAGGAGCTAAAACCCAGATATGGAAATCCTGCAGCAAACATTATCTTTAGAGAGTGGGATATTCACAGGTCATCAGTAGTGAAGTCTAGTGTTATGTATATTAGACTGCACAACCAATGCTGTGGTCTGTAATCTGGTCAGACTTTGGCAGGGCTGCTTCACCAGGAGTCACTCACCTCCCCCGCAGACCAAGAAGCAGAAAATCTGCCAATGCTTTTTAGTTCAGGACATGAGCTAAGCTGACACAAGCGCTGCCTTGCATCAAGAACTCAAAACAGTTTCCCAACAAACAGCAGCACCAAGGGAATTTAGAGTGGAGAAGAGAACACAACACAAACACAACCCACACACATGCACCTTTGCTGATGAAAGCAAGCATCCAACAGAGAAGCAGCATTTCAGCTTAATTCCAACTGAACCAAGGGAGAGTTTCATGGAAGGCCCTAGAGACATTGGAACTCATTCTCCTTGATCTGCAGCCATTTGGGCATGATGCTAGGTGCCTTTGGTTTAACTTAATAGTTTGCGTTTACTACATTCCCCAACAGGTTGGCAACTTATTTCTGGTGGTGTTTTAACTCCTCTCACTGTGAGGTTGTTCATACAAGCTCTTAATATTTGTAAACAGAGTCTCATTACTACACCTATACAAGACAGACAGCAGTGAAGTAGAAGCTCTTAGAAAGAGATTTGTGGACAGGCAGGTAGATTTTAACCCTTCTTTGACTTCTACTCCTATCCTGTGCCCTTCAAAGAAAGATACAGCAACACTTGGAACAGGTCAAATAAATTCCAACAGAGTTCTTTTTTAGTGACTTAAGAACCATCTGCAAAAGCAGTTCAGACACTCCTAGTGTAAAGGAGATACGTATTTCAAAGAACATCCTCCCCCAGTAGATAACAGTTTACAGTTAACATTCCTGTGTCTGGGGAGAAGATGAGAGACCCGTGGTATAAATGGAATATTATTTCCACTAGAGGAACCAGACATCCACGCCAGCCCAAACACCAAGAGTTCTGAGATCGGGGGAATGATGATATACAGCCTGGAAGATACGAGTTAGTATCAAGAAAAGGAGTACTTGTGGCACCTTAGAGACTAACCAATTTATCTGAGCACAAGCTTTCGTGAGCTACAGCTCACTTCATCGGATGCACACTGTGGAAAGTACAGAAGATCTTTTTATACACACAAACCATGAAAAAATGGGTGTTTACCACTACAAAAGGTTCTCTCTCCCCACACCCCACTCTCCTGCTGGTAATAGCTTATCTAAAGTGATCACTCTCCTTACAATGTGTATGATAATCAAATTGGGCGATTTCCAGCACAAATCCAGGGTTTAACAAGAACGTTGGGGGGGGGGAGGGGGTAGGAAAAAACAAGGGGAAATAGGTTACCTTGCATAATGACTTAGCCACTCCCAGTCTCTATTCAAGCCTAAGCTAATTGCATCCAATTTGCAAATGAATTCCAATTCAACAGTCTCTCGCTGGAGTCTGGATTTGAAGTTTTTCTGTTGTAATATCGCAACTTTCATGTCTGTAATCGCGTGACCAGAGAGATTGTAGTGTTCTCAGACTGGTTTATGAATGTTATAATTCTTGACATCTGATTTGTGTCCATTTATTCTTTTACGTAGAGACTTTCCACAGTATGCATCCGATGAAGTGAGCTGTAGCTCACGAAAGCTTATGCTCAAATAAACTGGTTAGTCTCTAAGGTGCCACAAGTCCCCCTTTTCTTTTTGCGAATACAGACTAACAGGGCTGTTACTCTGAGTTAGTATCAGTGGGATTTAAACGTTCATTGAATGCATTTCCAGAAAATCCAGGAGGGATGATTTTGAAGCCAATACAGTCCCTTTTCCCTGCTCAAGGAGAGATGGACTTTTCCTGTGTTCTAGTTTCATCATGTAAATTAGATGTCTATTCATTATAAACTGGAAAAAGCGCGCCTGGCTATAACCTTCAGTTAAATGAGAGAATCCTGCAAACTTGATCTAAACTCCCTTTTAAAATCCAGGTTTAAGAATTATACTAGTAAATGAAGAACCTTGTGTGGCTATGACACACTGAAGTTACTTGCTCCAAATCCTTAACAGGAATAAAGGGAGTCTCCACAGTTACACCCTTCCAAACAGAAACATGCCACCTTAGATTTAGTTTGCCCTTACATGGAAAGCGCACACATTCTAATAACTTCTGAAAGTCACACAACAGGTGAGCAATGGAACAGACCTTCCAACTAGCACAAGTTTTGTCCTTCTCCTCAAAGATTTTTATTCTCTCTGCCTTGTTAAAATAAGATGTGTTAAAGTACCCTTTTAGAGTACTTTACAAATCCCACCCTGAATCTTCCTCCTATTCTCTACTTGAGAAGTAAGAGGTAAACGCCAGTACATTTCACTAACCGGCAGGTCACAGTTTATTTGGGATGGACGACTTGGTAGATTAATCTGCCTTGCCATAGCCACTTCGCTCGTTTTCCAATTTGAGTGTTGCAGAACGAACTGTTTACTTCGGGGTTTGCTGAGACCTGATCTACTGAACCCCTGTGGGCGTCTCTAATGGGGTACGGTGGTTTCTTTTCAATATTCTTTTATGCTAGATTGATAAGGGGATTCGACTTCTAAGATCAGCCAGAGCAAGGTATGCTTGGGAGAACTGGAGCAGACCACAAACCAATGGGTTAATAGGAAGTTTCTCATTGAACACTCACAAGAGATGGTTACTTTGAAGAGGTGCTCAGCTTGCCTATGCACCTTGTTTCTGCTTCATTCAAAGCGTTCCAGCTAGCGAAGCACTCATATTGGCATCTGGGGAGAGTTCATCTCCACTCTACCTGAAAAATGCAGTGGAGAGGAGACAGGAGGACCATGACAGTAACTTTCAAGTTAAGAACAATTTTTCATGACATCAAACTAAAAGGGAAATAACATCCCCACAGCTCTCAAGACAGAAAGATCAGGAATGGAGAAAACCCAGCCCAAACACAGACTTCTTCAGGAATTTTACCATTTTTTGGCCTGCAGTTTTCTGCACGACGTAACAGTCTCACAGAATTTCTTAGTGCAGACTATCACAGCAAACGTCCATCCTGCAGCCATTGACTATAGTTGAATACCACAGGCCAAGCAAGCCTCATTCATTCACACTGCATAAAAACAGCAGAAGGGGCAGAGGGAAAAGGACTTTTTGGCTTTAGTTTTTATTTTTCCTGAAGACCAAAAGAAAAAAAAAAAAAGAAAAAAAGATTCTCGTTATACCCGTAGCACATGAGAAGCAGCGTATATAATCAGTATGTGTTTTAATGAAATACAGCAGCAATTCCCGATTCTCTCCACAGCAAACCCCAGCAAACATTTCTGTTTGGTTTCTACGGGAATGGCCGAGTTCTGTGGAGACATCTTTCACATCATAAGCTTCAGAAAAGGTTCTCTAAGAAAGAAAATTCACAACTGTCATCATAAAATTTTAACTTTGGGCTGTAACAAATTGGGCTGATAACAGCTTCAAAGCCACGGCTCAACAGAAAAGATACAGCAGAGATGGAAGTTTCCCATTGGAAGCCTTTTCACCACTTTCACACTTATCCCTTCTCTGCTCTGTTTACTAACAACCTCCACTGGGCAGAAGTAAATTATTAGAAACCAGCAGAAGTGTCTGCATAGCAATATTCTGCTGAACCAGTGTAGTGCATTAGGAGGGGATAGATTATGGTGCTGACAGCACAGCATAAAATAATCCAGAGCTCACTGAGAAAAACATATGAAATATTTAGCTCCTTACTTTCCCCCCCAAAGGAAAGAATTATTCCATAAATGTCAAAGATTGATTTCATCAATATCCAGACATGGAAATGGGGATGCAAGAGATTTGCATCAGAGGTCGTAAGTGCTTGACCTTTCAGTGGAGAAGAAGTGGAAAGCTGGAAGTGCTCTAATCGGAACAGTGGTGTAAATTCCAATGGAAGACACCCATCTATGTCAAAGACCCAAGTGAAAGCCTAGAGAGTTTACAAAAGTGCTGTACAAATTAAACACATGCAAAACAGAGTTCTACTAGGTAGGGAAACTTTCACAGCATTCAATATTGCATGGAATAGGACCAGAATGCTATATTTTTCTTAGAACCAGTTCCTCATCTTTGTATTAGTAAAATTATAGCAGGAACTGGGGGAAGGAAAAATATCAAGCTGAACGAATACTGCGAAATGTTTCTAGAAGTCAAAAGCATGGCTCCTACTAAACACACCAGAGCATTACTCTGCATAAGAGAGTCCCAAAATAAAAAGATTCTACCAAACGATACTAAGTACCAAGCACCCGATCCTTTGTCATCATTTGAGCAATAGTGCACGTCCAGTGGGGCCCTTTACTGGACCCTTATTGCTGGGTTCATGTTGGAGTAAATGTTTCTTTTACAGGTTGAGTCTATAAACTAAGCATGTAAGTGAACAAAAACACTGATTAAAAAAGGGTAAAAATCTCTTAAGTATAAGAAAAAGCTGTTAGTCATACACTGATGCAGAATGTAGTTATTTTCAATAAAAATTGGACTCAGAACAAGGCGAAATATCTGAGTAGGTTTTAATAGCAAAATTGTTCTAATTTTTTGAACAGCTAATGGAATGTCCTACCTGGATGTGTCTTGAATATTTTTGCTTCACAGTCCTGCTGCATCAGGCCAAAGTCTCAGAGGTGACGATTCTATTGGCAGTTATTAGTTCAGAACAACTCATGACAAGACTCTCAGACTATCTCCAATGGCTTACTGTAACATTAGCATAACTTCAGACATTTACACCACTTTTTGTCAAGAGCTGAAACATGGGGTTTCACTAGCTCTCCGTTTTGGGGGGAGAGCAGAAGATGAATCACCGTCTGGGGTTTGTACTTGCAGTAGGCTAATGAACCCAATAAAACGTAGGCATGTTTCAGGTAGCAGAACACCTTACAGTAACTACCTTAGTGGGAAATGTTAAAGTCACAGCACAGCCCTAGATCAATTTGGAGGAGGGGAAGAGGCGACAGGGAAAATGGAAGGGAAGCAGCTTCAGACTCAATCCTTGGCTTCCAAGATAATGTATTCAGAAAAATATTGCATGAAAAGCCTTAGGGTTTTAGTTCTTTCATAGATGTATATTTACCAGTTTTCACAAAGACTGCAGGAATACGATTATAAACAATAAATTAGGACTTCATGTTGCTATCATTTGGCATAACACAATCAGGCAATTTTTCCTTTTAAATATAAGGCAACACAAGCCAACACATAATTTAATCCGTCTTTAGTCAGACTGCTTAACTTTGCTAAAGAGTAATCACTAAAGAACGGTTTATAGTACACTTAAAAGAATTTAAATAATGACATGGTGTAAGTGTACTACCTTACGCAAGGAATCAGAAAACGTACTCTGCTAAGCTTTGAAACCTAAATATTTGTTACAGCCCAGAACTACACGTCTAAATTAAAAAATACAAATAAATGTTTTCTAATTTTTTCCATTTACGAAAATCTTTAAGAATCTCTAGCCAACTATGACATCACTTCAAAACTTGTAAGTTTGTTGTGTTTTTTTTTTTAAATTTTGTATGATGTCTTAAGATTTTAAATCATGCTCATTAAGGAAAGTTCAAGGAGCAAATACTTAAGGCTTTGTTTTTCAAAGGGCTGTGAGGGAGGCCAGTGAATGGCAGAGGCCAGGGGGTTCACTCATACACAATGCTACTCAAACCCACGCTACCAGGCGACATTCATACAGAAATATTACACTTAAAAGTTACAGTGTAGAGCAATATTTTTAGCCAGTGTACATATAAAGAATCAATGCATTTACTTTTTTTTTTTTTTTAATTCCAAACTTGACTGTGATCATTATGTTCAAGTATTAGTCTCATTTACAGAGATGAGAAACTTCCTACTTACAATAAATTTAGCTTTAAAAGAAGGGATGTTTCAATATGCTGAAGAGAATGAGACATTGAGGTTATCCAATAGTTAGTGTTCTATCTGTCACCAACTCATTTAGCTGCTTTAAGTGACATGGGGAGGGAAGAGAAGTAGTTAGGCACAGAGAATCTGGGAAAAGAGTACTTTAAAAATAGCTTAAATGGTAATTCCCAGATATGAGAACTGTTCTATAGCATCTATGTTGGTGCTTTAACATATAAGAATACAGGGCTGTAAGTCCCACCATGTCTCATGGCTAGAGCTTCGTTTCATAGCAAATACCTTTCATTTCATTGATGCTGTCGGAATGTGAGAACGCCATGCCAGCCACTATATGTGCCCTTACCTTTACAGTGGAGACAGACTTCTAAATATGCTAATCTACCCTAAAATTAATTCTATCTACTGGAGGAGCAACTGAACCCTTGTGGGGTCGTCAGTGGGTCTAGATTCCTGGAATAAAACCTCAATACAGCACTTTGTATCAGGAAATCCAGACTCCTAGCAGCGAGGGGTTCAGACATAGTTAGCTTTAAAATGGTCAAGTGGAAGCGAAGAGGGAAGGAGGCAGCTACTATTGTAGCTATGTACCCTACACCCAAAAACTGCCACTCCCATACCCTGTCCTCAACAAAGCATCCAGAAGGTCTGTGAGGGGCTTTTGACTCTGGAGGTAGACCAAAGTCAAAATGATAAATGCAGAACTCTCTGCAAGAGCTAGCAAAAAGCTTCTTCCTATGTTAATGCCTAAATATATAATCCTAGCTAAATCCTTTCAAAAGTAGGCTCTCTTTTCAATTAAATAAGTCGCTAGACAGTGCAAATGGTCAACGTTTAATGCATTTAATGAAACAGGCTTTAGAGTTGAAAATACGCCCTACTTCCTGACAAATTTTGTTGCTCTTAATCTGCAGAGGAAATTTAGATGGAAATGTAAGCATCTATGCTACCTAGCTCTTTAAAGAGCTGGCTACTAGATGCAACTGTGAACCCTGCAGCAACTTAACAGTCCAGCAAGTAGTCACCAAGTAGAAGGCAAAAGCTGAGCAAAGAGGATTCTGTGATGAAGAAATAGCTGTGGGGTGCAGTAGTGTAATCAAGTTATTTGAAACAAAAGGCATGTTATATATTTGATGCTAACAGGAAAAATGTGGATGTAAAGCTTTTAAATATACCTTAAGTCTTGTTTCAATGATTATAATGATCACACAAGTTTGCAAATTAAAAATACTTTGCTTATTAATTAAAATTAAGACTAAACCTCTAATTTTGTCTGTGAAAGTGACTGCAGCCTATCTATACCCCGGGTGCTGAATATGAAGATTTCGACTATCAGTTGGTTCAGGCGCTCGGTTCATGGGAGGCCGATGGACTTTTCCCAGGACAGCCATACTCTGATCTCTGAAGCAAGCCTGTTGGAAGTCCCCACTTAGGTAATCCATGGTCTGCATCACACTATTCTGGCTGGATGAACCAGCTCCGGCTCTATAATGAGCTCCTGCTGCACAATCTAGTGGTGCCCCTGCTGGCTGTCCTCCATGAAAAGGCATGGCAAGGTCCTGTGACCCAGAGCTGTCACTGTTCGGTGTGGGCAGAATGTTATTCCATATGGGCTGGAAATAGTGCCCATTAGTATATGGCAAGGGTCCCTGCAATCCATTCACAGGTGGGGAAGGTGTAGGCTTCTCAATAGGGGGCTTTAAGTTGAAAGACTGGCTCATGCACAGTTCTTGAGGGTAGTTTGAAGTTTTACCAGGAAAACCTTGCCCTGCAATCTCTCTGTGAGGGTGCTTCCCGGCAAGTCCAGTAGGTCCAGCAGCATCGCCACACATTTGCTGCAGATGTGCAAGCTGATGCTGGTTCCATGCAACTGATTTCATTTCAGTCTGGTATGCAGACGGCACCCTGTTGATGTTTACCATGGGTACATTAACAGAGGCAGAAGACGGAATAGCAGCAGCAGCATGATCTACAGGGTTTACTACACAGGAAGGCATGGGAGTGGGAACATTGTGAGTAGACACCCTGGTACTTGCATTGATCAGCAGATTGCGACTTATGGGGCTAGGGTTTGCAATCTGTCCCTCACATACTGAGGTAGTGCTAATGCCAGCTCTGGCCTGGCAGAACTGGTTAATCTGGTGCACGATGCTGCTCAGGTCTGGTGGCTGGTTCTGCTGCAGAGTGGCAGCCATAGAGAGGGGAATGGTTGAGGTAGACACGGTCACATTCGGCGGCGCATCTGCATCCGGCATCTTTCTGCTTCCATGTAAACCCGGCTGCAGCAAAGTGTTTGCATGGTGCTGCAGAGTTTGATGTGCCATGGTCTGAGGATGCTGCAAGCTCTGCGGCTGCTGCATATTCTGAGGGTGCGGCAAAGTCTGCGGCTGCGGTATACCCTGAGGGTGTGTTAAGCTTTGTGGCTGCAGTATACCCTGAGGGAGCTGCAAAGTCTGTGGCTGCGGTATACTCTGGGGGTGTGGCAGAGTCTGTGCATGCTGAAGGGCCTGCTGGCGAGCAAGCGCCTGGGGGTGGTTTAAAGTGCTAGGTGCAATGTATGGTGTGGAAGGGGGATTCATCATTGCTTCCGGCAGCAGACGTGCGCGTGTTCCGTCAAAGTCTTTGATAATTCCTTTAGCTGGAGATTTGACTATCGCGAGCAGGCCTGTTTTTGTGGTGGGCTGGGATGGGTAAGGACTATACCTCTGGCCTGAAGTATCAAGTCCATTCACAGTACGGCGTATGTGTTTCCTCTGGGGAACCTTGACGCTGTTTGGAAAAATTTTTATAGTCAGTGGATTGTTGGCAACCTTCTTAGCATAAGCATCCAATTCTGCTGGGGTAGGATACTGTGCAGATCTCATTTTCTGTGTAGTGTCCCCTGTGGAGAAAGAGGGAATCCATCAGTACTGACCCTGGAAAGAAGCAGCGTTCTCTCAGAACAAGCAAGTTAAAGCATTCAAAAGATAAAAGAGCCGAATCTTCCCAAAACCAGCGGGCAAGCACCAGTTATCTGATTCCCTTGATCAGTGGAAACCAACATGACGCACCACTCAACTTCAGGCAAGACCAGCCTGAAGGGAGTAAAAACTGAACCAAACCATTTCTTAAGCTAAGTTTATTCAGAAAATGATGGTAGTTACATTAACCCTTGAGGAGCTCTGGACAAACCAGGTGTGCCGCAATCAACGCATCGGATGGCCTGCACCTCAGATTATTTTCTATGCTGGATAAGAGGTGGGGCAAATGCTGCAGCCTAATGAATATTCTCAGACTTAAAATCTGCCTCTGCCCACCCTCCCTCCCTCCCTAATCCCCATTCTTAAGCCGTTCTTGGAATCCTGAGCTTCTAGTTTAGGAAACAGAGAAGGAAGTTAGCGAACAGAATGGAAAAATGCACAGAATGTTGGTGTGAGCCCCATATAAAGCCACTTCAAATAAAAACTACTTGGATTTCAATGTCAGCATTATTCTGAAATTGAGGCACTTAAACATTTTTTAAACTGTCTTCTTTGGCAAATACTCAAAGGTTCTTTGAGAAGTCTTTAGTAATTCTAGTTTAGCCAGGTTATATTGTATAATTCCCATTCTGCTAAAGATGCATTATTTTGTGCCTTTCACCTCTGTCCACCCCTACTCAGCTAATCTCCATGTTCACTATGACAGTCAGTTTGGGAGAGTATCCTAACAATAAACAGTTACAATCAGGGTACCACAACAGATCCTAAAGGCACATTTATCTACCACATGTGGGCAAAATTATTCCAGACAGTCATCCTGTTCCATTTGTCCTCACTCAGCAGATATCCACCTGGCTGAAGGTTGAGCAGCAGGCTCCCATTTGTACATTTCAGCAAAGGCCATATGAAAATCTAGGAGGGTTGAATGCACCTGTGGATTGCTGTAATCTCATTCCATGCAGACAGCACATTTCCCTTCAAAGCTGTACTGCCTTTGCTTTAAAGGCAATTTTATAATCTTCCAATACAGGCTTGTTCTTCCATAATCCCATTCCCCTTTTGCTTGATTTTTCACCTTGCAGATTTTGTCCACCAGAAAAGCAGCTCCCCTCTCATAGAACAAGATGTTCAGCTTCCTCCATAGCTCCTACACACGCTACTGCAGTGATTTGCTGGTAGGGGGTTCTGCAGCTGACTTCTCCAGAGCCCAGCAGGGCCATTGCCAGTGCGCTTGGTATCTCACTGTCCCAAGCAGAAGAGACCTAGGAACTACAGCCCACCAGAGATCATGCTGCTACTAGGGAGGCAGACCTTTGCTTGAACATATGCACTTGATTATAGCCTTTTGGAAAACAATTTGCTTAGAAGAAGTTATCTACCAAGTATGGTTAAGGTCTAAGCAGCATTACTAGCTCCCTTTCAATCACTGTCTACAGAGCATATGATTTTAGTCTCTAAAACTGAAGGCAGGGCACTGCTTCTATAAGAAAAGCTGTCCTTAGAAACCAAGGGCAATGCAAGAGATGATGGGATGGATACCAAAAGGAGAAGCAGTTATAACGAAATTAAACATATCCTTTGTAAAATGGGAATATTTATAAGCTAGTTGTTTCTTTAGCACAGCACGCACTCAGCTGTGCCAGCTGGCAGTTTACCTATCCATCTTCATTGTTTCTGAGATGCCTCTCACCATGGTGTTTAAGCACTGGCATCTACCACCCTCCCTACTAATTAGAGGAAATACTAATTTGATATTTATTAACCTGAACATCCTCTTTGTTCTCATGTCTCACCTCACCCTGTCATGCAGGTTCTAACTTCCTTTTTGACTGAGCTCTTGCATTTCTAATGAAGTCAGGAACATCTCCAAGTTAGGCAATGCTAGTCCTCTGTTGCCAGGTTTCTGTCAGCAGCTCTCAAAACTTTGTTGGCTGTATTTTTAGCAGGTTCTTCTATTCCTTCTCATCTTCTCTGCCTTTTCCAAAAGATGCCTACCCTGGAAACATGCTAGGTAATTCTGATGAAAGAGTTAACTGATCAGGCTGAAGGGAATCCAGGCCTTTCTGCAACATGGGTTGTGTGAACTTGGCCAATTTCAGTTTCTGCTTAACACTTCAAGGCATCTTTCTTTTACATTCTATGGAAAAACTAGACAAGAATTTCAGAAGTCCAATATCAAACTGGGTAATAAATGTTATTAGTGACCTAGTATGTTGGATAGTTTGCCACCTTTCCAGTAGGTAAGGTCTTGGGTGTACTTTGACAATGCATTACAATTATTGTCAGGTAGAAGTTAAAATATTTATCACATTTTAATATGCAAAACTGAACACTTTGCATCTAATAACTATAGCACATCTATAGCTCTGAACCAGAGTTCCTTATTTTAAAAGCACAATAGTTTACTTTAAGAGTGAAAACAAGCCTTCAGTTCAAGTTAAACATGCACCAAGATGAAACCTGATGTCCTATCTTAAGTAATTGACAAACCATTTTTCAAATCCCCTTTGAATTGGCCTCTCTTAAGTTAACAACCCATTCCCTCACCTTCCCCCTCCTTTCCTATGTAATTCTAGTTTACAGAGTCAATGCCTCTCTTGCCCTGAACTAGCTAACACATCCATAATTTACTTAGGACTGATCAAGAGAACGTATTCCTGAGGCTCCCCATATACTACATAAAATGTAACTATGTTACACCAGTAGTTTTTCTTCACAGTAGACTCTAATCTTTGCAGGATCAATTTGGGCAACAAAACAGAGAAAACTGTGAATAAGTCAGAAACAGGAATTAAGGCGTACTCAGGGGACCTGAAGGACCAGTACAGGGATTCCAAGGCTTCAGTGAAGTAGTCATGGGGATTACGTAGGATAGAAAAAAATAGATTAGCTCAGCTGACAAAATGAATGGGAAAATATCAAGCATAATTTAAACAAAATGTGTCTTTGCTGTCCAACATCCCCATCACTTGTGATCAGTTCCAGATTTCTGTGCCAGTCCATACAACAATTAGATGTGCACCTCTAAATATCAGAAATATTTTCTTGTTAGCAATGGCGTGTTTCTCTGATTAATTTCAATACGAATATAACATTTTTCTTTATGTGCATTTAACATTCGGGCTTTAAACCACAGCTTTGTAACCTACTTATGGTTATATTTTCATTAACATTCATTAAAGTATAACAAGCCTTAAGAATCCTTACAATAATCAAATTCAAAACAAAAAAAGAAGAGCTATACCCAATTCCTGGGTAAAGCTCTCAACTGCTGCAATTTTCCTGCAGGTTTAATGAGAGTCCTCAGTCTTTGGGAAGGAGTTAATTTTAGCCTGTGGATTAGTCTTTTAGTCCAGGAATATAAAACCCATACTTCGTCTCAACTGTGGCTACTCCACCATCACCTCAATCAATCTTTTTCTTTGAAGGCCCTGAGGCACCTGTCTTTACATCACTGAAAACTATGATCATTGCCCAATAAAAAGGCATTTTTGCTCTTTTGACAATGCATTCTTTGCCTCAAGTATTTGATATTGTCTTCAGTGTTATATTTAAGAAACGGAAGGAAGGAAGGAAGGAAGGAAGGAAGGAAGGAAAGAATTCAGATAAGAGACCAATGAGAAATCCCACACGTGTGTGAAGGACAAATTTCAGGGTTACTCTGCTTTCCCTTGAAATCTTACAAAATTGAGTTTTTTGTTTTTTTGCAAAGTCTTTAAAATAAATAAACAAACAGATACGTTATCAGTTTCAAAAAGACAAAATATTTACAAGTCATCTAGCAGCTCTGCCTTCATGCAGTATCCTTAGAAAAAAGTCCTTCATCTGGAGGTGGACAGAAAAGAAGGTAACTATGTAGAGCTTTAAATAGAATGCAAGACCAATGTGATCCAGAGAGCTATATCTAGAACAATTCCTCAGGCTTTCTGAACTTCTATTAATAAAAGTTATCTGGTACAGTTATACAGTTTCTTAAGGCTTCTATAAAAAGCATGGGACTATTTCAAATCCTCTTCTCCAGCTATCCCTAAACAAAAAAAAAACCCCCACACATTGTTCATTAAAAATGCTTATTAACTCAGCTTTCCTTTGGCCGGGAGCAAGACTATTTATGCATATACCGGATGTGGAGAAATGCACCAAATAATCTCATACACATCTGCCACAGAGGGGGCATTTTGATTTTCAATATAAATCAGAGCTAACTGGAACTGCTAAGCATTAGTGGCGTTTAAACATCTGCCAGCCACTTTATGTGCTAAATTCTTTTAAACACAGTACCTAAACTCTTCACTAAGAGCTTGTCTACACTAGGAAAATTAGTGAGCAGCAAGCTAGGGTGCAAATTTATAGTGCACGAGCTACTCAGCGCTAACTCCCTCTGTGGACACACTTACTGAGCACTTCTTGAACAGTTTAGCTTAATGCGCTTCCAAAGTGCAGTAAATTATTGTGCACTAAGACATGAAGTGAACAGCAAGAGTAAGCGTGGGAGTAGCTACTGCAGGCTTTTTCCCTGTGTAGACAAGTCCTAAATGAGGTTATGGTACTGCTTTCAGTCCAGTGTCAAGCAGTGCCTGGAAAGAGCCGGCAATATCAGGCTAAGAGATATTGCTAGCTAACAGATATTCCTGTTACCTTTAGAAAATATAGAACTAATGCAGTATGAAATTGGCCCACAATTCAGATCCCTCATCTCACCAAACAAACATGTTAAAAGATTTCACTAATTTGGCCTTTCAGTATGAAGCTTTCCAATACTCTGAAGTGATCCCCAACCAAGGAAGCCTTTTAACAAATTGTAGGTTTTCTTTGTAAGAAAGTGCACTAAGTTCTATCCCCTCCCATGTAGTTTTAGTCAGCAATATTCAGCTGAAAAGACATAATGCTACATATATTAACAAGATGGAAAGGAGGGGAAAAAAAAACGTGGGGGGAGAATGCCATTAGATGGCAGTCTACCTGCATATCACATTGTGAAAGCCCCTTTCTGGGCACATCCTCTTGCTGCAACCACAGAAATGTACGACTAGCAGGGGGGGCTTTGAGAAGTTGCTCAGCCCAGCCCCTTCCACTGAGACAGGACAAATTATACTTAGACCATCTCTCACAGAAGTTTATCTAACCGTTCTTAAAACCGACAATGATGGGGATTCCACGACCTCCCTTGGCAGCCTATCCCAGTGCTTAACTATCCGAAAATGTTTTTTCTAATATCAACCTAAATCTCCCTTGCTGCAGATTAAGTGCATTACTTCTTGTCTTATCTTCAGTGGACATGGAAAACCAATCACAGTCCTCTTTAGAGCAGCCCTTAACGTATTTGAGGACGGGCCCCCTCAGTCTTCCTTTCACAAGATTAAACATGCCCAGTTTTTTTTTTTTTTTTAAGTCTCCCCATACAGGTCAGCTTTTCTAAACCTTTTTGTTTTTGTTGCTCTCCTCTGGACTCTCTCCAGTTTGTCCATATCCTTCCTGAAGCGTGGTGCCCAGAAGGGGACATAGTATTCTACTGAGGACTTACCAGTGTTGAGTAGAGCAAGACAATCTCCTCCCGGGTCTGACATAGGACACTTCTGTTAATACACCCCAGAATACTATTAGTCTTTTTTGCAACTGCACCACAATGTTGACTCACAGGGCTTGCCTGCACACACAGAGCTCTCCTGTCAGCATAATAAAACCACCTCCACGAGTGGCGGGAGCTCTGTTGGCAGGAGAAGTTCTCCCGCCGACATAGCGCTGTCCACACGGGCGCTTATGTCTGTGTAACGTATGTCGCTCAGGGGGGTGGTTTATTCACCTCCCAAGCAACATAAGTTATGCCAACATAAGCCATAGTGTAGATATAGCCACAGTCAACTTGTGACCCACTATACCCTCACATCCTTTCCAGCAGTACTACCACCTAACCATTTACTCCAGATTTTGTAGTTGTGCATTAGATTTTTTCCTTCCTAAGTGTCGTACTTTGCACTTGTCTATATTGAATTTCATCTTGTTGATTTCAAACCAATTCTCCAACTTTCCAGGTTGTTTTGAATTCAAATCCTGTCTTCAAAAAGTGCCAGGCTGGCGTCATCTGCAAAATTTATACAAAGATAGTTGCACAATGGAGTGGAGAGTATTAGTGAAAATATTGAATAGACCAGAACAGACCCCATGGAATCTCACTAGAAAAATGCCCCCAGCTTGACAGCAAATCATTAATACTATCTTTCAGTTTTGCACCCACCTTTACAGTAATTTAAACTAGATCACATTTCCCTAGTGTGCCTATGAGAATGTCACGTTGGACTGTCAAAACCATTACTTAAATCAAGATATATCACATCTACAACTTCCCTATCCACTAGGACAGAAACCCTGTCAAGGGAGGAAATTAGATTGATTTGGCATGATTTGTTCTTGACAAATCCACACTGACTATACTTATAACCCTATTATCTTCCAGATGCTTAAAAACTGATTGTTTGATAATTTGTTCCAGTATCTTTCCAGGTACCGACGTTAGGCTGACTGGTCTATAGTTTCACAGCACCTCTTTGTTCCCCCTCTGAAAGGGGGGTACTATGTATGCCCTTCTCCAGTCCTCGGGGACCTAGTCCATTCTCCATGAGTTCTCAGAAATAACTGCTAATGGTGCTGAGATTGCTTCAGCTAGTTCCTTTAGTACCCTAAATTTCATCAGGCCCTAATGACTTGAATACATCTCAATATTCTTTAACTTGTTCTTTCCCTAGGCTGGCTTCAAGTCCTTCCCACTGCTTGTTAATATTAATTGTGTTAATGTCACAACTGTTACTACAATTACAAAGCATATTTGGGGAAATTACAAATACTGTGATGTAAGACACACACATCTCAAGAATTTGTTCTCTCCTGGTATGCTCCAGTTACATAACTAGTAGACTATTACCTTTACTCCTCAACATTCCCATGCCAAATTTCATTAGCAAGTCATGGACCATAACATGTTGTTTAGTTTGACTATAATGGGAGTGTAAATTATTTGATTTAAAAAGGTGATAGCAAGTCCAAAACCAAAAGCTAAATGAAGAGATATGAATTTCCCCCTTGTACAAGTTGCAGATATTACGGACAGGCTAAAGTACATTTCTGTAAGGAGATCATTATACCCAGTTCTTTAATAAACATTCTTGGAATAGTTTCTTATTTGCCACCCCAACTGTGGAATCAATTTGTGACTCAAGGGATCTCAGGAGGATGAGGGGAAGTGGGGGGGGACAAAGAGAGGATGATTTAAACTATTCCCTAATAAACTAATGTTTACATCTGAATAGAAGGTTCTCCTGAAATATCAGTGAAAATGTCACAGGGATGAAAGAGGTTAGTGAAAGTAAATGTGTTGGTTACCGCCATATTCTATGCAAGAATTTTCAAAGCCACAGGAAAGACAGCAGGATTGAGAGACAGCACTCTGAATACTGGAAATACTGGCCAGATTACAACTACTTGTGTTTTATCAGAATACAATATATCCCTATATCAACAAAACAAACTGCAACAACTCTGCATTAAGAATGATTTAACGTCTATTGGGGTCTGCTTTTCAACTCAATTCGGTGAAAAGGAACCAGAAAAAAAATTCTATTAAGAGCCAAATCAATATGTACGGTTTCACTGCCTAATGCTTTTAGTAAAGAGGCAAGAATTCAAGTGCGTTGTACTGCTATGATTAAAATTAACCTCTCAAACACTGGAAAGGGAGGGCTAGCTGCTAATGCTTGAACTTTGATAGTGGTTTCTCACAACCATTATTGATGGATGCCTTGAAGGCACAACAAAACATAAAAGACAAAATATTAAAGAGATTTTCCGCTGTACCTAAATGTTTATTTCATAGCTATACTAGTGCCAGATTTAACAATTAACCTGGTCCTGAAGGCAAAACATCACTCACATTTCTGAAGTCCAGTGTTCATCTGCGGGTAAGAAAGAAGCTGAAAGGAGAGGTCACCTGGTCCTGGTAGACAGGCCAGCATGGCAGACAGGCATTAACACAACATGGGGCATTCACTCCTCCGCACACTGCAACAACAAAGACAATTCAAGGTTATAATACACAGATAATACAGTGATGAAACAGAAGCAAACAGCCATCCCTATGTGAAAGAGGGACCCATGCTTCACCGATGCAATTTAATTAGCAGTATTGTTGATTAAAAATATATCTTATTCTTATCTATAGCAACAATGTGCTTTCCAACTGTGGTGATGGTTAAACTGACATTTTAGTATGGCACATCTGTACACTAACTGGGAAATGAAAAATGCCAACACTTAACAGCATTCACCAGCATTGGACGGTTTCTACCATTTAACCTACAAACGACAAATTTTGGCACTTGCATTTGCAGGGTTATTCTGAAGGGGAAAAAAAAAGTTCTGGATTTCCTATGACAGGCCATCCTACTGTGGTTCTACCGAATTGCATAAAAAAAGTTACCAAGCTGCCGTTCAAAGATAAGATATAGAACAGCTGTAGTCCTTGAGTAACGGAGAAAGCTGCACAACTGCAACCCAATAAACCCAGGCAATAAAGTTATTTTATCTATAAGCAAAACAGCGTCCCTGAAGTTTACAAGACGAGTGAATAACCCACAGCCAGAGTTATATGGCATGCAGCACATTGCACAGAGGAGCAAAACTGACGTACACAATGCTTCCTTTCAGGGTTACAAAACTCCCCTAACAGGGAACCTATATTGCCTTTTCAGCCTAGGATTTAAATAGATCAAACCTACTTCTAAAACGAAGGAAGACAGAACCTCTAGGTGCACATCAGCTACCTACCTAAAGAGGATAATTCTCTTATAAGCATTTATACCTAGGCGCAGAGTTAAGAAATGACTTTTGCAGCACAGATAACTCAGTCTTTAAATCCCTTCATAACACTAACAAGACTCAGCTAGTGAGACTGACACTGCCCCAGTTGTAAATGAACTAGCGCCAGACATGTCTGCTTAGGTGTCATTCTGAGAGGACACAATGGTAGAAAATGCAATCTGATTGTCCAGCACTATGTCAGGTTGGCGAAGACTAACCTGTGTTTTAAAACGTACTGTGAAGGTAACACAGAGATAGGTCAACAAATGAAAAATGATCCGCTGTCACCAAGAAGCCATACCAAGTACCATACACCCGGACTTTAATGGAAGGCAGTAGTCCATTTATCAGCATGACAGGTCAGCAGATAAGTGACGAAGGGGTTTTGTTTGCTCTAGGTAAATAATTTTAAAACAAATACTGGAAAAAAAAGTTAAACTGATATTCTTGCACCATTTAGAGAAGCACAAAAAGCCACCTTGTGAGAAGTGCTTCAGTCAGTAGAGCCAGGAACCCTTATTAAACAAAAACAAGTACCTTCAGAAAAAGCAGCCTTCTATGCAAGGTGCTTGCCGCTCCAACAAGATGCCTTTGGGGAAATAAAGGCAGTGGATTGCATGCATTTACCAGCCACCACACTAACAGGTTAATCCTGTTTGCTCCAGATGCTGTTCTCTCAAAGAGCAGATGTTTCACTGGAATTTCAGCACCACACAGGTAAATTATTTAAGGGAATGATGAACTTGAAACCAGCTAACAGAAGGCAGGCAAAAATCTGGGTTTCCACAGGGATGCGTATTGTTGAAAAATATAGGATGGTAAGACTTTTAGGCCTCGTCTACACATTAAAGCTGTACAGTTAAATTTTAGAGTGTCTTATGTCAGTTTTGCTTACTTTTATTCCCAGTTAACTTCAACTAACCCAAAATATGAGTGTCCATGCAAACCAGTGCAAATCCCTAACTATACTGGTTTGAAGTCACACCTTTAGTTAAATTGATGCTATATTCTCATGTTAACAGGACCTTAGTGATAATATCTAAAGCTCAGACTGCTCAAGATAGATTTTATAGAAAAGTGATGGACTTCACAACTGATAGAAAACTTTATCCACTCAAAACTAAGTTTTCTAACAAATTCCTTTCAAGCAATTGGGAGCACTTGAAACAAACCTCTACCCCTACAAGGAAACTAGTTGAGAATAAACATCCTGTATCTTGGCAAGGAAGTTTAGCAACTTCTATGGTCTACTGGGATCAGCTCTGGCCATCACAGTTAGAAGAAACTTTAAGGACATGGCTACACTCGAGAGTTTACAGCAGCGTGGCAGTATCAATGCAGCTGTGCCACTATAAGTTCTCTAACGCAGCTGCTCTAAGCTGACGGGAGCTCCCCCTTTGTCTTAACTACTCTAGCCCCTGCGAGCAGCAGAAGCTATGTCAGAGGGAGAAGTTCGTCCACTGACATAGCACTGTCCACACCGGCACTTATGTCAGTGTAATTTACGTTGCTCGGGGGGTGGTTTATTCACACCCCTGAACGACAGAAGTTATGCTGACGTAAGCTGTAGAGTAGACATAGCCTAACAGTAGTGGGCAATGAAGAACATTTGCAGCATTCTATGTCGTTCTCATCTTTAAGAACCTTGGGCTATCAACAAGAAGGCAGAGGTTCTTTGGAGCTCTTCGGGTACCAGAACTCCATGTAGATGCCTTTTTGGAGAGTACTACAAGTTTCTGAATTTGAAACTGGATTTGACTAAATCAGTTCCCATTAGATCAATGGGACTGACACCAATGATATACAAGTTGTGGCATACACTCCATGATATACCCAAATTAAAGCACACATGCCCAAACAGCTTTGCATTGAAGTGACAGTTTTAATTAATGAAACCATGAACGATCATTTCACCACTACCATACATTAAAGGCTATCTGATGGAAAGCAGAAGCATGGATCTTCACTCTAAATTTAGTTCTCAGTTTTAAAATTCTATGAGGTGGAAGGGCCCCAGAACTTGGGCTTCAGCCCAAGCCTGAACGTCTATACCACCACTAAACAGCCCCTTATCCTGAGCCTAAGTCAGCTGTCACAAGCCAGCTGCAGGTTAACTGCAGTGTAGACATAACCAAAGTTTTCCATATCATAACAGTTGGTCAATTTGTACAATACATTAACTTGTTTATTGAGCCAACTGATCAAAGGTTGATCAAAACCAAGCACCAGAAATCCGATAGGTTTTTCTCTGCAAATATTTGTTTGTGAAAAAGCTGCATCTTTATAGCATGAATACTTTCAAAATATTAGAAGCAAGTCTCCCAGGTATATTGTCAACTAAGTTACATGTGCAAACAAGTGCCAGTTGTGAGTAGTGGAGAAGTGGAGCTCACCATAATTTAGGGCACTGAAAGCCAGCATGACTATTCCACGCTACTGATCAAGGCAGACAAGCCCAAAACAGACAGCCCTTTGAAAACCTAAGGAATTCACTGGCAATCCTGTGAGAAATATAAATACATGGAACTCTCCAGGCAGTGCAGAATTTAGATAATTATGCAAAACACCAAGAGAACAACTTCACTGTGACTCTGTCACTAATAGATGGCAATAACTGTGTTCACCTCACAAATCTTGCATTTTCTTTCAGACCTCAAAACCTGAACTGTAATTTTTCCTCAGCCTGTAACAGACTGAGTTCTCAATGGGATTTAAAGGGGTTTAAAAAAACCCTCAGCGATGGCTTGCCACATCCAGAGCTTAAATTAAATTATTTTAGGAACAGAGACATTGCTTAGCCTCTACATTTAAGAAACTTATTCATGAATATAAACAAAGCTGCAGAATTCCATGAGAACTTTCCTGGCATCCTGTGGACAGTTCCCTCCTCCAAATTATACCCAACAAGAATGAAAGACAAAACAAGCATTCAGATCCCTTTTAAACCAAAGATGACAAAAAAACGTTGTAAATTTCCACAGACTTTGGCATTCTTCCCTTATACACTTTTACTGCTTCACCTGAGTAAGCAAAAGCTCAGATTCAGCAGAAAGTATCTACCCTCTCTTTCCTCACTCCTCTATTAGTTTCACAAGTCTGGCATAACTGAGGCCTGTTTCTCTGTGAAGAGTAGACAATGAACAAAGATGACAGAGTTCCAATGCAAACTTCAGCAATGCAGAGGATTTTAATCAATCATCATCAGGTCCTGTAAGCATCTCATTTGTACCCCGATAAAAACAGCGGCTAATCCAGGATCTGCTGCTCTCTCTTATTTCATGGCTAAAATATCTCTTAGCCTCTAATGTTTTATGTAACAACTTTTGTATATACACCCCCTAAAAAAAGAGCACCACCATATAAAGTACAAACTGCTCTAACAATACTTTATGACTGCACAAGTAACACTAGAGTGAGATATGCAGAGGGCTTATTTAACTGTTCAGTCTTTAAATATCATTTTAGTCTTAAAGTATTGTGACTCTTCCTCTTGCTAAAGTGCGACAGAGAGCGTCAATGCCTTACACGTACCCATAGCAATAAACAGGATGACGACACATTCAAAATGTGAACAAGTGGCTAAGAGCAGCCCAAGACAGCATTAAGTTCAGAGTGGTCAGACTGCTATCATGGGAAAGCAGCATTTCCTTGATGTCCAAAGCATACCAATTTACATAGTTAAGAATTCGATTTCATCTCCAACTCACACAGACCTTATGTTTACTAAAAGGCTGCAAAAATAAGCTTTGCCTAGTTCATTCTGTGTAGGAGCCCACAAGCTAAGTTACTCACTTTAAATATAGAAGATCTGTACACAGGAGATTTGTGATGACAAAGGCAAAACATGTCTTAAAGGAAGAGCTTTATTTATATGAGAATTTTTTTTTAAAATGGAAGCATTTTAAAAAGAATTACCACCTTTTCTTGGTCTCCACTGTAGGCGGACTGCCAATAATTTAATTCATAATGGCCAGGGAAATAGTGGATATTAAGAGAAGCAATGTAGGTGTTCTGGCAGTGCTAAGAAAACGTATCATGGAGGAGCTGGTTATGATTCCATAGTTAAAGCTGAGCTTCATTTTGTACTTTAAGACATGCTTCAATCTCTTTGTTTTAAATGAAAAGTACAGTATACCCTCCCCAAACTTACTCTTTGAGAATACAATGAATATTCTAAGATTTTACAAGTAAATTCATTAGCTGATCAGTTAAAAATTAACATGTCTTCTAACAGATTTACTATGTCAGGGTTTTTTTGTCCTTAATGATCTCCATAATGGAGTAATGCAGTCACTTTATCTAAGTGTTATAATTATATAGACTAGAGACAACGTCAACTAACTCTTAAGTGGGCCATTGGGACAGAAGCAACTCAACCCTTCCTCACCAGCTGAAATAAAAGCATCAATTCTATTGGTTGGAATGACTCAGTGGTAGGAGAGAGACTGGACCATATGTATAAACAGTTCTCACTGGCAGATGAGGCCCAACTGTCACTGTCTATGAAGACTCCAAGGCTGCATACTCTCTTGGGCATCAGTGCTTGCAGGGCTCCCCTTATCACTGTCCTTTGAGGCAGCACTGTTGTGGGAACTAAGGGAACTGTGCAGAGGACGCATTAGGACTCAGTCTGAGCTTTCTTTGCTCCCTCCCAACGCTCTTCACTCGCTAACACAGCCCGCTAATTTGCAATTGACTGAAAGACTAGATTCTCCAGTATATTCTGGCTGCTTTACACTGCCCCAGCAGTGCAAAGCAGCTGTAAACCCAGCTTAATCGGGTGCTCTGGCTGCTTGATGTATCACTAAATCTGCCCTTAAAAGTTAAATATAAAAAGAGATTTAGAGCTGACACTACATATAATCTAATCACTAGAAATATTGCACATAGCAGTCTCTTTGGGCTTCTTGTCCATGAAATTTTAAAATATTCTTTTAAAACTAAAATTCCCAGACAAAAACTCCATTAGTGATTTTTAAAGTCAGAAGATAAAAACACTGACTCTTTAAAAATCAATCATATCTAATCTGGGACCGCAACACTACACTGCCATCATCGTTATTTTAGGACATCACTATAGGGCCGAGTTAGGGCTGGTTGGGTGCCTTAACTGAATGTTTTTTTCAGCTTAATTCTGAATTCTCAAGTTGTAATGCTTTGTTTTGGACTAATCACAAACACCCCTACTATGTTTTTACCACCATTAAGTTACCAATAAATTGAGATGATGAAGGCTGAGAGTATGTATTGTTTTGTCTTGGTAGTAGAAAGCATTCTGTACCCCATTTCCAGAGTAGGCTCAACTATTTCAGCTGTCACAGGGCAAGGTGACCTACGCTTAACTTCATCCTAAACTGAGCTATCGATGGAAGGGCTCCATCAGTTTTAACAAGAGACTTCTCAGAGGTTGCCATAGTAGAGCTTAAAATTTCAAGAAAATTCTATGCTTATCAACCAGAAAATAGCAAACTTCAGAGGCAGCAGTTCTATCAGGGAACACAGATGCCTCTGGTATCTTGTACAGCATAGAGTAAATTACTTGTTCTTAACAGCCCAGTGCTAGAAATAAAGTCCCATTACTCTAATTTACGTGTTCTGCCACTAAATAAATAGATCACATGCTCAAATTAAAAGTTTTTGCTGACCTTTCAAACATACCATACTGCCTGAAACTCTCAAGCAGGCAAAGGAAATGGTCCCCACAAAACTGACACAGGCCAATGAAATGAGAAACAGGTCTGATTTTGAAAAACGTAAGCTGGTGAAGTCTAACTTTAGACTCATGAAAATAAACATGCATGTTTGAAATTCCAGGACTAACTATAGACCTTCACTACTGAGGTCACAAAGCTCAGAGATTTGAGAAGGCAACAGAAACTACCCACACAAAAGAAAAGCTCAAAACTATTTAAAGTTTCCAGCACCCTGGGGTCCCTTAAGCCTTCTGAGGGCTTTAAGTACTTATGGCTCAGGGACGTGTTTCACTTCTTCCCCCTATTCATATAGAAACTGCATTAAATTTAATAAATAGTAACAGTGCATTATGATTATGGCAAAATCCCAAATACACACTGCATAACTGTAAGTTCAGCCTGAAAAAATGCTCCAGGACAAACTAGGGTTGTAAAGTTGCTTTGGTACAATCATATGTAAATGCCTGTTACAAACATAACTGAATGCAAGCTGATTTTCATGCTTCTAGCGGAACTGTCTTGTTTACTCCCAGTTAAGACACTAAAGACAAAACTACAGACCACTGAAGCTCATTCCTTTTTTGCAAAAAGAAAAGGAGGACTTGTGGCACCTTAGAGACTAACAAATTTATCTGAGCATAAGCTTCACAGCTCACTTCATCGGATGCATCCGATGAAGTGAGCTTAGCTCACGAAACTTTATGCTCAAATAAATTTGTTAGTCTCTAAGGAGCCACAAGTCCTCCTTTTCTTTTTGCGGATACAGACTAACACGGCTGCTACTCTGATTCCTTTTTTGCTCTCCCAAAGTAACCCACAGTCTAGTTTTTGAAGTATATATTATGTTCTCCTGAACACATTCATACCAATTACACGGGCAGGAATTGTTTACATAATTCATACAATACTGAAAGGAAAAATTCTGTATTTTCAAAAAGGTCAGGGCATTACAAGCGTCAGTTTGAGAAGGCCAGTGATTTAAGAATCAGCATATCTAAGTGGTATTAGTTAGGTGTTACGTTTTTGTCTCCTTTCATAATGCAGCACCACTTGGTGCGTATTACATTTTAAGAGCATACACTCATACCACACACCATCCCTGCTAGCCAACGTTGGTATTTATTACAATTTCAGTCAGTTCCATCACTTGTAGCTCACGAAAGCTTACGCTCAAATAAACCGGTTAGTCTCTAAGGTGCCACAAGTCCTCCTGTTCTTTTTGCGAATACAGACTAGCACGGCTGCTACTCTGAAAGTCTAGACTGATATCATCAGCATATCTCCCAGACTTCCTGCTCTCCCCTTCTCCCATTTTCCACCATCCCTCTATTTCTGGGAATCCACAAGGAAACATTCTTGTGTAGCATCTCTGCTGTAACCTGCTAGAGGAACAATATATTTGACATATCTAACTATTTTTCATAACTAAACTATCAAACCAGCACTGTATTCACAGACAACACCTGCAACAACCTTTTAATATTTTATAAGTCAAAAATTGCAAAGTAATGTTACACAGGAGGAGGCTTTTCTTGATATGGCAACAAATCACTCTAGCAAGTGTATGGGGAGTAAACAAGGAGAGAAGGAGTGAACAGTGGAGAGCTGCCTTTTGTATAAGCTGAAATGTCCTATCAGCTTCTACCAATATAAAATTTTTTGATTGTCTGAATCAAGAAGGTCCTCTTCTAGATCTCTCTAAGAGCATCAATAAAATCAATTTTGCTCCTTGCAGTTTAATTAAGGTTTTGCTTATAAACCATTTCACCTTTTAGGCTGACCACCATTTATAATGTTAGTCAGGCAACAAAATCAGTTTGAAAAGCAAGAAAGAAGAAATTGAAATGTATATGGATCCACTTCTTGCCCTTTTTCCCAACCCACTGAAAACAACACTCAAAACAGAAAACTAAGGGGCTTTAAAGTAAGAGTTCACGAAACAAACACTGGCAACATTACAATCCTTTTGGACTTGAAAGCTGTCAGGAAGGGCTACCTGGCTTCAAATCAATATCTGTAATTTTGAACAGAAGTTCAAATTCAGCCAAAAGACTAAAATATTGCACCTATAATCTCATAACAGGCATGCATTACTGTGAATGACATCAGTACCATCAAATCCATTTTACTGTGATAAAGCAGCACGTTCCAGTATATGATTTTTGAATATAAAAAACCATTTTAGGTTGGTCTTATTAGATCTTAAAATACAGCACTGCACATCTGCTGAAGAGTAGAACAGTAGGTTTTAATTGTAAAATGGAGTTTTACATAGCTTCTGGCCTTTGGTATAAATGAGGTCTTAAAAAAAAAAAAAAAAGGAAGAGCAATGCATCACTTCAGTTATTAAAATCTGTCCAACTTGTACTTTAGCCTTGGGATAACCACCGCCAACAAACTGACTTGGAAGTAATTATCACTGCTATCTGCAATAAATGTTAATTAGACATAATTGAACTAAAGCCCTAATCTGAATGACGCTGTTGCTGGCAAGAAGCCTACTCCTGCTTGTACTCTGCAAAGGAAGCTGTTAGCAACAATGTGGACAAACATGAAATTGCTTGTGTGGCTTCCCCATTGCAAATCACCATGCATTTCCACTAATGCCTGGTTAGTTGGGCCAAAATAAAGCCATTAACAATGCTTCTCACTAAATATGTTTTAACTTAATTTCTGCTGGTTGGCCCATTTATATTTTGCATTTTTGTAGCCAACAGACCAGAATATGGTTCCACCCCTTTACAGCTTACTTCCAATTTTAATTATTAACTCTTTGTCCTTCACCCAGGCATCTCAACGAACCTTACAAACACTACTTCGGCCTCCCAACCACCCTGAGACAGCCATGAATTGCGCATATTCCATTTTACAGATGCATAAAATCAAGACAAAAATTAAATAGAAGGAAGGCTGATCTTGTAATTAAGACTCTGGACTGGACTCATGAGACCTGGGTATAAATCCTGGTTCTGCCATGTGATCTCAGGCAAGTCATTTAGTCACTCTGTGCTTCGACTGTCACTTATACAAGGGATAATCTCTATCCTGTCAGGTATGAGAGGATAAGTTAAAGTTTGCAAGGTCCTCTATACTACAGTGATGGGCGCCCTATTACATGAACAGATCAGCTGAGGCTTTGGAGTAAGTGGCAGAGTTGGGGACAGAACATGGAAGGAAACTGTATCCAAGGTAGTGGTGTAATGTAGGTAGGCAGAGTGCAGTTATCAAAATCAGAAGTTGGCCAGAACAGTAGGCTAAATTCCCTACTCTTAAAAGATGTCACAAAGGCTCTTCAATGACTAACATAATATCCCAGGAAAATGCCCTCCAGATTCCTGACCAGATCTTTGAAACAACAAAAGGCATCCATCTTCTTCAGGGCAGGGATCATGTCACTGTTTCATAGATGTTTGCACAGCACCTACCAAGTTGTGGAAGTTATTGGAAGCTAAATAATTCCATAAGAAATGGATTAAGATTGGTTAAAGTGTAACATCTGCTCAATGCAAACCTTAAAAGAAGAAAATATCAAGTTATGGGAAACCTCTTAACCGCATCGTAATTCCTACATAGCATATTTTCACAGACAGTGAAAGATTCTGCATCATCACAAGGAAGTTATTTCTGCCGGCAAGTGATAAAGAAACATACTACACATTAATCTCCCTTACAGTCTAATGCAAAACTCAATTACAACCCCAGCAACATTAGCAAACATATGTGCAGAGGTTAACTGTGCTGTGTTTATGGGAAAAGCATGAGGCTGTAATTAAGGATTTGTATTTTATTGTAAGGAACATAGCTGTGTTGTAATATTTCTTCACTCCACTCCCAGAGTCAAAACTCCTACGTCCCAGTCTCCCCTGCTCTAACTACTAACCACTCTCCTCTCTAAAGCTGGGAATAGAAACAGGAGTTCCAATTCCCAGCAATCTACTGCTGTCAAGCAAATAGTTGCGTAAGCCATTAGCAAATGGTGTGTGATATTTCTCTCTAATGGCTGCTCCACACACAAGACATGTTACTCTTGTAGTTGAAGGAATAGATGATTAATATGGTGAACTGAAGGTCCAGGATTCAAACCCCGATCTTGAATCATATTGGAAGTGGGGCGGTCCTGGTGGCTGCATACGAAATCCCTGTTTGTTCCAGTTTTTTCTTTTAAAAACTCATTAACAAAATGATAAAATTTACTCACGGTGTGACTAGCTTGGCCTGCATTGGGTAGCTTCAGTTTACTCACCATAAGCGTTGGGAAACGGTAGCTACCCTGAGTAAGGAAAATTGTGACTATAAGATGACAGATCATTAATGATTATTTTCCTGTGCTTAATTTCAACCAAATTTCTTCAAAATGTACATTCAAACCAACAGGCAAGAAGTTTTAACTATATGTAAAATGTGAAAAATAAGCCATCCATTTGGTAGCCAGACACTGCAGAAGGAAAACACTCTCCTAGTTTTTAAATTAATTTTAACTTAAACCAAACAATAGATCTAGTTGAAAACAAACAGAAAATCCAATTTTTATCCAGTACAGATTATGTACTGTACATTTGGGGAGGAGACACTAGTCTCCATATAAAACAAAATGAAAAGCCAAGTGCAGCCTTAGTTAGAAAGGCATTCCTGCACCTTTATAATGCCTGTGGCATGTGGACACGTTCAATAAAGTTGATAGTTGCTTCAGTATTAAATTATGTTAGTACTGAATTTAAGGTCCCAGCTGCCATACAACTGTAACCCAATTACAATGCAGTAGTTTCTTGGGTGGGAGGAACAGTAGACTTGTGATTAAGATACAAGACTGCAGATCTAGGTTTTATTCCTTGCTCCGCTGCAGACATCCTGCGTGACTTTGGGTGAGACACCTTCTCTACAGCTATTTCTCCATCTATAAAATGGGGATGTTCTAGGAATTATTTGGGAAGTTCTTTGGCCTGCATTATACAGGAAGTCAGACTAGATAATCAGAGTGGTCTCTCCTGGCCTTGGAATCTATACTTTCTTACTTCATAGGGCAAGTGGTGAGGCTTAGTATTTGGAAAGTGCTCCGAGACCCTCAAATGGAAATTGCTACACAAGTATTCTCAGTAGTAGTAAACTTTGCTAGACACCTGCTAGTCAAAGTGTGATACAAGAGGGGTGGACCACCACCAGGAAGTTTTAGGAGCAGCCTCCTGCCTTCAGCTATTGGGAAGGGTGAAGGTGCTGAGGGTCCTACCACGGTGTTAAGCCCAGACCTATTTTTCATAACAGCCTCCATTTAATAAGTTTCTGAGAAACAGGAAGGCCACCCTCTAAAACTTCTGAATAGGAAAAAAGGGCACACATACACACACACACACCCCTACCACCTCCTAGCTACCCTGAGCAAGGGTCTCTGTATTTGAAGATTTCCCCAGGAGCAGAACAGACCTGCTGCTTCTTGCCAGTTTCACTGTTACCCACAGTTCAGAACAGCAACAGTGAAACTGTCCAGAACATGTAAGAGACTTTTGGAAGCCCAAAGTATTAGCAGAGCCAGAAATTTCTGTCTGTAGACTCAGGAAGGCAGAACTTCAGAGTATGACCTGATGCAGATTCTCATTAGAAAGAAATTTGTGGTTGCAGAGAGAAAGCTTAAATTCCTCTGAAGCTTTCCCACTTACCAGATAAAATTTCCTACTCACCTTTGGTCAGTAGTTTTTTTCAAGTTCTGACAAATTATGTGTAGACAGAATCAAACTATAACTATGTAACTATGCTATAACCTGGAAAAGAAAGGTGGGCAGGGTGTGTGGGACCAAAGCCAAATAGTGTCACATTTGACAAATGCCCCAACATAATAATTACAGCTGTAGCCTAGATATTACAGCACCTCAGTGCATTAATTTGCAAAGCTCCCAATAATCTGGGATGTAACAGACCAAAGAAGTTAAGACCACTATTTTACATCTCTTATAAAGGGAGATGCCTCCAGAAACGCACAACCTCTGAGTCTCAGCACTATGCAAGGGCACTGGTCCAGTACTGACTGAGAGAGAGCACCACTTATGGACCCCACCAACACTAGCTCCTAATATTAACCTCCAGGCAAATCTGACCACAAAGAAACTGACCTGCCTGCAAAACTCTCTCTCAATGTGGTGGAAAGGTAAAATCTTCCACTTTCATTGAACTGCATTCATATGGCTTATAACTATGTGATTAATTATAACTTCTGCAGAGCTTTTATCAATGTTTTTTCTTGGAAGACATGCTCAGCTCTCTGGCACTCGTACCTTTAATGAAAAGCAATTATCAATTTGCTTTGAATAGCTGAATCTGCTTCTTTAATGCAAAGAGAGAGACTGATTAAAGCAATATTCTGGAAAAGTAATGCACACAACAAAATTCAAGAATGCTGTCAAACGCAGTCCTGATTTTGAAAAGGATGAAACTAATCAGAATTCTTATCCAGCCTGGCAGAAATATGTGCTTTATGGTTTACCTGGAGCTCCTTAACCTATGATACAACTCGGCTGGAAATTAACAGATGTGCCCTTACACAACTAAATTTAGAATTGTTTTTTTTGGAGCATTAGAAATCGAACCCAGAATGTTACATAAACCACTTGGATGGCAACAATCTCTCACCTCTGCCTGCACTACTGAGCCACATTCAAATGCATAGTGAATTACCATATTTGTATATTTCAGTTTGGACACCTATTCGCTGCTTACAAAGTAGGCAAAAATAAAGTGCTTAGAGACTACTGAATGCTATTTTCTCAAATATAATGTTGCTTTCTACAGTTGATATATGCTAAAAGCTTTCATTTGAGAGAAAACGCTTGACATTAAAGCAAATTTTATGACAGTATTAACTACTGATGTGCTTAGCCAACCTTAAGTAGGTAAGTTAAAGTCTGAAATCGAAAGTTGTATCACCAGAACTGACTCATTACACGATCAACATAGAAGAGAGCAGTTTATATTCCTTATGTTGACTTGAATTTAAAGGCTAAAATATTTCCATTAACCATGTAAGTCTGTTTCCCACTACTTAAGAGTCTTGCTCCTTTTCCATGTCTTAAGGCATAGATAAAAGACAGCATAAATTGCATTTGTTGTTAAAGAGGAAGGAACAAGATGCAATACTTCCCGGGAGCAAGACAAAAGGTGTTCAGGTGCTGACTTCCAGAGCAGATCAGGAGATTGTAAAATTGTAAAACTAGAAATCAGAGCAGTTCTGAAAGAACTTCCTCATACTTCATATAAACATAGTGAGAAAAAATTTGATGGAACTGAATCCTAGAGATACAGACTCACTAAACAAATCAAGGTAGCTCAGATACAATGTGGGATAAGCTATTTTCAGAGGCGTGAAGGGAAACTAAAGAAGTAAAGTAACTTATTTTTTAAATGTGTTGTCTCCATTGATCCCCTCTGACAGTGCATGATCTGCCAATAGAACCCATTTCAAAGCAAACACGGAAGGAACACATTATCTCTATTACCATAGCACCTGGGAGCCCCAGTCATGGATCAGGACCCCACTGTGCTAGGTGCTGTATCCAAACAGAACAATAGGACAGTGCCTACTCCGGAACGCTCCAACCTAAGTAAAAGACAAGAAACAAAAGACGGATACACACAGACAAGGAAACATGTTGCTCCAGCATTCTGGAGGCAAGGGCACACCTTTTAAATCTCCAATAGAGGGGGAAGAGTCAGTGGGGATATGCAGAGGGAACAAGTTCAAAACACAAGGAGTACTTCAATAAGTAACCTATTATTCCTTTGTGATATTGCTCCGCACAGATCCCTCTGTGAGATACCAGTTAGCGGTGACAATCTTTAGGAAAAGGGCTGTGTACTGTTAGTTGAAAAGAGACGTGAACGTTTTCTCCTAGAATGAAGCATTCAATGGGATTTGTGATGAATACTGACAGAGTGATGCTCTGGAAAGGTGGGAATCAACTATAGGTATCTCAACAAATGGCACACAACAAAAAGATAATAAAGAAGCTGTTATCCACTCCTCCCGTAGAAAGAGCTTTAAGTTCTTCTCATATAGGATCTTCACTAAGCAGAGACCATCTGTATCAAAAATGGATCTGTTTAGAGTGCATCTGGACTGAAAAGTACTGGCTCTTTTCTCTAATTATACACCATAATAAAATTGAGGATTTAAAAAACTTTCTACTGCCAAGGAAATAACCCAATAGCCTTCTTCATATTCAAGGGGCTCCACCAAGTCTAACATGGAAGATCAAGAGGCTCAGCAAAGTGTTTGCTTTAAAGGAAATTTGGAGGCCACCAGAGTCAAGATTTTGGAATAGGATTTTAGAACTTAATCCCTAGAAAATTTGTACAAGGAAGACCCGTCACCAAAGCGTACAGTTTTGAATCTCTCCTGGCATTTGCTACAGTTGGAAGGGAAGGATCTTTCAATAGAGGTGCAAGAAGGAGCATGTGCCCTCATACAACTGAGAACCAAAATTTTAGTCCCACATATTCCCAGGTTATGATTGTGAATATACACATTGATCAAACTTTGTACTGGGGATATGAAGTATTTGTCTACACAATACTGACATAAATCCCAACGTTGGGAGAAGATGAGGCTCAGTGTCCATTCTCTCAAGGCAGGAATGGGGGTATAGATGGATGTGGGGACTTTTGCACTTTTGTTTCTAGGATGCTGGAGCACTGTGACAGGCACACATTCTTCCAACAGCTAGCTGCTTTGAAATGGGGTCTGTCCCCACGGAGCAGGAGACAATCTCACAGTGGAGATGTGCAGAAGCAATGTCGTGAAGAAGAAACCCTGTTTCCAAAGTATTGCACCAGTTCTGCAATTCTCTAAATGCATCCGATGAAGTGAGCTGTAGCTCACGAAAGCTTATGCTCAAATTGGTTAGTCTCCAAGGTGCCACAAGTACTCCTTTTCTTTTTTCTAAATTCCAGGTGTTTCTTGCCCATTTCAGCCATCTGAAGGACAGGTTAGGCAAATTTTCTGTTTTTTACTATCTGATTTTAACACTCCTGTGCTGTATTTTACAGACAGGCCCTCAATCCACAGCATGTAATAAAATCTTCACTTGCATAAAAAGCACTCTGATCTCACACCATTCTGTTTAGAAGACTTTTTCCTTCCTACAGTGAAACTCCAAGTGCCGCCTTGGTTTTGCTGGTGATACAGGAGACTGCATATACTCCATTTGGAGAAGCACACCTTGTGATTTTTTTTTTTTTTTAAATATACTGATCTCACTTTAGTCAAGACTATTTCAAATCATTTTCAAAATTTCAGTTTCAAAAGGCTCACATTAACTTCTGCAGCAGCTTTTATATTGCTTTCATTTATGTCTAAAATATGTCTAACTCATGTAAGGCCTACTAAGTTCCTACCTTAACTTTTCATGTGCAATTTGTAATATAATTATGCAACAAACTCAGATCTCATTTCAATGTGCAGTGTCTATCAATGTTACCAAAGTGCATTTAATATTCAACAAATCCAAAGCATTTTCCACTACTGCTTACTCTTCACTTTGCACTAACAGTAGATCACACTCCTATCATGCAGAATTTAAAGGAAATCTTCCATGCAAAAGGAAGATAGCTCATGCAAAGAGTGACATTCTTATTTGCAATAAGATGTATATTTATCACGGAAAATCAATTTAAAAAGAGTGCCTTCGTATTTTATTTTTTAACAGGCCTGTTAAAGTTTAACCATGTTGGGAAACTACTTTTCTTTGCTCTATACCGCCAGCATAAGACATTTACGTAATACACAACAACATAACTTTCCTGAATCCTGGTTCCATGGACTTTCTCCCCCAGTTTCACAGGCAGATTCTTAAATTGGGAATTGATTATTTATGCCAGTATTTTTGCAGTGTCCTATTTTCTCAGACATGTTAGAGAATACTTTTTCCTCAGTTTAACAGTATTAAACATTAACCCCAAAAAACTGCTCTAGCTAATTCAGCCAAAATATAAAAACTTTAACAAGACAGAAAGCAGTCAAAATTTTAAAATAAGGAATTCTTTTACTTCATCTTAATCTAATGTCAAACAAGTAAACTATATACTAAACTGATCTAGGAAAGACACTGATGACATTGTCATCTCTTATTTATCACTGGATACCTAATCTAGCACATGTCCATGAAATGATGGCCCTGTGACAGCAGGCACTTTAAAACTGGATCACTCAGCAACATATATATGTACACACACACACACACCCAATTCTTGAACAAGCAATTCCAGGCTGCTTTGCCAGCAAATTCTGGCCAGTACAGTTTGAAAGTGCATAGTTCTGGCCCTCACAAAGAGCAGACCTGTAAATGACATCTTGAGGATTAAACTGATTGAGATGCAATGCGCATAGCAACCATTCATTAAGCAGAGTTCAGAAACAGGCCAGCAATCTATTCCACCTCCTTATCTGAGCAGTAAACAGATAATAGAGGGTAGAGGACACAGTGGAGACTATTTCAGACACATTGTAAACAGCTTTCTCAAATGTTAAGCCTCCTACAGTAAATCTCATGGAATAACCCCTCCTCCAAACACACACAGGATTTAGTTACAGCAAGTGTCTGACAAGCTAGAAACAGCTAAAAACCTATCCTAATGCAAATCTCAATGTGAATCCATTCACAGTTCTGTTTTGTCCACTATTCTCTCACCTTGAGCACCAAGAGCCCACCCCCAACCTTAAAAAAATCCACCATTTAATCATGCAAGGTTTTGGCACTGCTACTCCAATCGTTAAGAAACTCAATAACAATCTTATTCCTTTCCTTCAACTTCTGAAAGGAATCAATTTCTATTTCTGAGGGCTTTGATATAGGTTCTCTCTTAGGGAAGAGAACAAAAGTCACTTTTCCTCCCATTAAGCACCGTTGCTCATAAATAACCAGGACAGAAGGAAAACGCCATAGGAGAAAATTAAACCAGCTACTCCAGTCTCAGTAGTGCAATGTGTTTCAACCACTTAGCTACACAGATTATGGTAAGTCATGATTTCACATAATTGTTTCCTCATAAGTAAACATTTGATGGTTTCCTATTTTGCATCTAAGTTAAACGACAGAGATTAGCGTAGACATCCTACGATTATATAGCTGAATGTTTCATCTTCTGTGTACAGCTCTTTCGGGAAATCACTGACATTCAGGATAATATTACTATTACATATTTAAGATAAAAAATTAAACTGACAATAAATTTATGTAATACAATTTCATAAAAGCAGGGTGGCTGAATACTCTCTCAGATGAAAAATGTGAGCCCCATCAAAACTTGTGACTTTACCTTTATTAGGAAGTCAAAGGCACTTGATGATTCAATGGTTCCTACGCAATTCAATGCCTTCTAAGTGTCTCCAGCCAAAGCTGTCACTTCACCTACTCAACTAAATCTTATATTTTTTTTTTAAAAAAAGCTTTTAAAAACCCAACACTGTTGCACTAGTTGCTGCAATGCTCACTGGTGTTTTAGAGTTAACAGGCTTCCCAAACATTGCACTTTAATACACAAAGAAACTGACTTCCTATTAGAGAATGAAACAAACATCATGATGCAACAGTTACTAACCTAGTTTCATGGGTGGTAAGAAAAAAAAATTTATCAAAGGTATTAGAAGGAGCTAGTAAATGTAGCTTACTTTCTTAAGCGGAAGATACCAGTTAATTAAGAACAGACCTTTCTTAAAGTTTACAGTTTTTGTGTCTACTGAACCTAAGCCATGCTAATGCTGAGATAAGAACCTACTAGTCTCTAATACAGCACCATATTACTGACTGACTTCTGGTTACAATGATCTCTGGAATCTTTGCTTCGCCTACTAGAATGAACTCTATAATCACTTTAATTAATACCTCCAAAGTGCCAGAAAAAAACTGGTATTCAACTCTCTTAGCATTTTCCACTAGACATTAGTCATGCCAGCTCTTGGCTAATCAACATAAAAGGATATATCCGATGAAGTGGGTAATCATCCATGAAAGCTCAATACGTCTGTTAGTCTATAAGGTGCCACAGGACTCTTTGCCGGTTTTACAGATCCAGACTAACGCAGCTACCCCTCTGATAAAAGATATACTTGTTCCACATATTTAGCTAGAAATGCCTAATTACAGAAAATTTACAATCAGCATAGCCACCTAATTAGCATATATGCACCAGCTGGTTACAAAGCATTAATTTTAAAGCTTTACATTTGAAATCCACTTAGGAACTATTTTAAGTGTCAAAATCAGCACTATCCTAATTTCTGCTGGATTCAAATGCTTTTCCTTGTTTTAGGCTATGTCTTAGGCTATCGATCTATCAGGGATCAATTTATCGCTCTGCCGTCGACTCCTGTACTCCACGGCTATTCTTGTGGCTGAAGTTGCCTCTCTTAGGTCGATCTCCCCCCAGTGTAGACCAGGCCTTACAGGATAGCTCCAAAGTTATGATAAGGTAAGGTTGCTTAGGCCCAAACAAGAAGTGAAGTACCTCAATCGGCTTCACTTGCTAGAGCCAGGTTCAGGCAAAACTACCTGGACAGTACAGAATGCAAACCAGAAAATCAAACCCAAGAGTCCTTTCTACAGAACGGGAAAAGAAAGTTTAAAAATGAATGGGTTTAATAGTAATCATTCCGATAAAAATTAATAGGGTCAAATTAAGTTCGGAGGAAGGAGGCATTTCACAGATGTTAAGGAATAGTCTATTTGCCTGAAAGGAGGAGGAGGAGGAGGAGGAGGAGGAAGATACAAGGAAAATCAGGGATCACCGCGTTTCTGCAAGAGAAAAAGGAGGAGAGGAAGTCCATAAACGCAGTGGCCAGGGAGGGACTCCCCCAAGCAGGCTAGGCTAAGCGCTGCGTGGCGACCCCGCCGCTGGGGAACGTGCCCCCGCTGGGGTCTGCGCGGAGCCCATCTACACGCACAGCAGCACCCCCTCTCTGGCGGGCTGGGTTTCTCCCCCACCCCCGCACCTGGAGCCGGACAGGAACCCGCCGCAGGAAAGGGGCCCTGGCAGGCCGCCGCCCCACCCCGCGCCCCGGCTCTTCGCTGCACCCCAGCCGTGCGCACAGAGCCGGGGCGCTCCTTGCCTGGGCCCGGCGCCGGAGCCTTACCGGGGCCCTGCTCGGAGAGGCGGTGCAGGCAGCCCCCATAGCCGGGGCCGCGGCTGCTGCACCGGGCTCGGCGCTTTGCATCCTCTTTGCAAACTCAGCTCCCCGCAGCTCGGCTCCCGCAGCGCCGGAAACCGGCCCCGCCCCGGCCCTGACGGATGGCGGCCTCCCGCCAATGGCAGCCGCCCGCCGGGCCGCCCGGGCGGGGCCCTTTGTCAGCGCGCCCCGGAGCGGCGCCCGCTCGGCCGGCCCGCACCTGCACCTGCGCCGTGCGCCGCACAAAGCGAGCGGGCCGCGCCGGGCGGGGCGAGCCGGGATGCAGCGCCGCGAAGTGCCCCCGACCCGGCCGGGCCGCGGCGAGTCCCGCGCCGGCCCCAGCTCCTCCGGGCGCGCAGCAGGGATTCTGACAAGGGCCTTCGCAAGGGGACTCCTTCAGTTGTGGGCCCGTCTTTTTTGAAGCGAGCTCTAAGTGCCCTCATGCCTAGGACGAGCTTAACAGGAATTTGGGAAGCATTTAAGATTTCATCGTTTAAAAAAAATAAAAGCTTTCTACTTGTAAAACTAACCCTCAGGAGGTGAGCCACAGCCGCACTGATTTGGGATGGTCTTCCTGAGTCTGTGGCCAGACAGCACCTTCGCGGCTGCCACTACTCACAGCTTTACCGCCCAGCGGCACAGTGCGCCCAGCGCCTGGGGTCAGTTTCATTGCTGCTATGCAGAACACGGCAGACGGCGCCCACGCTCTCAAGAATACAGTTACAAAGCTCTTCACTGTGGAATTATTCAAGGGGAAAGGGGCTTAAAAACACAAACTAAGGGAGATTACAGATCTGTTCCATTCCCCTGAAGCAGGCAAAAGTAGTGGAAACCCTTCCTTCCCTCCCACTCATCCCCCTACACACAAAAGCATGGTAAAGTAGCAGACACCCTCCTTTTTGGCAGCATTCAGAAGGTCTGGGAGGAAGGGTGCAGACTCCCTTTCCAACAACTTAGTGAGGCGGTACACACTACTAGCCTGACCTGAGCAGAAAGCTGCAGGCAGGGTCCCTGAATACCACCTCAGTGGCTATCCCGGCCTTTTCCTGCTTCCAGCCACTAGAGATGACAAGAGGTCTGGGCTCCTCACTAGAGCATGGGCTCTGGTCCTTGCTCTCAGAACCCCATACCTTCATCTTCTGTATCTCTCCTTATGGCTGATAGGGTTTAGGCCTCCAGGTAACAAGTAGAGCCTTGTGAAATTCTTATTGTTACACTTCATTTTATCCATACAGATGGGAGGGGTTGCAGAGTGAGCCAACCCCAAAGAGCTGGGCCAGCTGCCCACTCTGAGCATTGGGATCTGGAGCACGAGGTCGAGGCACAGCTTAGGTTTGGCCTGGCTGACTTCCCCTTAATGAGACAGGGGCATCCAGGCCAATCCTGAGCAGCGGTGCAACCCAATAGGTCACAACTGTTGGAGTAAGGATCTGGGCTCAGCTCCACAGGACAAGAGCCCCCACTGTGGAGTGAATTTTTCACTCTATTTCTTTTTATAGAGTGGTTTGTGTTGTTTCACATTTTCAAAAACCGTAAGAATGTATAAATAAGCATCCAACAAGTGTTTCAGATCTTGTGAATTACATAGGAAGGGACTGAAGGTTCAACTTCATTAACATTAATAGGAGACCTGGCCTGAAAGATGGACTACAGGGTAATATGATTGGTACTTCTAAAGAAGCACACAGAAAAATTTCCAAATGATGTATCTTATTTATAGTAAAATATAGTGATCAAGGCAGAAGCTTCCATCTTGATCAACAGATGCAAAGGAAAACAAAATTGGACTGTTATTAAAGTTTCCAGATTTAAAAGTATACTATATAATTTTAACATTTTAAGTAACTGTTGAAGATGACTAAATATTTTTGTAATGGTTACCTTACAACAATTCTGATTTTTTTTTATTGCTAATGCTTTCTAATCATTCAGCCTACTCTTTCAGTCCTAATTTGACTTATCAAATTAGGACTCCTACTGGGAAGTATTAAAATTGCAGTCCCCTATTGAGACTACCTGTTTCACTGAACAGATATTGGAACAGTAATGCATTCCTAAATAAATGCTTTAAATTCTTTGACATTGTCATTCAGTAAATATTTAGAAAGTGTAATTATTGGAGTTTTCCTTAAAGCATTTCATAGTAACACAACTGATGCATTAAGAGGCTTCCATAAATACTTTTATCAGCTCTAATCTTCTCTCAAAACCTGAGGACTCCAACAATGCTCTGCAATTCTATAGCACCTTCCAGCACCTTCCAACATTAATGAAATAATTGTCAACACTCCTATGAGATGTGACCATATTGTACAGCTGGAGGAGTAGAAGCACAAATAGATGAACTGCAGTGTCACATGAGGGGCTGAGTACTTCAGCTCCCATAACATCAAAATACAGAGTTCAGAACCTGGAAATTAGGGTGTGTTCCCCTCTCTACCACTGAATATGTGGAGAAAGTGCAGAGACCTACACCAGGTCCAAACTCACACGATCAATGCTATACAGTGAGACAGTGACAGAATGAGAACTGAACTCTGATAGTCAAACTTACATACCTGTGCATTAATCACTGAACTGTAAGTGATTGTTATAATGGGAAGTTACTCCTGCTTAATTTTGGTCTTGATATATTTGCTGGAGGAAAAATTTATTCTAAATTTTCTTTGAAGTAAACGTGATATTTGTTGAGAAATGTTGAACTAATTTTATATGTTAAGTTTTTCAAAACACTACTGTAACCAACAGTTGGAATTTGAAGCAAATATATGATGCATTACCTTTAGGAATATTTACTACCTTATTTTTATGCACATAGTACGGAAAACAGTTTTATCTGGGCCTTCAAAGCTACAAATCATTTTTTCCAGATCCAAGTGTTCTTGACAGACTTAACTCTGAAAGCTTACATGTGCAAACTCATCTAGGTTAAATAAAGACGTATCTTGCACCAATACTTAACTTTTACACAAAAGTTTTAAATTAATTTCCTTACCTTTTGTGTGTTTCTAAAAATAAAATAATTCTCAAGTTCTCTATATGACAGTAACATATCAGTAACAAATCAGGAAGCTATATATTCATTAAATGGTCTACAAAATTGGGAAGGATATGCTAGTTTCCTCCCAATAAGAAAAATCAAAGTCAAGAGTAGTATTTTAACTGGTAACCAGAACATTTCTACCCACTCTACTCTATTCAGTACTAACAAAATTAAGAGATCAGAGTGCTTCATACAGACAATTTTCTGATATGATAAACATTACACTCTGTTCATGCCCTTATTAGACCATTAAGGACAAGCTGAGTTCTCTATCATTGTGCAATAGTTCTAACAGATCAAGGTTTTCCTGCATAAACTGTCCAGGGTTCTAGGAGCATCTGTGTATCCAGTCACCACAGCAAAGTATATTTACCCATCTTTGGTGACCTTCCCAGAGAAGTTAGATTCATAGCACTTTTTGAAAGACTGAGGGAGAAACTCCTTTGTCCTGGCCTATTACATCTCCCAGAACGGATTGTCAGTTTTAAGGATGTGTATAAGATCACATAATGGCTACGATATTTTCTTACATAGTCACTGCACTTCCAGCATCTAACTCAATGGTACGAGATTTTAATTGAGCATTTATTTGGCATGTCCCAGTGGTGTAAGACATAGCTTATGGGAAAAAACTAAGACACTAAACATTTTTTAATACGACTTTAACCCATACACCAAGTTTTATGCACTTTCATAGGAGATACTACAACAGAATAAAATCAAACTTAATTGCCTTTTAAATAACTGCAACAGCTACTTTAATTTTATTTCAACAACAATAAGTTATTCACAAATCAGATGGTTCACATGCTAGCACAAAATGACAAGTAAATAGAGCAGAACACATTCAAGCAGAATATAAACCCTACATATGAAAGGCAATTTTTCTTAAACATGGTGCACAGCCATTTTACAAATGTCACAAATAAACTACCAAGATGCAAGCACTTGAAGCCTTAATCTTCATTAATCCTGGGATGTCAGACAATTCTGGAACATCAAGGGAGGGAAAAAAACCTACCGAAGAAAAGATACGTTGCCAAATTGGACCATGTTAAAAGAATGGCGTTTAATAACTGGATGCAATTTCTCCCTCACACACTAGATGGTAGTATTAAGAATGCTACAGTACTTTCCTTCACTACTTTTAATTTGGCTGAATGGTTTTAATTTATATTATACATGGCACTTAAAATTCCTCAGGCTTTCATTCTTTTAGTGTGCAACTTTACTCATTGTTAGCATGTATGTGGGAAGACAGTTTATGCTATTAAGGTAACATGTTGAAGATTGATGCCATCCATATATGTGGGAATATACACCAAAATATTCTATTTACTAATCATACTCATTTTTAGTTTATTACAGTTCCAAAATATTAAAACAAGCACTACTAAGGTTTAATCCCAAATTTAAATCATATGTAATTGGAAACACTTTAATGTAATAAATTAGAAGTCATAACAAATCTTAACCATCAAAAGCATCACCGAGCAAATGCGCAGAAACAAGGGATAATTAGAACAGGTATAAAAGATTTCCCAAATATTTCTCTAGCCTTGGGTGGAAAACTGGATTCCTAGAGAATATTGGGAGAAATCTTATAAGAACAAAATGAAATCTTGCAACTGAGAAGCTATAGACCAGAGCAGAAGGATTTCAGAACTGAATGGGAGTAAGTATCTACAACTCCTTTAAAAAATGCTTTCAAAGTGACCTGTTCCCAAGTCATTTCTAAATCCAAACACTTGAAGCCTTTACGGGAGGGGGAAAACAGAAGTGGTATGAACAGAAAGAACATGGAAAATTGGTTAGAGATACTTTTGTTAGCCTGCTTTGGCCTTTTCACATGGTTGGTATTCATAGGTATTGGTTTACAAGTGCTCACAGCTGTGGGGAATTTAATGTTAAAGGAGATATGAATTAAGAGCTCTAGTAAGAGCACATCATCAACAATGTACAGATGAAAAAAATGAAAGCCAGCATCCTGGAAGAATTTCCAGTAGTTGAAGATAAAAACTAAATAAATAAGCGTAAACCTCTGAATTGTGAACTATTTGGCAGACTTAAACAACCAAAATCCTCTCAGCACTGAAGCCAACACCTTCTACTTGTATTTAAAATGGCACTCTTCTCAAAAAGCACTGGAGGACTTAGTTTCCATGCAATTCTATTATCTCACAGAATTGTGGGGGGAGAGGGGGCACACAGAGGGTGAGCAGATACAACCATAAAGAAGGAAGACAATTATAACCAACATAAAGCCAACATTAGGCTCTCAGATGGCTCTAAACATATTTTTTCATCAGTTAGTGGAGATTACATTCAGTGTATCTTCTGATTATTATAGACATAAAACAGAGAAAAGAAGGCACCTTAAGATTGGTGCAATTTAAGAGACTGGTACCAAGAGAAACAATGACAGAGCAAATGGACGTTTTAAAACCATTGACCTGGCTGAATGGAAAAGTGATTGGGTAATTACAAAGGACTGTCCTTTCCAGATGTTAAGAATGTATGTTGTTCCACTGCATATTTGCCACAGAGTGCAAGTGGTGGAAATTTACCTCAGAGAACAGTAGCACTAACTCACTTTTAAACTCATATGATGCTCCTTTCATTCCACAGTAATTTCTATTTAATAAGATTATGGCTTATCTTTATTTTAAGACCAAGATTCAAGTTAACGCTGGATTATAAATAGTCTTTGGGAAAGTGCTGTATGCTGTGCATTCAGGGATGGACAGAGAACACAATATCCATAAAGGATAAGACTGCAGTATATAAGTAATCTCAAATGCATGCTCAAAGTTTTGAGTGTGCAAGCAAAAATATGGATGGCATGAGACAGCAAGTCATGTTGTTATACAATGGTATCAGAGAATGAAAAAAATCCATTACTGAATACTGAAAAGACAAATATGCTCTCTGATGAAAACAGATGAAAATACATGAAAACAATGAGCTTTTCATTCACTGTACCTCTAGAGATTAGTCATTTTATTCTGCCAGGAACCCCAGGCCCACCACACAAGAGATTATTTGTGGGAAGTTGAACTTGGTTATTATTTTAGCAGTGAAACAAAGAAAAAGGAGAATACTAAAGTAGTTTGTTTACCTGTTCTCAGAACACCACATTACAGGTTACATGAGAAGTAAGATTCCAGGGGAAAAAAAAAAAATTGATACTGGACTCACTATGAATAGCAAAGCACATCACTTCACCTACTTTCACTTGCTCTCACATAGTTCCAAAATTAGAAACAATCAGAATCCTACTGGAAACAATATACAGAATCTTAATTGGGCTGCCTGTACTAAATACGTCAGCAACGTATCACTTGGCAGATCATTTTTTGATTTACTGGTTTTAAAAAAATAAAAAACTTTAATGGTTAACCTTTTTCTTTGTAATGCTACTATTTTAGCCATTGTGACAAAATAAGAGTTTGAAAGCCGATATAATTTCAATTTTTACTTACACTGCAGACTTAACGACGCTGAAGATTTGTTTCACTCCCTGAAGACAATCTAACACATACAATTCTATTAATAAGAATAGGAAAATGCTTAATAAAATCCTACCTAAAACTATGTCTAAGATTGTAACACTAGAAATTCTATTTAGAGTAAATACAATTTTCTAATAAACTGTCCTAGAGTAGATCCATCTACTAATCTATTTAGGTGTTTTGATTAGTTTAGTTATTTATAAAATGTATGTGGATGCACTTAAAATTTCATTGTTCTATATTCAAAAAGCACAGCACAGTTCTTCAAATTTTACAGAAGCTATTCTATCTTAATTTGGGTCAACCACAGTAGACCATTCCAATTTAGAATATTGTACTGAAAATCTCTCCTGCCCACTCCCCCTCAAAAATAAATAAAGCTATCCAAGCAAGACTTATTCTATGTCAAAAGCAGACCTTAACTAATTAAACTGTGCCCTTCAGGAGTTATTCCACAAACCAGGATATCTGTATTTTTTCCACATGTTCCGGAGAGGCTAATTTTCAGATATATGATAAACAAGATTGTGAATATTATGAGCACAAACAATTCATAATCCCTGTGCACAAGAACAGAAGCATGTTTGGGACAAGGTCAGCTGAAATACAAATCGAAGAGGATATGAAATAATGAACAGGTATAAGTACCCTACCGGTAGTAGAGAAATGGTGGCAGTAAGTATTGGATCCTCTGCACCTCACTAGTTTTTAAAAGATGTATGTTTCAAAAAGCATTGCTACTAACACCAAATACCACAAAGCTTTTGAAAAGGAAAGTGGTATGAAGATTTAGCCTTCACATAGACTGAGCTGAAGAACACATTAATCTGTCATGTCCAAATTCATGTGGTGCCAGGCAAGCATAACTGTTAGAAATAGTCTCACTAGCATAGGTCAGTATTTAGAATAGCAATAAGACTCTTTTGGGAGAGGTTATCTTTCTTATGAAGAATGTTACCCAAACTCCACTCAAACAACATGCCATTAAAATATATATATACACACACTGTATACTCCCACATACAGATTGCTAGGCTTAGAAACTATTACGGGGAAAGTTAAAAATACTACTGGGAAATAGGAATATTACACCATGCCTCTCCTGTCCCCAATACAATTTGCGAATATTAACCCCCATCAATTTACAGTGTGAAAAAAGTTTAAAATACTTGTGAAGTGCTCTGAAGATGAAAGGCACTGTGGGGGAGATTGTGAAACCTTTATTCATATTACATCATGAGTAATCCCAGGAAAGTCAACTGGACTATTTATAAACTCAGGTACTATTTAATGGGATAAATATATCACAACGTGGCCCTATATAAGTGTTCAATTACACCAGATACTACCATCGTGTGTGGAAAAAATATGCACTTTAAGCATTTATCTCATAACCCCGGCCACTTGATCACTAATCCTTTACTTGGCAGACAAGACTTTGGGATAAGTTCTCAGTTGCATTTTTGGAAGTTCCATAAAGCCCAGCATGTGGACTGGGTGGTCCTTGGAGTAACTTGAGTCAGGCAGGAAACACAGGAAGGCCCCCAAGATTCCATTTTGCATCCTTACATTTTTACTTTGGGAAAGTTTATGGCCTGTATTATCCAGGAGGTCAGACTAAATGATCACAACAGTCTGTCTGGCCTTGGAATCTATGAATTTGCCAACCTGTTAAATTAGTTATTTCTCTCACTATTAGAGTTGGTCCATCCACTAAGAGAGACAAAGCAATTTATGGAGAATGCAGAACATCTTGGTTGTGTGGATTAGTTGGTGGGTGTCGGGGTGCTGGAGCCATTTGCTCTTGCACCCTCATGCACCGGCCAAAAATGAGCAGAAGTCAAGAGTGGAGAAGAGGTTGATGAGAACAGAAAAGGCAGAGACACAGAAAACACAGTACTCAGTAAAGAGGAACATATTGCAGACCTTAAATCCCCCATGCAGTCATGAATGTGAATACGGAAGAGCAGACATGCTAAGGCATGTGCAGATTTCACAGCAGGATACATTTCTGAAAAATGCAGATACTTCATGGTCTGAAAGAACCTAATTTTGCCTCTTGAACCTCTCCCTCAGCAACAGTCCCCAATGCAAATGTCGGTAAACAGGTATCTACCAGAGGAGAACTTTAAACATAAATAAAACTTAAATTAGATGCTTGCCTTACAATTATAGAAAACATATGCAGCTAGAGAAAAACATTCGTAAGTGGGCATTTATCAACCTCAAATGTGATTAGGAGAGACACTTTTGGCAAACTGTTCTACAGATGAAGCACTGTGGATCTGTTTGGAATATGGAGGGAAGGGGGAACCCACACCATGCCCTTATGCAAAATACTATTTACTTTGCCAGAGGTATGTTGTTTACTCCACTGAGAAAATTCACAACATGATGGATAGACCATCAAAAGCAGGGCCATTATTTAATGTCAGCATTAAAGCGGTACAGATTCCTGTAAGTATCTTCAGGCAGTGTGCATAGTCGTATCTCAGCATAAAATAGAATTTTTTACACTTCAAAATCCATGTACACAGCAAACAATTTATATGAAGAGTAAAAGAACTGAGGAGATGCCAACATCTTCCAGCAATAATCTCTCCTATGTCGTTCTTTAGATTTGTCTATTTTTGCTCATTTCTTGTTTCAATGATCCACACTGAGTCAGAAGAGAAAAGAATGTGTAAGGACTTCAGTATAATTCAGTGCAGCTTCTTCACGTATTTTCAATTTTTCATAGCATTCTTTCGAGTCGGCTCATAAACTGGAAGTCCATTCATCTAATGCTCCCCCAGCTCTTGCTTTCTCCGACTCTTGTCAGGTCAGTCTTTCCCTGAGAGAAACCAGCTCTTTAGCCTCTCCATCTCAGGCTAGACGTATTTAATTTCTGTTATGAGGATTGTGGTGTAGATCCATTTACAGGGGTCCCAAAGAGGTCATTGTTAAGGCAAAAAAAAAAATGTAGGTCCATTTCTTGCTGAAAGTCTCATCTCCCTTATCTCAATCTCCCGATCTGTCCCGATCCTTAATCACTTTTGGCTGAATCTTCCTCTCCTCAAAAATATGAATGTTACTTCAGGACAGTTAATTCTCCAACTGCCCCACTAAAGGAAGTCTGTCTTCCTCTCTGCCCTCCAACATTCATTTGTTCTTCTCTCTCAATGGACCCTCTGATACTACAGTGAAATCTAGTCTACTTAAAATACTCTTCATATTATATTTTTTATACTTCCCCAGATTTACTACCACACTGAATTTTCATAAGAACAGAATATTTACTTTTTAAGAACTCTGTTCCTGTTGCTTATTGCTCACCTGAAGTTATGAGCCTTGGACTGACAGAGTACAAGTCCTTACAGAAAAATAAAATGTCTGATCAGAAACGTACAGATTCATAGATTTTAAGGAAAGAAGGGCCCACTATGATGATCTACTCTGACCTCCTGCATAACACAGGCCATGGAATTTTACCCAGCAATTCTAGAACTAGAAGATGTTTTTTTCCTATTGCATACCTGGAAACTATCAAGCCCAATACACCTAATAAGATTTACCCTATTACAGTGACATCACATTGGCTCTTGTGGAAATGACATCACAGAGGAATCCAACTTCATTTGGGGAAACAGCTGCAGGAGCAATTAACTATTAAGAGAACCTGTGTTTTTATAATCAGAGGAAAGAGTACTTCAGCAGAAAAATATTTATTTAGAAACTTAACAGTCTTCCATGAGGCTTCAGTGGCGAATCAAAGAAAATAATTTATGTCATCTTAATACACATGTACAATAAACTATTGTTATTAAACCCCTGGTGTAGCAGGGCTATGCACAGGCCCATATCCACAATTTATTTTAACAGGCATATGCAGTAATTTAAAGCAGAGCCAACAGGAAAGCATACCACATATACCTATAAAGCCATTCAGGTCCTGCTCTGGAAAATCATGTATTGCCTACCCAAAGGCAGTGAAATAGTTAACTTGCTGAGTGGGCTGGAAACAGACAAGTAAACCTCTGCAATGCGAATGATTTTCATTATGGTTTGGTATTTATTGTACATACTTTTCCTGCCAGGAAGCTTCAAAATTTGCCAAAAGGAAAGAATTTACAAAATCTTGATTAATATGAGCCTTTGTGACTCATATTTCTGCATTACAACATCAGAAAAGATCACAAACCACTTACACGCTATAACAGGAATAAATGTACATTAGCACTGTTGTATGATAATTAACTATGTATTCCCCTTCCTGTTCCAAATCCAACAAGAGTAATTTATTATTACAGTGCTGATATGTTAGAGCAAATCTAACATCACATTCCTTGTCAATAAGGACATTTTAGAGTTAGTAAAAGTGGTTCAAAACCACCCTCTATCTTTCTCTGGACTCAAATGTGTGCGTGCAGCTCATAAAAAGGCTCATGAAGGTCCTCCCCTTTCTTGGCCTTTCAAAAAAAGAACTGACCTCTCTCTTCCTGAAAGAATCTGGGACTAGGTCCCCAAAGGCAGATAGTCTCTGGTAGGAAAGAACCAAAGCTAGCCTATTGTGTTCAGTACCTGAAAAGGGTACGTGTGTCTTGGACCTGTCCAAGAAGCCATTTTCTTTCTGAAAATATCTTGTCTCTTTAAAAAAGGATCAGCTGAGCCTGTTCCCTTGTTCCAAAATTATTACACACTTCTAAAACATCAATCACATAATTGGGAAATACAGTTTCTTACAAAGGGGTGGGTAGGACCAAGATTCTGCCTTCGATCCTCTGACAGTATAATCCATGAAATTATACTGGGGAAACTCACCCACATAATTAGAGGAAAATCAGAATAAAGAGGTGTTTTGCATTGTGCTTTGAAGGAAGCAAAACTTTCACCCAAATCTCTATAAGTAGCAAATTCCACAGCTAAGGTTCTAGACTGAGAATGCCCTGGCTGCGACAAGTTCCACATTGGTGCCTAATAAATAAAATATCCCTGGTAATCACAGCTGTGACTCAGATGAAAACACTGGTGGTCACTGACATAGATCACACTTCAATTAGGATTCTAGATAACGGCCAGGACATTAAATTAAACCTAGAATTGACTTAGCAGCTGTCATAGACAACGGAGCCTTCGCCTGTTTGTCCTGCCTAGGAGTGGGACACTGGATTCTGAACAAGCCGAATCTTCTAGGTGGTCTTTATGGTCAGTTCCAGAAAGAGCATGTGGCAGGGGTCTACCTAAGGTGACAAAGGCAAGCTCACCATGGCTAGGTTCATATCTGAGGGGAAAGGACGGCCTTTTTGTCAAGCAAAGAATCGTTATATTTCTGGTCACTGATGCGGTGTCTTAATCCAGAGACCGAGGAGACAATACGCCACTTTGGGCGAGTCACATTTTATCAACTCTCTCCAAATGACGTGGAACAACGATCTCTGTTTTTCATTACCGTTCCCGCCACCCTGGCATCGTACCCGGGATAGGGAACCCCGTGTAAACGCTATTCCAGCCGAACTGGTTTCGAAGAGAGCTTTTGGGGCTTGCCAGCGTGAAGAGGCGCCAGCGGCTGCCCAGGGAAAGGCGACGCCTCCTTCCCGCACCCCCCGGCCAGGCCAGCGGCCCGGCGAAGAGAAAAGCGCGGCCGGGGCTGAGCGGGGACGGGCAAAGCGGCCACAGGAAGCCAGGCCACGGGACCGCAGCCCGGGGCTCGGTCCGGGGGCCCCCCAAAGGCCCTGCTCAGGCCGGAGCCCGCGGTCTCCCGAGCCCCGCCGGCAGCGCAGGGCCGGGCCGAGGCGGGGCCGGGCGGCGGCGGTGCGGGAGGCCCGCCCGACCGGCGCGTTTCTCTCGCCCAGGGCCGAGTTTCCGCCTCCCGCCAGCACGGAACAGCCCCGGGGGCGTTACAGGCCCGGGCCCCCCGCCCGTGCCGGGGGCCGCGCTGCGCGTCACACGGGCCCCGAGAGCCCCGCGCCGCCCGGGGGGGCACCAGCGCGCGCGGCCCCGGCCCCACACGGCCCCCGCCCGCACTTACTCTCGGTGTCCCTGCCCGGGCCTCATGGCGCCGCCGCCGCTCGCCCCCGCCGCTCGCCGCTCCCGCTGTGGTGGCTGCGCCAGGCCGCCACCGCCAGGCACCTCTGCGCATGCGCTCTCACCGCCAAGCGCGACGCCGGCTGCGCCCTGGCGCAGGCGCGTTCCCCCGCCCCGGTCAGGGCCCGCGCAGGCGCACTTGATAGCCGGGAGGAGGAGGGGGTCCTTCAGCTTTTGTCACGGTGGTGTCTCAGCCGCGCCTGACTGAAACGCGCGGGCGCCGGGCAGCAGCCGCCCGAGGCCCGACTCGCCGCCCTCCGCAGGGGCGCTGGCGGCAGGAGGCGGGTGCTGGGGTCGGCGCAGTGCGGGGCGGCCAGGACCCCCCCCCGGCGGGGTGGCCACAGCGCTGCCTGTCCGCGCCGTGCCAACGGGGGGCCTGGCAGCCCCCACCCCGCCCCACAGTGGGCCCAGCAGCCCTGGCCGCAGGGGACGACGCCGCCCTCTGGCTTTGCGCCCCCTCGCGCCCCAGCGCCCTCTAGGGGCCAGGCTCCCGGGAGGGACGCGGCCTTCACAGCCGCGCTGCGCTGTCTGGCGGTAGGGTAAAGCGAGCGACCCCCCCGCCAGCAAAACCGCAGCGCTGGGAGCGTCTACACTAGGGCCTCCAAGCACGACCGCAGTAGGCGGGATCACCCCGCTCGGCCTCTGGCTGACAAGCGTCTAGCGCGGACTCGGCCTCAGAACTGGCGCAGAGGGAAGCGGGGGGCTGGGGGGCGCTGGTGCTGAGTGCCTAGGGCCGCCCAGGTTGGCCCGTGGCCTCATTCTGTCCCAGCGCAAGGGGAGACACGGTGAGCAGCAAGGTGCTGCTTGGCGAGAGTCCCTTGTCTGTGCTGTAAATAAACCGCTTCTCTGCTCTAGGGCTGATAAAGCAACAGGGGGGTTTTAAATTTCTTTTTGGTATTTCAAATACTTCTTTCAAAATGCATAGGAACTACCCAGCCGTCAGACCCTACACAGGCCCTAAGGCCCCCTTTACCTTAGATTATAAATTCTGTCAGCTATGCACACCCCCCCCCTGTACTCATAGGCCTCACACAGGAGGACCACCAAAAGGCGCTACTGTAATAGAAGTACAATAATCCATAGCCAAGGCTTGGTACCCAGACCTGCTGGGCATTGCTGCAGAATAATAATTAGCATGAGGGGGAGGGGGAACAGAAGTGAAAGCTATTCTCCTGTGCGGTGCATGAAGGGACCATACATCCTTCAAAAGACAGCAGGGACTTGCTTCTCCAGTCCAGTTGTGCTATACCACTTTATCATAACTTCCACCTCCATCCTTTCAGAGCTAACAGCTCAGGACAGAATTGTACTCTATTCTGTCTGGAATGTGCCATGGGCAGTAGGCACTACCATAAACCGGATAATCTCCCCTCTACTAGCAACAGGCTAATTAAACCTGTTTGTGTCTGTTTCCCCAAATGTAAAATGGAGAAAATTTCACCTCCCTTTTCTGTTACTGCAGGTTTGTATCTGTTGCATAGAGTTTACAAAACACAGCTTTTTTAGCCCTTGGCAGTTTGACATTTTTGTCACAGACCCAAGTGGCACTGAGAGAGTTTAAAAGCTTATTTAAATCCCGTTTCCTAATATGCTACTAGGCCTATATAGGCAGTGGGATTAACCTTTCGGACAATATTAAGGTGACAGAACCACTCTTACATGACGCTGAAGAGTTTTTAGCCCTGTGTAGAAAAAAAAAAAGGTGACGGATAAATTAAGCAGAATATCTTGCTTCAGCTAAATTGAGGGCTTGGGAGCAGCATTCATCACTTTAGACAGCTAACAAATTGCTACACCACATGCCATCAAAGAATGGAGCAGGTGCAGCCCATCTGGAAAGACGGACAGTTCACACCTTTGGAAGGAAGACGAAAGGGAGGGCATCTTGTAGAGAAAGTAATGGCAGCCTAGCCTGAGAATGCACTGGCAGCCAGAAGGATGCAGATTGCTGCCACAACTGTTACTAGGAGCCAGGGAATTTGGTCAGCATTAAAAGTTGGCAGTCTTGTCCACACTTTGTTGGGACTCTCCTTGACAGCACACCTCCCTCCCAACCAGCCCTCAGAATTCATTCCTTACACCCAGGGGGAGCTGCGGTTCTTTGCTTCCTTCCAAGGTGGCTTGTCTACTGCTCTCCCTGGCCGTTTCACCTGCCTCCTTCCCACTGAGGCAAGTGAATGCTCTTCCTACCTAGCAGTGAGATGAGGCTGGACTTCCTATTAAAGGCTTATTTCACGTGCTGCACTTGCAGTATAGGTAATTGTAACTGCACTTTACAGGGGGTCACTCGTGTTTCCGTACCAGGGAAAGCCAGGACTCTGCTCTGTTTAGCTGACATGGCAGTTTCTCGCATATCATAAATAATTATGCCTTACTTTCTCATCTCTGTCCCTATAATTGGCTGCAAAGCAGATGCCCATGGAGGTTAGTTACTAGCAATGATATATGGGGCATTTGTCCACTCTCCATGCCTTGAAGTCAGTTGCACGATCAGTTAAACAGGTGCATCCTCCCTAGAAGGTTCTGCTCAGACATGGTGAAGTTTGGGCTTCAGTCCAAGAAAGCGTCCACATTCTTGTCCAAGAGGGAGGAATGGCACATGCACTTGCCAGCCAGCATAGAGCACAAACCTGCCACCCCATCATTTTTGGTTTTATTTCATGAATGATGATTTACTGATCCCCTCTGTACCATGATACAGATTCCTCTCAGGCTGCTGGCACCTAGGAAGAGACCACAGACATGCCAGCCACTGACTGTTAATGATGTAAGATCCTGCCCAATTTTAGTTGCATCTTTGCAACCACAGGTTAAGCCATATCTGGCTGCAGGAGGGGGATGCAGCTAGCAACACTGTCATCTCTGCCCTCAGCCCAATGGTATTTTCACACTATTTAAGTGAGAACGCCTAGCATTTGTAGAGCCCAGTGTGACACAGGGCTCTCAATACCGCTGCTACCACCACCACAAACATTAGGTGCAATCACTTACTGTAAAACAAGGTCAGTTAGAAAGTTTCCCCCCTTTCAGAACCTCACCAATAACTGAAATCAAACCTCAGTCTGCAACATGTCAGTGTTTTCCCAAGAGACAAACAAGACTCCTAAGCTTTTTCTGAAGATTATCAGCACAGTATCTAGATGCCAGGCATTACTCCTTAGCCCAGTAGCATCTCACTCCACAGGTTACTATTCCTGTCATCTAACTGCATTGTCACCTGACCTCCATGTTCCCAACCCCATGGACACCTGATCACATGGCTGCCTAACCCCATTATCATTTCATCCTAACTACTACAATGGCATTTGTTAGCTTAGTACAATATGAAGAGCCCTGACTAGCCCCCTCCATGCCCATGTTGCCTTCCCAAAATCAGGAAGAATTAAAATATATCTGTGCTCCAGGAAGATAGCACCTTCCGTAGTCTGGGCCTTCAGACAAATGCTAACAGTACCTTTCATATGAGAACTGATTGGCTGATGTCTAATTAATCTATTTGCCAAGCCTTATTAATGAGCTACTGCCTCACATTTCAGACTGAGCAGGCCCTAAGCACAGCCTCTCACTGAGTCAGTCGGGTAGTTAGGCAACTAAGCATTTTCACACACAGTATTTCCATTTCAAGGAAATACATTTTGCATTGATTTTCCATCACCTCTCACTCCTAGGGACCAGCTGCTCCAGGCACTGGGCTCTGATCTTCAGCCTGGAAAATCACTGAAATATGCTTTGTGGCAGCTTGAGACTGACCTTTGTCTGTCAACACTCCACAAAGGAATGGTTTCCTCATTGTATCTGACACCAAATGAAACAACCTTTTGAATCCTCAAAGCTCCTTTACCTGTCTCTCTTCTCTGCAAGGTGTCAACTTCAGAAGCACCTGTGAACAATCCACTGCTATGGAAAGAGAAAAGGAGTACGTGTGGCACCTTAGAGACTAACCAATTTATTTGAGCATAAGCATGCATCCGATGAAGTGAGCTGTAGCTCACGAAAGCTTATGCTCAAATAAATTGGTTAGTCTCTAAGGTGCCACAAGTACTCCTTTTCTTTTTGCGAATACAGACTAACACGGTTGTTACTCTGAAACCTGCTATGGAAAGGTGATCTAAGCTCAGCTGGGAAGAAAGAAGATACATGAAAGTGTCCTCATTTTAGTCAGAGTAAAACAGATCCCAGGTAGCCGATGCCGTCTGACAGAAAGGAGAAGAGAAACGACTGCTTGAGCAGGGACCTCATTTTATTGTCAGTGGAATAGAAGTCAGTTAGAAACATTCAGGGCACCAAAATATCCCCCGCATTGAGAGAAAGAAGTCAGGGTATCCCCTTACTATCTGAAGGCAGCTCACTGTTGCTCAGAGATGCTCTTATTTTCTCCATGGCAGAGTCTTTAATGGCTCAGTGGGTTTTGTCAGTGCCACCGAAGCCTCCCCTTTTCTCTGGAAAGGAAGAAACTGGCACTGGATTTCATGAGAGGTTTGGGTTCCAAACAGGAGCTGGGAGTGCCTGGGGGACCTGAAGGTATCCTTATTTTAATTGTCTGGGCAGCACCTTAAGTGCCTCCTCACTCAGGGCTGCTTGTAAACACCACAGAATGGGAAATGTAGCTTGATGTCTCAAGAGATCTCCTACCATATGCAAGATCCTTTAGCAAGCCTAGCTCTGGGAACATGGAGAGATCAACACTCTGTGGCTTGTGATCTGAATAAGGGAGTCAATCACCTGATTTATATAGCAAACCCACACGGCAGGGGAATGATGAATCTAGATCAGGGGTTCTCACAATTTTTTTGGTGGCCTCAGAGTGATGGTGGTGGCCACTCTGACAATTTTTCCTAAATACTTAATTAACTTTAGGAAAAAGAAATATGCACATATACATGTCCAAATCATTGTAATTTATTTGGGATTTTTTCCCCAGAGTCAATAAAAATAACATACAGTTGTCTCTATTCTTTACTGGGCCTAAACAGAATAGAAACAAATAAGGTGCTTGGTAAGTTCTTGTATTTTTTCTTATGTCTTTTGCTTTTTTTGGTTGCCCTTTTTTTTTTAATTTAAAAAGAGACATGTTAGTTACTAAGTCTGCTGTGAAAAGTGATATTAAACATACAAATACCATTTTTCCCAGCAGGCTTACTCAGCCCCAGCAAGCCTGGGGACAAATTAAGCCCTGGATGGGGAGATGGATAGGGAGGCAGCAGGGGCCAGGTGCACTGGAGGGGGGAGTGACCTTGGGGCAGAGCCCGCCACCGTACAGCTGGGAAACGGAGCCTGAAGCCCTGTGGCTGAAGCCTGCCCCCACCAGCCCTGGGAAGGTGGGGCACTTACTGGCTGCCTGCTCCTCTAGCTTGTCTTCCCCGGAGGTGAGCAGGACCCAACCATTGCTGGCGGCCTGGGGGAGGGGGCCGCTGCTTTCTCCCCTATCCCCGCCCGGGAGGCTGTGGCTGCAAGAAAATTCCCTGGTGGCCACATGCAGCCATCCTGACCACATTTGAGAAACACTGGTCTAGATACATATCTATAATATGCCAGTTAATGCATCTTGGTGCCAGTAAACAGCTCATCTCATCTTTGTCTCCAGAGGCTGTGCCAGTCCGTGCCAACACCAACATAGCTATTGCAAGGGCAACACAAGCCTATAGACTGCCATGCAGCCCAGATTTTAGTCTTCTCAATCTCCACGGCGTTCAGTCCTGACCCGTGTCACCCGCTACCAGTCAAGGCGAACGTCCCTGCCAGCTCTGCAATGAGCCTCAAGCCTGACCTGCGACATCCCTGCTTCTCCAACCTGGGGCACACCTAGAATCCCCTGGGGCAGTGCAAAGGAGATAAGGAGCAATGGGAGTAGAGAAAGCCTTTCAATGGATCCACTTTCCACCCCATGGCAATTTTCTCGAATTGCCGCTTCTAAAATCAGGCAGCTCCTTGGGAGGCACTTCCCTTTCCCCCAGCCTCCTGCAGCAGCCCCTCAGGTATACAGAGCTTCATGTTCAGACAGCAGCCCACTGACCCACGCTCTCCTGATACTCAGCTCAGTCACAGCAGCATGTGCAGCCTGGCCCCTCCCTCACAGCCTTCTGGCGAGTGAGAGAAAAGGATACAGGACAGAAAACAAGACAACAAAAATACTTGCAAAATAGGAAAGAGGAGAATGGAAAGAGGCCAGGGTGCCAACTGCGTAGGGGAAGGGAGACCGTATCCATTCACCACCCTATTGCAGGTGCACTCTAGTTGGGAACCACTGCTTAGTCAACATGTCCCTCTTTGACTGCAACCATAGAGTGATTCCCTCAGCAATACCCACCTGCTATCCCAGCTACACTAAAAAGGAATGAGTCGCTCTATTTGCAAGCAACATCCCCTGCTCCAGCCCCCATCAGCAAACATCTGGCTCCTAAAGGCCCAATTTCCATGATCCCTCATTCATTAGACTTCCACAGCCTGCAGAAGCAGCACCACGCAGATAGCACGAGGTGCTGCAATCACAAGGAAGATCAGCATGTGAGCTGGGCTGGTGCAGCCTTTTCAGCTGGACCACCACCATTTCTAGTTGTACAGCTACGTGGCCTTGCAGCACTGAAGACATGAGATGAGGGGAATACACCCAATAACCCTTTCTTTGCCAGAAGACAGCAGTCCTTTTGAACTTTAAAGGACAGTTATATTTACAAAGCCACTTTCAGGCCAAAGGACCCCCAAGCACTATACAGGCAGCATTTCACTTTACAGTATTCACTCAGCCTACTCATAGCTGAGTCTGCAGTTTTCCTAGAACACCAATTACTGTAGAAGCGTTTTAAGCTCTTGCCTGAGGGAGACTAGAGTTACTTCTTCACAGTGGACATTAATGGTCTGGAGAGTATTTGACAGACCAGTGCTCATATCACTCATGCCCACTCAGGTGCAATACAATGCATGCATCTGGACATGCATGCAGGTGACACTTGTTTGAGCCCTTCAGAAATGACCCTGGCCTTAGAGATTCAATTTGTGCTCTTGCCTCCTCTCTCCACCCCGTATTCTGCCACTGCAGAATCGTCATTTTCAGCACAACTTCCAGCCACAGGTTTTTGCTTTTGGCAGTACAGATAGCAGGCTAGTCCTCCAAAGGACGCGAAAGCCAAGAAGCAGTAGAGAAAGCAAAGACAGATGGCTCTGTAAATGCAGCACTAAAACTGGGCTGGAGGGGCAGGTTGGTTCCCCAACATCCACTCCAAATTCTCACTGGATAATCTGTTGGGGGTAGGTCAACGTCTGAAGATTTCACCACGTTCCACCATTAAACTCATTGCAGTTCCGACCCTTCGAAGAACATTCTGCTTTAGTTCTTTGGTTTACTCAGCATCCCTCACTGTACCCGGGGGGAATCTCAGTGCTCTGATATTGCCAGCGGGCATCAGCCCCACCATAAAGGGGTGGCTCCATGTTCTTCAGCATGTCCATCTCTTCATTAGTGGTCAGACAACAAGAGTTGGTAACATCTAAACGAGCAGCTCATTTCTTCAGCTTCACACAGAGCTTCAAGCGGATGTCGCACAGGAATATGTTCATCAGGTCCTCACCGGCCTCCTGAGCAATCTTGCTGATCAGCTGGCCTCCCACACCGATCAGCATCTTCTGTACCACAAACAGAGACAGAGGATTATCACATTCACCTCCCTGACTTCTGGCAGTGCCACCTAACTGCAGGGAGAGACAGCCCGAGAGAGCAACATGGTGACTGGGGAAGCAGATAAAGAGGATGTTTCATTTCAGTCTCTCTCAACCTTTTTGATACCAGACACCGGCTTGCTGCCTTCCTAAACTGCGTCAGGGAGATCTCAGGGACTGGTGCCAGTCCACAGACTGATCGTTGAGAAACACTGATTTGAAGCATCCCTGAACCCTGCCTATGGGGTATCTGTCACCACAGAACAGTGCAGGCTCTTGCCCCATTTGCAGAGAAACTGAAAAACCAGCTGCTTGACACTGGGAGGGCCTGTACTCTCTACCTCAGACACAGACAGCATGGTCTGTGCCAAAGGGGAGATAGGTACCTTGAGTGACTGACTGGCCAACTCACACATGAGGCTGGCGCATGCTGTGCCTTCATGCTCTAGTCAGAGGGTAAGGAAGGTACAGAGTAGACCCTGTCACTGCTATGCTCCACCTAGTACATGCCCACAGGACTCAGAGTCTTCACAGCCCACAGGACTCAGAGTCTGTACTGCAAGCCTAGTGCAGGGCGCATTAGCCTATAGCAGAGAACTGGCTAAGAAACAGGATGTCTAGTATGCTCCATACAAATGTGACTGAACTCCATGGATGCACGAAGGATCCTACTCCCGCACTGGGTCTGCAGACCCTCCTTTCTTCTGCCCCATGGACTCCCCCAATCAGCAGCGAAAGAGCATAGAGATTCTCCGACAATACTCACCACATGAGTCTCCTTTGGGACCAGCAGGTTCTGCAGGATGATGAGCTCCCCACTCGGCCCTTCCTCCCACATCTCCGTCTTCTGCAACATTAAGGCACAAACCCAACCACTCAGTAAACCCCTCCAAAGAGCAAAGTCCCCTGCCTCCAGGCCCCAGAGACTCCTATTCTGCTGCCTGTCCCTCTCGTGGCCAAGCACACATGCACAACAGGCATCATGAGGGCCCTACTCCCCAGTGAAGGACTTGGGAATAATGCAGTGCCATATGCCCTCAAACATTAAACCCAAATCTTTAGAGATTACCAGGAAGGATCTCGCTCATCATATGGACACTTATGAAAAGCTGCTCTCACTGAGCTGCTTCCTACCTGAAGCACAGTGTAGGGCACTTCTTGTGGCAGATAATCCAGTAGCTTCCCCCTAATTATATCATCACAGATCTCCTGTGGGGACTGGCTTGTCAAAACCCTGCTGTGGTACTCCCATCGACCTGGCTTGGCTTGCATCAGGAGGTACTTCTGTCAACACAAAGAAGAGGGGCAGTTAAAGGGGACCCAAAGTCACCGGTAAAAGTCCTAGGTGGAAATAAATCAAAGATGGCACTCTTAAGTAGTCTGACATGGTACAGTTCCCTCGGTCAGATGGCACCCCATCACCAGCATACCAGGGACTCCTTAGGGAGCTGCAGACCGCAGGCCAGGAGAAAGGGGACAGGTCAGACAAATAAAGGTTGGTTATTTCCTCATACGATATGAGGGTGCAAGAGTGAGATCCACAAGAGTGAGAGGGTGCAAGTCACAAGGTAGAATGCAATTATTTCAGGCTAATTTACCTTCAGCGTTTCCACTGCCTCTCCATTAATAGCTGCTAGCATGAAGATCTCCTGGAAGTGTGGCCAGCCTTTCTTGTTCTTTAAGTCTCTAGATACCTGGTGGTTTGCAATTTGTACTTTCTCTGTGCCTTCCAACATATGATTAGAGTTTGATGCCCTCATGTTACAACTGGTATCTGAGCTAGAACCTCTCTGGACTTCGCTGGCATCCTGGAGATAACCAGACTGTTTGGATGTATTTTCAGACAGACAAGTTTGGATGCTTTGAAGGGGATTGTTTCTGGTGGAGTCCGAATGTATCTTAGACATAGATTTCACTTTCAGTTTCTTTCCATTTACAACTCCTTCTGTGAGCTCAGTGACCAGGTCCAGCAGAAGGGCCTTTCTCTTCAGCAGATCCACCTGAAATAGAGAGACTGATCAGGAATTTGTTCCAGATGGAACTGGGACAAATGTAACTGTCTCATGTAATAATCCAAATCTTGAGGTGAAAGAGGGATGAATTACAGATGTAAGGTCTGCACTATTTGCTGCAGGCCTACGTCACCCCCTAGTAAGTTACAAGACACTGGAAACCTTCAAATAAATTGATCTCTTCTGTGGCACTTGCCAAGAAAACAACACTTAGTTTAACCTTCAATAGAGGTATAAAGGAAAGAATCATAGAATATCAGGGTTGGAAGGGACCCCAGAAGGTCATCTAGTCCAACCCCCTGCTCGAAGCAGGACCAATTCCCAGTTAAATCATCCCAGCCAGGGCTTTGTCAAGCCTGACCTTAAAAACCTCTAAGGAAGGAGATTCTACCACCTCCCTAGGTAACGCATTCCAGTGTTTCACCACCCTCTTAGTGAAAAAGTTTTTCCTAATATCCAATCTAAACCTCCCCCATTGCAACTTGAGACCATTACTCCTCGTTCTGTCATCTGCTACCATTGAGAACAGTCTAGAGCCATCCTCTTTGGAACCCCCTTTCAGGTACTTGAAAGCAGCTATCAAATCCCCCCTCATTCTTCTCTTCTGCAGACTAAACAATCCCAGCTCCCTCAGCCTCTCCTCATAAGTCATGTGCTCTAGACCCCTAATCATTTTTGTTGCCCTTCGCTGGACTCTCTCCAATTTATCCACATCCTTCTTGTAGTGTGGGGCCCAAAACTGGACACAGTACTCCAGATGAGGCCTCACCAGTGTCGAATAGAGGGGAACGATCACGTCCCTCGATCTGCTCGCTATGCCCCTACTTATACATCCCAAAATGCCATTGGCCTTCTTGGCAACAAGGGCACACTGCTGACTCATATCCAGCTTCTCGTCCACCGTCACCCCTAGGTCCTTTTCCGCAGAACTGCTGCCTAGCCATTCGGTCCCTAGTCTGTAGCGGTGCATTGGATTCTTCCATCCTAAGTGCAGGACCCTGCACTTATCCTTATTGAACCTCATCAGATTTCTTTTGGCCCAATCCTCCAATTTGTCTAGGTCCTTCTGTATCCTATCTCTCCCCTCCAGCGTATCTACCACTCCTCCCAGTTTAGTATCAGAGTATATAAAGTATATAAAGAGTATATAATGCCCAAGTGCTAACTCACTGTATAAAACAGAGGACTTTGATCCCTCTCTTATTTACCTTGTTCATGACCAGGATGCTGGGAATCTGTGGGAACTGAGAAAGACACTGCAGCACCTGGGGACTCAGACGGTTCTGTGTCCAGCGTTCTGACACATCCACCAAAACCAGAACTGCCAAACAGAGAGATACATTTGAATCCCCTCGTGGCAGACATCAGCCTTTAATGCCCCTCAGCTTGTGGACTCTTTGTTCATATCACCGCCTTTCTTACTTCCACAGCAGAATGTGTACGTCTGAGTGTGCGTGTAGAGGTTCCTAATATGATAAAATAATGAACTTTTCTACATCTTCCCAGTGCCATACTAACTAATCCTCAACAACCCAGCCCAGTCCAATCATCCACACTTCCTCCTTAAGCGTTGTACAGGTATACTATACTTTTCCCCAGTTACATATGTGGAGAGTTCCTGTATGTAGTTCCCCTCCACTCTATCCCCGCACACCCAGGAGCTGCCATTGCTGCACCACTCAGTACATGGGCACTCGGATACCAGGGCAATGGGAGCCATACAAGTACCCACCACAGACAGATCAGGATTTGACTTCATATAGTATGAGAATTGGGTTCCCACCTAAGTCTGCATGTTTCATGCTGTCCCATGGATCACATATCAGGGATTTCTCCAGATTATGCCTGAAAGACAAATACCTATTATGGAACTACACATGCATCTGATCATAAACGGCCTCCTTTTCCATCCCATGGCAGAGTGGAAGAATTTCCTCTTAAAACAAAAGACAGTCCGTTTCACATTCCCTTTTATTACCCAGCTAGTGCAGTGCCACCTTTTGGCCTACATCATCTCTCACTGAGAGTGCAGTGCCTAGCACAATGTGATCTCAACAGAGACTGTGGACTCTAGGTGCTACTGTATTGCTGGTAATTTTAAGGTAGTTCAGAGACAAGAACTGGGCTCAAACACCTTCACATTCTATGAACAACACACCTCTATCCCAATTACCCATAATGGTGTAAATACCCATTACACCCCTTTCAATCTGCTCTACAAGCTCCGACAACAGAACTCATGTTCTGGGCTCCTCAAACTTTGCCCAGCTGGATTTTTCATCTACCCACATTGAGAGAGATACCTTTTGGCTTTCGTGTGGCTGATGAGGCCAGGTGTGTCCAGGATGATCTAGAAAGAGAAAGCCAAACCAATAAGGATCTTCCTGTAATTACTGACAGGAAGCTAAAACTCATGTTTGTGCAACTGAAGTAGACTGCAAGGTGTAAGCAAAATGCTATGGATCACAAATGTCTATTGCTGAGAGTTACCTTATCACATGTGGAATACCTACCAGCTGAGTGTCTTCTTCTGTGATGACCCCACGGGCATTGCATCGTGTGGTGTGCACCTTCTTAGATACTGGGAAAACCTGCAGGAAACAAGTCAGATGTGTACAACATCTAAGAAACGTAGACAAAAACAATCTGTAACCTAGTTCTCAGATGCTGCAAAGCTTTACCTTTCTGCCCAAGAGTTTATTCGAGAGGGTAGATTTCCCAGCATTTGGTGCTCCAATGATGGCAACTCTCAGAACCTTGGGGTTCTCTGGCTCATCTGGTTGGTGCACCAACAAGTTATCTTGCTCAGCTGCAGAGAGAGAAATAAGGTGTTCAAGTAAAAACACTGCAATCACACCAGACTGCACACATTTAATGGAGTAGTCCACCAGAGACTCAAAAGATATCACTGCACAAAACAAAATATTAAGTGGCTGATGAGATTAATCTTGAGAGACTACAAGAACGTACAGCCTTTAATCCCCACCTCATGGGGTACCCAGCTATTTACAACTGTTGGAACATCTTTTGCAAGTCAGTACTTCCAAGGCTGTTTTCCAACTTTCTGCTATGCCCTCTTTAGAGGCTGCCTCTATTACTATTGTTCACCACCTCCCTAGAAAAATCATATAGGCAGCTGAGTTTACCTTTGCAGTAAGACACCGATGGTGGATGTTGACCCAGTGCACATTCTGTCTTCTCTCTGGAAATTCCTAGGATGGTATCCAGGGCAGAATTGTTTCCATAAAAGCAAGCGGGGAAAATGTTGACCCTCTGGGCTCTGTTCTCCAGGAAACAGGCACCACTGACTGAAAAACCAACACAGTAATACCAACTTAAACCTGCTGCATGCTGGACCGAAAATGCTACAAGAAATTCTAAGCAAGATGGTCTCAAAACACAGCTGAGAAATTAGATTTTACCAATATGGGTTCCTCAATCCCACTAACAGCTTATGGTTCTTTCAGGTTACAGCTGGGATGGTAATGACAAGGGCACACACTACATAGCCAGGGAATTCCATAATCAAGGCTCCTAAACCATTAGTATGAACTATGTACAAAGGATTAATCACATTAGAAGAGATATTAGCAAACACTCTCACGCAGTGTGGCTGAAGCCCCTACCTGTAATTCTCCCCAGCCTCCCGCCTTGCTGCCCATTACACTTAGAAAGCCCTCTCATGTGCCAGTTCACACAGCTTCCACAATGAAAAGGGATCAGCACCATTTCCCAGCATTCATTTAGGGAATTGTGTCTGAATTGTATTGTCCATATCTAGCAGCCTCTTCAGCAACCTGTGCAGAGAGAAATTTTACCAGTTCTCCCACCTTTGGTGCTAACAATGGAACCACAAGTGCAGACTGGGCACATGCATTTTTACCACAAGTCACTAAGGTCAGCAATGAGCAAGTTCAGATAAACATGATGAGAAAGGCATCTGAGCTGAGTCTACACTAGTACTTCTGTCATTGCTCCAATGCTGTCAGACTGCTAAGAATTCTCACTTTCTACAAGATGCTTCGGGGCCGGTAACGTGTCCTTTATGCCTGTACATTGATATTTACTATTTGTATCATGCTAGCACCTAGGAACCGCAGTCGTGGACCAGGACCCCACTGTGCTAGCTGCGGTAAAAACACACAACAAGAAGATGGAACTGACCCAAAGAACTTACAATCCAAGCAGAAGACAAAAAACAAGAGATGGACACGTGCAAAGAAACAATGAGATGATATTAGTCAGCAAGACACACTGGTTTCACACCAGTGGCCCAGTCACTATCAAGTTTTTGTAAACATCACAGCAAAGGAAGAATTCAAAGGAGGCTAATGAGATGGCTTTGCAGATGTTTATTGGGAGCTCCTGACAAATGTGAGGGGCGGCAAGGGAGAAAGCGCAAAGGGCTTGTTTGGGAGATGGAGGCTGGCTTTATGGGCTGACTCGAGGTGGGTTGTACAAAGCTAAGTAGTGACTGCACTCAATACCAAAAGAAAAAGAAAGTGCTGAACAATGACTCCTAAGCACTATTGAACTCTCACGGCGATAGCAGGAAGAAGAGCTGGTTGTGCTCCTTTTGCCAGGAAACTGAAACACGGGTGCTATAACGGATGTCAGGGTACGGTGAGTAACCATAGGGGAGAGTTTCTCAACATGCGACCTAACCATTACAAGGCAGAAACTCTTATTTGAGCAACTGTATACGGAGCTTTCCTCTACACTGGCCAGTTACAGCACTCCCACCCCCAGACCCATCCCACTGGTCTGTGGCTCTCCAGGTCTGGGGAGAGCTCCCTGATCAGAAGACGAGGGCTGCACACTGCAGGGAGTAGGAAGGTTGGCTCCTGGTGGCCGAGGCTGGCAGTCTGGGGTGTTGACCAGCATCTGAGTGGCGGCAGCAGAGCACCGGGGACAGCTCCAAACACGCAGACCAGAGCCCTGTAACCGCTCTACAGCGACCCCACAGCTCGCCCTAAAGGTATGCCTACACTACGAAATTAGGTCGAATTTATAGAAGTCGATTTTTTAGAAATCGGTTTTATATATTCGAGTGTGTGTGTCCCCACAGAAAATGCTCTAAGTGCATTAACTCGGCGGATTGCTTCCACAGTACCGAGGCTAGAGTCGAATTCCGGAGCGTTGCACTTTGGGTAGCTATCCCACAGTTCCCGCAGTCTCCGCTGCCCACTGGAATTCTGGGTTGAGGTCCCAATGCCTGATGGGGCTAAAACATTGTCGCGGGTGGTTCTGGGTACATATCGTCAGGCCCCCGTTCCCTCCCTCTCTTAGTGAAAGCAAGGGCAGACAATCGTTTCGCGCCTTTTTTCCTGAGTTACCTGTGCAGACGCCATACCACGGCAAGCATGGAGCCCGCTCAGGTAACCGTCACCGTATGTCTCCTGGGTGCTGGCAGACGTGGTACTGCATTGCTACACAGCAGCAGCAACCCTTAGCCTTGTGGCAGCAGATGGTGCAATAGGACTGGTAGCCGTCATCGTCATGTCCGAGGTGCTCCTGGTCACCTGTGTGAGGTCAATCAGGAGCGCCTGGGCAGACATGGGCGCAGGGACTAAATTTGGAGTGACTTGATCAGGTCATTCTCTTTAGTCCTGCAGTCAATCCTATTGAACCATCTTATGGTGAGCAGGCAGGTGATACGGATTGCTAGCAGTCCTATTGCATCATCTTCTGCCGGGCAGGCAAGAGATGAGGATGGCTAGCAGTTCTATTGTACCATCTTCTGCCGAGCAGCCATGAGATGCGGATGGCATGCAGTCTTCTGCACCGTCTGCTGCCAGCCAAAGATGTAAAAGATAGATGGAGTGGATCAAAACAAGAAATAGACCAGATTTGTTTTGTACTCATTTGCAAACCCCACCCCCGCCCCTGTCTAGGGGACTCATTCCTCTAGGTCACACTGCAGTCACTCACAGAGAAGGTGCAGTGAGGTAAATCTAGCCACGTATCAATCAGAGGCCAGACTAACCTCCTTGTTCCAATAAGAACAACAACTTAGGTGCACCATTTCTTATTGGAACCCTCCGTGAAGTCCTGCCTGAAATACTCCTTGATGTAAAGCCACCCCCTTTGTTGATTTTAGCTCCCTGTAAGCCAACCCTGTAAGCGGAGTCCTCAGTCGCCCCTCCCTGCGTCAGAGCAACTGCAAACAATCGTGCATCTGAGTTGAGAGTGCTGTCCAGAGCAGTCACAATGGAGCACTCTGGGATCGCTCCCGGAGGCCAATACCGTCGAATTGTGTCCACAGTACCCCAAATTCGACCCGGCAAGGCCGATTTAAGCGCTAATCCACTTGTCAGGGGCGGAGTAAGGAAATCGATTTTAAGAGCCCTTTAAGTCAAAATAAAGGGCTTCATCGTGTGGACAGGTGCAGGTTTACATCGATTTAACGCTGCTAAATTCGACCTAAAGTCCTAGTGTAGACCAGAGCTAAGTGAACCAGAACCAGCCCAATGGGGCCTTCCACGGCCCCCCCGGCCCCCCTCCCCCGCCAGGCCCCCCCAACCCGGCCCCAGGCCCGGCTTCCCTCCCCCCCAACCCGTCCCCAGGCCCCCCCAACCCGGCTTCGCTCCCCTCCCCCGCCAGGCCCCCCCAGGCCCGGCTTCCCTCCCCTCCCCCGCCAGGCCCCCCCAGGCCCGGCTTCCCTCCCCCACAACCCGGCCCGGGGCCCGCCCCCCCGGCTCTCTCACCTGTGCGGGCCCGGCCCGACCTCCCCGCCCGCAGCGCCCAGCGCAGAGCGCGGCCCACGGCGGCCATGACACGCCCGGGCCTCAGCAGCTACAACCCCCGCCGCCCCGCGCTCCGGGAGCCGCCATCTTCGCCCGCCGCGGGGCATTGTGGGAGCGGGCGCGGGGGGCTCGCCCCATTGGCTGGGAGCACATCGAGGGGCGGGGCCCTGGCGTGGGGGCGGGGCAGCCCAGACACAGTCTGCGCCGGGCGGGGCGGGGCGCCCTCTGCTGGGGGAGGGAGCGACTCGCCCGCCAGAGCCCCCCCGGGGCCCCGGGACCCCCGGGGTGCCTGCCCTCAGCCTCCCCCCCCGGGCCGGCAACCCCCTACAGCCCCCCTGCAATCCCCAGCCCCCCCGGCCCGTACAGCCCCCCACAATCCCCTCAGCCCCCCCCGGGCCTGGCAACCCCCTCAGCGCCCCGGGCCCACTCCAGCCCCCCGCAATCCCCTACAGCCCCCCCCCGAAATCCCCTCAGCCCCCCCCCGCCTCCACAGCCCCCCCCCACAATCGCCTCAGGCCTCCCGGCCTCCACAGCCCCCCACAATCCCCTCAGCCCCCCCCGGGCCTGGCAACCCCCTACAGCCCCCCACAATCCCCTCAGCCCCCCCCCGGGCCTGGCAACCCCCTACAGCCCCCCCCCCGCAATCCCGTCAGCCCCCCCTCCCGGGCCTGGCAACCCCCTACAGCCCCCCCCCCCCGCAATCCCCTCAGCCCCCCCCCGGGCCTGGCAACCCCCTACAGCCCCCCCCCGCAATCCCCTCAGCCCCCCCGGCCTCCACAGCCCCCCCGCAATCGCCTCAGGCCTCCTGGCCGCCACACCCCCCCCCCCACAATCGCCTCAGGCCTCCCGGCCTCCACAGCCCCCCTGCAATCCCCTCAGCCCCCCCGGGCCTGGCAACCCCCTCAGCCCCCCCGCAATCCCCTCAGCCCCCCCGGCCTCCACAGCCCCCCCACAATCCCCTCAGCCCCCCCGGGCCTGGCAACCCCCCCAGCCCCCTACAGCCCCCCGCAATCCCCTCAGCCCTCCCGGGCCCCCTACAGCCCTGCGAAATCGCCTCAGCCCCCCCCGGTCCTGGCAACCCTCTCAGCCCCCCCAGGCCCCCTACAGCCCCCCCCACAATCGCCTACAGCCCCCCGCAATCGCCTCAGCCCCCCCCAGGCCTGGCAACCCCCTCAGCCCCCCGGGCCTCCTACAGTCCCCCGCAATCGCCTCAGCCCCCACCCGGGCCTGGCAACCCCCTCAGCCCTCCTACAGCCCCCCCCCGCAATCGCCTCAGGCCCCCCGGCCTCCACAGCCCCCTGCAATCCCCTCAGCCCCCCCCAGGCCTGGCAACCCTCTCAGCCCCCCTGGCCTCCACAGCCCCCCGCAATCCCTTCAGCCCCCCCGGGCCCCCTACAGCCCCCCGCAATCGCCTCAGTCCCCCCTCGGGCCTGGCAACCCCCTCAGCCCCTCCGGGCCCCCTACAGCCCCTCCGCAATCCCCTACAGCCCCCCCGGCCCCCTACAGCCCCCCGCAATCACCTCAGCCCCCCCCCGGGCCTGGCAACCCCCTCAGCCCCCCGGGCCTCCTACAGTCCCCCGCAATCGCCTCAGCCCCCACCCGGGCCTGGCAACCCCCTCAGCCCCCCCAGGCCCCCTACAGCCCCCCCCCCCGCAATCGCCTCAGGCCCCCCGGCCTCCACAGCCCCCCGCAATCCCCTCAGCCCCCCCCAGGCCTGGCAACCCTCTCAGTCCCCCCGGCCTCCACAGCCCCCCGCAATCCCCTCAGCCCCCCCGGGCCCCCTACAGCCCCCGGCAATCGCCTCAGCCCCCCCTCGGGCCTGGCAACCCCCTCAGCCCCTACGGGCCCCTTACAGCCCCTCCGCAATCCCCTACAGCCCCCCGCAATCGCCTCAGCCCCCCCCCAGGCCTGGCAACCCCCTCAGCCCCCCGGGCCTCCTACAGTCCCCCGCAATCGCCTCAGCCCCCACCCGGGCCTGGCAACCCCTCAGCCCCCCCATGCCCCCTACAGCCCCCCCCCAGTCGCCTCAGGCCCCCCGCAATCCCCTCAGCCCCCCCCAGGCCTGGCAACCCCCTCAGCCCCCCGGGCCCCCTACAGCCCCCCCACAATCACCTCAGCCCCCCCTCGGGCCTGGCAACCCCCTCAGCCCCCCTGACCTCCACAGCCCCCCTGCAATCCCCTCAGCCCCCCCCCCCAGGCCTGGCAACCCCCTCAGCCCCCCCAGGCACCCTACAGCCCCCCCCTGCAATCGCCTCAGGCCCCCCGGCCTCCACAGCCCCCCGCAATCCCCTCAGCCCCCCCCCAGGCCTGGCAACCCCCTCAACCCCCCGGGCCCCCTACAGCCCCCCGCAATCGCCTCAGCCCCCCCCAGGTCTGGCAACCCCCTCAGCCCCCGGACCCCCTACAGCCTGCCTCAGCCCCCCCCCGGGCCTGGCAATCCCCTCAGCCCCCCCGGCCCCCAGTGCCCCGCAGTCCCCTCAGCCCCAGGGCCCCCTACACCCCCACCCCCCCGCAAATCCCCTCAGCCCCCCCGGCCCCTACAGCCCCCTACCCCCAGGGTCCGGCAATCCCCTCAGCCCCTGGGCCCCCTACACACCCCACCCCCAGCGCCCCGCAATCCCCTCAGCCCCCCTGGCCTCCACAGCCCCCCCCCGGGCCTCCTACAGCCCCCCCGCAATCTCCTCAGCCCCCCCGGCCCCCAGTGCCCCACAGTCCCCTCAGCCCCAGGGCCCCCTACAGCCCCCTGGGACCCCCTACAGCCCCCACTCCCAGGGCCCCACAATCCCCTCAGCCCCCCCGGACCCTACAGCCCCGCACCCCCAGGGCCCAGCAATCCCCTCAGCCCCTGGGCCCCCCAACCCACCACCCCCAGGGCCCCGCAATCCCCTCAGCCCCCCCGGCCCCCACTGCCCCTCACCCCTCAGGATTCGGCAATTCCCTCAGCCCCCCGGCCCCTACAGTCCCCCATGCCCCAGTGCCCCACAATCCCCCCAGCCCCTACAGCCCCCCACCCCCCCGCAATCCCCTCAGCTCCCCCGGCCCCTGCAGCCCCCCACCCCCCAGTGCCCCGCAATCCCCACAGCTCCCCCAGCTTCCTACTGCCCCCATGGCCCCCCTATAGCCCCCACACCCCTGCAGTCCCCTCAGTTCCCCTCCAGTGCCCCCTGACCTCCCCCCAGCCCCCACCTCAGCTCCTGCAGTCCCAAGCCCCTGGCAATAGGTGGACCCACTGATGCTTCCCCAGCACACGCACCCCACTGCTGTGTTGCTGTTTGCATTGCAGTACAGTAGCCCCAGGCCCTGGGATGCTAACCTTCCCCCAGCCCCCTGCTGCTCCCCAGCTCCCCCCACCCCAGCATCCCCACCTCTGCCCTGCAGGGCCCTAAACTCTCTCTGCAAGACCAGCGTTGATACAAGCCCAGCCTAGAACGGCCCAGGCGAGGGCTTGGCAGGCCCAGTGGGCTGCTGACCCACCTGCCCCCTTACCCACCTGCCATAGCATTGTTCGTGTCTGGCCAAGGACTGGTTGCCATGTGCTGGCCTGCTCCTGCCCCACTGGCGTGATTTACTGCCAGCTTGCTCAGCACCAGCTCGAAGAACAGGGCCCCTGCCACCCAGGCGCTCCAGACAGCCAGTGTGGGGTGGGCAGCGGGTGACAGCGTCCCCTGGGATCCCATCGCCTTTCTTTATGGAGAGAGCGGCTCTCTGTGAAGGTAGAGCCCAGCAGAGGGGTTTGGCCATCTCTCACCCCTGCAATCCTGCTCAGCCTCACAACCCGCCCTGCGCGGAGCGGGGGAGATAGTCCTCCCATCTGGGTGCAGATGAAGGCACGGAGAGGTGAGTGAGGTACCCCAAACCCCAGAGGAAGCGGGTACCGAGCAGCGTGAGGCCACAAGAGCCCCTGCCTGGCGGGCGTCAAGCTGAGGACACGCAATGGGGCACTGGAGTAAGGAGCGAGAAGGCCAGGAACGGAAGAGCAGGGGGGCTGGATGGCAGGAGCAGGGTGCCCCACTAGAGGGGAGCAGACTGCTGAGGACTTTTTTCTACCACCCTCTCCTTCCCCGCCTTGAGCAGCTCAATTAATTGCCTGAATTGCTGGTTCTCGCAGCAGGCTTGTAGCCAGCACCACGGCAGAGGGGGACGCTGGGTGCCGGTTCTAGGAGAGAAGAACAGAGCTCCTGGGGCAGGTTTCTCCTGGTCTGCTTGTTCCCACTCCAGGAGGGGAACCTCCCTGCCCCTCACCCCGCAAGGGGCACAGGCAGCATCACTGCTGGGCCCTGCCTTTGGAGGGCTGTTTTCTGGGATCAGACAAATAGGGGAAAGAAATCCAGACATCGGAGGAAACACCTTTATTTCTCATTGATTGGCAGAGGGACTAGGGAGAGGGGGTGTGGCCCAAGGGAATCTGACCCCCAGGCAGGGTACCCCAAGCTCTCCCCCTGCCCCTCCCCAGCTTTGAGACGCTGGGGGAGGGTCTCATTGCTGGCCTCCCGTAGAGGCTGGCCCCCTGGCGGGGTCCTGCTCCGCACCTGGCAGTGGGGTGCTGCTCCTCTTGCTCTCGCCGGCCGGATGCTGGCGTGGCAGTAGAACCGTTACCATTACTAAAGTCAGTAATGGTAACGGTTTCATTGACACTCCATGGGCTCAGCCTCCTGGCAGGGGCCTTCGCCGGCCCTGAAAGCTGCTTCTTGCCCAGGCGGGGGTGGAATCCCCCCCCTCAGCAGGGCAGGGCCTCCCAGCCTGGCGGGAGGAGTGGTTGTTAACCCTTTCTTTCCCACTGGCTGCTGCCCCACTTGCTGCCTGTTGGTGCAGGTGCCCCAGAGCGGCAGGAAGATAGCGCTCGTTTCCGTCCCACGCTGGAAACCGGGGAAGAGGAGCGCACTGAATGCAGGAAGAGGCTGAAGGGGCGAGGGTGCCACAGGCAGGGCCAGGCCTTCATGGGTGGCTTTAGCCCCCCCCTGCTTAGCCCTCCACTCCTCTGCAGGAGGGGGAGGAACTTGTGCTGTGCTAGAAGTGCTTTGGGCCACTGCTCCCAGCTGGCCAGGCTGGACCTGCAGTAGAGCTCCTGGCTGAGGGGTGAAGCTCAGGATAGTACATCATCTATACTGTAGTGTCTCATAGCAAACTTACAGTATACGATGATATCCTGCCCAGAGCCCCCACGGCGGGTGGACGCTCTTGCTGCCTGGGCTGGAAAAGGGAACCTAGAAAAACACCAAGAGAGCGGCGTTATGGGCGAGACCAGAGAGCTGCTGAGACAGGACAGCACAAAGCCAGTCCGGCCTGCCTGAGAGCAGCCGCTACTCCCTCCTCCCACCAGCTTCTCAGCTGCCCTAGGACTTCCTAAAGCCACAGGGTACAATATAAAGCCAGGGCAGGCCTGGACTCTGGGCCTCCCAGCTTCTGGGCAGGCAGTTTGGTGCCAGAACCCCACATGATGTCTTATAGGGGTGGGGAATAGTCTCCCAGAACTCCCTGGATCTTGTCCTTGCTTGTCCTGCCCTCCTGGCATCCAAGGGAGGTGTGTGGGGTGTTACTCCAGTTACCATCCCCAGCCAGCACCAGCCTCCTGCCAAAGGGCTTCCCAGAGCACTGGAAATGGCAGTGCCCCTCAGACACGCAGAGTGGGGAGTGCGCCTGCCCTCCATGGGGATGGAGAAGGGGGCCTGATAACACAGGCCTTTCCACACGCAGCGCCCCAGCCTCCAAACAAAGTTTCCATGCCCACAGCGCAGAGATGGGCACAGAGCCAGTTACCTGGCACCCCACAAGTCAGGGGTACATGGAGCTAGTTGCCTGGCACCCCACAAGTCAGGGGTACAGGGAGCTGGGGTTTGGTCTTTTGCATCCCTGGGGACATTCACCCTCTCATGGCAAGGGGCCCGTCTCTGTTCCCAAGTGCAGAGATTGTCACGGTGCCTGCTGCCACCCTGCTGGCTGCTGAGAGGGAGCTGGGACTTAGGGGAGCAAGCAAAGAAAATCCAGCCTGTAATAAAGCAGCGCAAGGGGCCCCAGGCCTCTTTGCCGGGGCTGCCCCACTGATGCAGCTCTGGGGAAGTCTAAGGCGGCACTGCGAGAGCCCCTTTCCCTTAGCCTGGCTGCCATCACCAGGCGAACCAGCTTCCCTCTGGAACTCCAGGGACCAGCCCTGGTAGAATCTACCCCGGGAAGATTGAACAAGCATGTGGCAGTTACAACCCAGGCCAGGGGATAGTAGCACGTAGCAGAGTCCAGGCCCTCTTCGAATGTGACCCACCAGCCCACGGGAGTCTCCAGTGGGTGGGACAGGATGCAGCCAATTCACCCTGGTGGGCTGGAGCAGAGCAGCTGTTCACCCCTTGGGACTATGGATAAGTCATTAAAGAGAAGAATCTAAGGAATAAAAGAGCGAGGCCCCTCCTGGTGAGCCTCAGGAAGGCAGAGCAGGGTCTGGGCACTTACCTGGCTAGGGCCGGGCCGGGCGGGCCAGGCCGGGGAGGGGAGTGGGCTCCTTCTTTCCACTACAGAGCCAGCGCCTCCAGCTGAGTCACTTATAATACCTACTCTGGCCTCATTTGCATATCAAGTATCTGCTCATATCTTGCCCTCCCCTTTTAACCCTTTCCTGCCTGGCTTTGGTGCAGCTGCAGCAGGGAAGAGTCTGCCCCAGTGCTAGGGAGTTCCAGGAAATGACAGAGCTTTGAAGACAGCAACTGAGTCCTGTCTGCTTGGTGTAGAGCTAGCACCCTGCCCACTCCCCTGGGGCGAAAGGCCCCTGCACCCGGCACAACCCCCACACAAACCACCTGGCCCAGCAGCACTGCCCCCCTGCCTTGCTCCCCTGGGTCAGAGAAGTACTGGTGGGGCCTGGGATGTAGGGGCAAGTTCTTCCCATTTGTAAATGGCCTGTGACAGCTGCACCAGAATGTCGAGTGTCATTACACACATTCCCCAGGACTGCCATCAAAAGAGCCCAGCCCAGGTGCCCTGGCCCATGGCCAGGAGGGCCCACGGCCACCCCACGTGCCTGGCACCTGCTTCAGGGTTAGCACACGCACATCACGAGAGCGGGGGGACTTGGGCACCAGCGGGAGGGGCCCTGGAAACCGAGCAGCAGGAGGAGCTCTTCCCCCCACCCTGCTAACATGTCCTGGAGAGAGGAGCACTAGGGCCAGGGGTGCTCATGCCCTAGGGGCCACTTTCTGCCCAGCCTGCCAAGAGCAGGGCCCAGCTCCAATTAGGGCTGGTTATAGCCATGGTGTTCGTGCCATGGCATCCCATCTGCTAGGAGCTGGGCTAAGACCCTGTAAACTCATTCCATGTGTGGGCCACCAAACAACCAGCCCAGGGCTACAAAGCTGGGCCCTGATCCTCTGAGCAGGAACCAGAGCGCCGCTGCTGGCCCAGAGCTTGGAGGTTGTCAGCTTCCAAATGGTCTTGCTTTTTTCCAAAAGGAAACTCCATTAACTAGCAGGATATGTACAGCACAAACCGAAGAGTCCCCTGAGCCAGGCGCAATCCCTGCCCCTGACCGTGGCCATCCCAGCCCCACAGAGGCACATCCAGGGATGGTCAGTAACTGAGACAGCACTGCCGTGGATTGCTCCCATCCCCGCAGGTCTAGGCATTGGCATCTGCTCCATCCTGTGACAGCATTACACCTGCAGTGCCTCTCTGGGACCCCCACCCCAGCCAGGCATCGCTCATTTCCCTGGTGTGCCCCTGAAATTGCCTGAGGAAGCTGCAGACTCAGCAGGCCTGAGAACCAGGCTTGTGCGATTAGACCATACCCCTGGGGTTGCTCTGCTCCCCCCTCCCATTGGGCCTTTGCAAATGCCTCTTAGGAGAGCCACTGAGGCAGGGAGCCAAGCTAGGCACAGCCAATGGGGGTGGGGGTGGGGTGGTAGAGGCTGTTCTTGGTGCAGAGCAACACGTGGCTATTTCAGAGGGACTCAGCACCCAAATAACTGGTGGCAGCTAGGTTGGGGAGGGACAGATGCCGGTGTCCATGTGTCCACATGCCCCGCCACAGAGCAGGGCTCAGCCTTGGGGGAGGGAGGGTGGCTGGCGGTGTCACCTCAACCCTGCTGAGGGCAGGGGCTCCTCCACTGGAACCCTGGGTAGAACATGTGTGGGGCACTCACCTGGGGTGTCACCGTGTGCGTGGCCTGCGTGCCTGGCTGCTGGCCTGGCCGAGGGGCGGGGCTCAGGCTTCCTAGAAGCCGCTCGCCTGTGAGGCCTGTGATAAGGGGCTGGATGGGGCGCTCTGTGCAGGAGTTGCTGATAGGCAAGAGCCTGCTGCTTATCAGGGGCCCTGCCCTGGCACCTGGGTGGGAGCCTGTGCTCTCCTAGCAGCCCTGCCAGCATCTCGGCACTGCCCAGGCTGCAGCAGGACCCCAGGCTGGAGCTGCTCTGATCCTGGCAGGGAACACAGGGGTGGGGAGGCTGCTGGGGCTCCTGTGTTCTCCTAGGAGCTGGGACGGGTGGGAGGTGTCCCAGCGTTCCACAGCCCGCAGGGTTGGCCTGGGGGAACCAGCTGGCAGCACCCAGGAGACTTTCAGCTTGTGCTAGCTTACCAGACAGGAGCCCCCGGGCAGGTCCAGCCTCCCCGCAACATAAGAATGGCCACACTGGGTCAGACCAATAGCCCAGTGTTCTGTCTTCTAACAGTGACCGGTGCCAGATGTATCAGAGGGAATGAACAGAAAAGGGCAATTTATCAAGTGCTCCATCCCCTGGCATCCAGTCCCAGTTTCCAGCAGTCAGATTTAGGGGCAGCTGGCGCATGGGTTGTGTCCCTGCCCAGCTTGGCTAATAGCCATTGATGGACCATCCTCCATGAATGTAGGTAATTTTTTTTAATCCAATTTTACTTTTGGCCTTCACAACATCCCCTGGCAATAAGTTCCACAGACTGACTGTGATTGTGTGAAGAAATACTTCCTTGTGTTTATTTTAAACCAGCTCCATTGCAAGACCCCTGGTTTGTGTGTTATGGAAGGGATAAATAACACTTCCTGATTCACTTTCTGCACACGAGCCATGATTTTTAGACCTCTATCGTATCCGCCCATCGCCATCTCTTCTCCAAGGTGAACAGTCCCAGTCTTCGCACGAAAGCTCATGCTCAAATAAATTGGTTAGTCTCTAAGGTGCCACAAATACTCCTTTTTGCGAATACAGACTAACACGGCTGTTACTCTGAGTCCCAGTCTTATTAATCTCTCCTCAGACAGCTGTTCCAGACCCCCAATAATATTTGTTGCCCTTCTTTGTACTCTTTCCAATTCCAATACATCTTTTTTGAAATGGGGTGACCAGAACTGCCTGCAGAATTCAGGATGTGGGCGTACCATGGATTTATATAGCAGCATTATGATATTTTGTCTTATGTATCCCTTTCCTAGTGATTCCCAACACGCTGTTCGCTTGGACGGCCGCTGCACATTGAGGGATGTTTTCAGAGAACTCTCCACAATGACTCCAAGATCTTTCTTGAGTGGTAACAGCTCATTTAGACCCCATCATTTTCTATGTATAGTTGGGATTGTGCTTTGCAACATGCATTACTTTGCATTTATTGATATTGAATTTCATCTGGTTTTTTTGCCCAGTCATTGTTTTGTGAGATCCATTTGTAGCTCTTCACAGTCTGCTTTGTAACTATCTTGAGTAGTTTGTACCATCTGCAAATTTTGCCATCTCACTGTTTACCCCTTTTCCAGATCATTTATGACTATGATGAACAGCACTGGTCCCAGGACAGATCCTTAGGGGACCCTGTTATTTACCTCTCTCCACTGTGAAAACTGACCGTTTATTCCTACCCTTTGTTTCCTATCTTTTAACCAGTTACTGATCCACAAAAATAATTCCCTCTTATCCCTTAAGTGCTCACTTTGCTTAAGAGACGTTAGAGTGGGACCTTGTCAAAGGCTTCCTGAAAGTCTAAATACACTGTATCCACTAGGTCCCCCTTGTCCACATGGTTGTTGACCCTCTCAAAGAATTCTAATAGATTGGTGAGGCCTGATTTCCCTTTACAAAAGCTGTGTTGACTCTTCCACAACAAATCATGTTAATCTCTGTGTCTGATAATTTTGTTCTTTACTGTAGTTTCGACCCATTTGCCTGGTCCTGAAGTCTGGCTTACCAGCCTGTAATTGCCAGGATCGCCACTGGAGACTTTTTAAAAAAAATCAGCATCATGTTTGCTTCCACCAGGCATCGGGCACAGAGGCTGCTTTGAGCGATATATTGCATAACGCAGTTAGCAGTTCTGCAATTTCTGGGGGGTTTTCGCCTTCCTCTGCAGGGTGGGGCACGGGTCACTTGCTGGAGGATTCTCTGCACCTTGAAGTCTTTAAACCACGATTTGAGGACTTCAGTAGCTCAGACATAAGTTAGGGGTTTGTTACAGGAGTGGGTGGGTGAGATTCTGTGGCCTGCGTTGTGCAGGAGGTCGGACTAGACGATCGTAATGGTCCTTCTGACCTTAAAGTCTACGATTCTATGAATTTCATATCTGAGTTCCTCCAGGACTTTTGGGTGATACCATCTGATTCTGGTGACATCTTACTGTTTAATTGATCAGTTTGTTCCAAAACCTCCTCTATTTACACCTCAATCTGGGACAGCTCCTCTGATCTGTCACCTAAAAAGGACTCGTGTGGGAAATTGCCCTCACATTCGCTGTGGTGAAGATGGACACAAAGAATTCATTTTGCTTCTCTGCAATGGCCTTGTCTTCCTTTAGCACCTCAATCACCCAGGGGCCCCACTGATTGTTTGGCAGGCTTCTTGCTTCTGACATACTTTATTTGACATTCAGCAGTTCTATGCTGAGTTGATTAGACAAACATGGGGGGTTGGGGGGGGGGAAGGATGCAGGGTTCATTACAGCTTTAAATATACATGACACATTTTATTGCGTGTACTGTCCGTTGCATCTTACAGGTTTGGACTCGCTTGGTTACTTCGCAGGAACCATTTCCGGTGCCACACGCACAGCATATGGTTTAACTTCCTCTTTTCCTCATCTTTACCTTTGTGAAACTTAGATTTTTGTTCTTTAGTTGATATTAAATAGTTTCCTGGGTGTAGGTGGCTGAGACAGTTTGGTTTTTTAGCCTACTGATCTATTTACTTATTTTATTTAGCACAAACATTTTGTTTTAACCTGATGATTTACTGACCTCCCCAATTCTGTGTGCAAAGAAATGAGCCCCCCACCCCCTGGGTTAATTCCTCAGGTCAGACCCGTGCTCCAGCTAGCCCAGCGTCCTGTCTTCTGACAGTGGCTGGCACCAGATGCTTCAGAGGGAATGACCAGAACAGGGCAATTATCGAGTGACCAGCCCAGGCGTCCAGTCCCAGCTTCTGGCAGTCAGAGGTTTAGGGACCCTGGAGCATGGGGTTGTGTTACTGACCATCTCGGCCAATAGCCATTGATGGACCATCCTTTAGGAACGAATCTAATTCTTTTTGGACCCCTGTTGTAGTCTTGGCCTTCACAACATCCCCTGGCAGCAAGTTCCACAGGCTGACTGTGCACTTTGTGAAGAAAACACTTCGCTGGTTTGTATTAAACCTGCTGCCTGTAAATCCCACTAGGCACTGCTGGGCCCTTCGCTGCAGCGCCAGAGCTAGGCCAAGGTGGGGAAGACACGCGGCCAGCGGTGATGCAGCCAGAGGGGCTCGGGGCCTCTGGTGCAGGACCCCAGGACCTGGCCTGCACACACGCCCTGCTCCCTGGATGTGCCTGGGGGCCCAGGCCCATGTGTTTGCTCCTAGATAAGGGGTCCTCCAGCTCTCAGCCTCTGCTTGGACTTCAGGAAGTTTTCACTGTCCCCACCCTGCACTATCTGCAGCTCCACAGGCGTCAGACGCACACTCTTCAGCTGTTTGTCTTTACAGGGTCCCTCAGTCAGGGGGCTGCCAGACACCCAGATCTTGGCTCGGCTTCCAAGCAGGAGCCAAGTTTTGTCCTTACCTCCTACGCCTCGCAGTGGTTTTGTAAGACGACTGATATCTCCACATGCAGCTCTGCCAGTGCCCCCCGCTATCCCAGCCCGGGCTCTTCCTCCCACTCCTCTCAACCCTGACCCCACGCCCGTGATGTTCCTGTCCTGGCTGAGGTGGAAGGGTGACCTGGCCTGCCCTGCTTCAGGGTTTCTCCTACACAGGCATTACTGTAAGGCTAGCAGGATTGGGATGCCCTGACCAAGCAGACCGTCCATGGTGAGCTGCAGGGGCAGGTGCGTTGGGGAGCAGGGCAGGCAGGGGCAGCCAGGACCCATTGCTTGTGGGGCAGAGCAGTAGCTAAATGGACAGGGATAGAAAATCAGAAACACTTACCGGTTTTAGCTTCCGATTGCCACACGCTGCTCCTTTAGCCGGACACTGCGGGGCCCAGAGGCTGCAGAGGCCACAGCTTGAGGACTGACAGCTGGCCAGAGCAGGAAGCGTAAGCAGACAGCAGGTGCTGCTGCCCCAGTCCATGTACAGTGACAGGGACTCACTTTAAACCCAGTTTCTAGAAGGGCTGAGCCAGTGATGAGCTGCCAGAAGCTCAAGAACCGGGTCCTTCACTCGCGTCGGGTCTCCGGCCACACGTCCTGCAGTCCCTCCGGGTCTTCGGTGGCACTGAAGGACCCGCCGCCGAAGACCCGGAGCGAGTGAAGGACCTGCTGCCAAAGGGCCGCCGAAGGCTCAGTAAAAATTCACACGGGAGCCTCCCCAGCCGAGAGCTCAGGCGGGACGGACAGGACGGTCCCGCGGGCCACATCTTGTCCATCCCGCCTGAGCTTCCCCACCCCTTTAACAACCGGTTCTAAACCGGCTTCAAAATTTAACAACTGGTTTGCGAAAACCGGTGTGAACCGGCTCCAGCTCCCCACTGGGCTGAGCATGTGTTCCCGGGAAGGGCGAACGTGACTGAGGCTCAGGGCAGGCAGATGGTAGGTGGCTGGAACAATGCAGCTGGATGCCTGTTTGCCCAGCCAAGAGCCCAGAGATTGCATCTAATTTGTCAGCATGTGGCAGCTACCCTCACCTTCAACCAGCAGGTCCCAGCATGTGCTGTGGCCAGGCTGCACTGATGCAGGGAGCAGCGTGGGCCAGACCCGGTCTCCATGTGCCATGGCTAGGCACTGAGGAGAGCCCAGAACAGCCACGTTCCCCAGGAGAGGCCAGAGTGTGCTGTGCGATGGGCTCCTGCCAGCCTGGCCCAGCTGCGGGACTGACATCCCTGCTGTTACTGCCCTCTGGCAGCTGCAGGCACTGGCCCCTCAGCCAAGCTCTCCCCAGGCACTGCCCCCATTTCAGCCTCAGGCTCTGTCTGGTGTCAGAGCTCCGGCAGTGCTGCCTGGAGCAGGGATTAACTACCCCTTTGGGGCAGCAGAAGCCCTGGCTAAGGGCAGGCAGCACCGCCAGCCTGGGGCAGGTGGAGCTGTGGGATGCTTCCCCTGGGCTCAGTAGACTCCGCTGCCTGACTCACCTAGGGAAGATGAGCTTGTTGGCAGCAGCCTGGTAAATCCACTTGGACATGGAGGGCAGTGTGGCTGAGTGGTCAGAGACGGGACCAGGCCCGAGGGTGGCAGGATTCTCCTCACCTCTGCCATGGACTCTGCGAGGCTGGCCAAGGTGGTCGCCTTGGAGGCGAAATGCGAGCTGGGGCCCCTCTGGTGCAGTGATGCACCCATCCACAGTGGCTTCCTCCTGCCAGCTACCAGCAGCTGGTATGAGGCTGGGCTCCCAGCTTGAAACCGGCAGTGCTGCCCTGTAGGAAACACAGGTGAGCTTGGCAAGAAGCCCAAGGCTGCCCACCTGGGCTGATAAGAGAGAAAGAGGGAGAGTTCTGGCCCAGCTGAAGAGTTGTGGGTCCCAGAGCAGGCTTGGGATGAGGCCAGTTCTCAGGGCAAGGCTGGCCCTTTGAATGCTGCCTGCAGGCCAGCCCCTGCAAACTGCCTATGTCCGCCGGCTCCTCCAGCTAACTCCAGCAGCAGCTGTGGGGTTCAGTGGGAGGGACAGGACAAGCAGACCCTTCCCTCCGCCTGCTGGGGGCCCTGAGGGAAGTGGAACCTGCCCTGCGACAGCGAAGGAAGGAGTCAGAGCAGGGCATGACCGACAGCCAGTGCAGCATGGTCATGCTGCCTCTTTATTACACAGTATGTAACATAGCAGCAGCACGGTGGCATGCACAATTTACATGCAGATATGAACAGCCTTTACAGAGCAGTCAGCTCCTGGCCTGCCGTCGCAATAAGCTAGTTCCAGATATACAGAGTAGTGTGTCTGGGGCATATGCGCAAGCCAGCAGATAAAACCATCCCTTCCCCTCCTGTTGTCCAGCTAGCTCCTCCCTCCCGATGCAGAGCTAGCCTCAGCCCCAGGCCGGACATTCCTTCGTTCCTCGTGTTTCCCCATGGAAATCCGGCCAGACCCAGTTTCAGCTCTACATTACACATCCGGTCACATCCTTGAACTCACCCCCCAGCTCCCAAAGAGGGAGGCACCGTCCCAGCTGCAGGGAGACGGGTAGCAGCCTGCCAGAGCGCACACAACTCGGACAGTTTTTCACAAGCCGCCCCACGGCCAGAACAGTGTTGAGGAAAGACACAGATGGTGGGAAACCAGGGCATTCCCCGTCAAAGCCACGGGTTTGCTCTGCAGGGAGGGTCTTCCACGGGACGCACAAGACAGCCAGAGCCCCTCGTGCTGACCCAGCCGGGGCAGGGAGGAGGAAGAAACGTAACTGGCTGCAGGCAGCAGTAGACGGTCTCCTCGGCAGACCTGGGGAGTTTGACTTTGGCAAGGAAAGAAACTGGTGTCCATGTGCCAGGGGCTGTCACAGAAGCGGGCACTGTACTTCAGCGTAGGATTCACACTGCAGGCCCCAGGAGCAGAGCAGCAGGGGGCTGTGTGTGAGGACTGAGGGCAGGGGGAGAATGGGCACTGGCCCTGTGGGCACTAGGCCTTGAGCCCCCCAGTTCACCACCACCAGCAGCTTTATTGTTATGCTGATGGGCTTGGCACCTTTGCCCGCCGGCCATGGTGCCTGTGTCCTTGCTAACCCGATAACGTGAGAGACTGGAGGTCAGAGCATTTTCAAGGCCTACTGCCATGCACAGTTTCCCCTAGTTTAATCCCCCACCCCTCTCTGGGCCTGTGAAGCTTCCGGATTGGTCCCTATAACGCAGATCAACTCCAACCAGGGCAAGAACACTCAGACCAGCACACCACCCGCGCAGGCTAGCTGTCTATAAAACAATTGAGACAACCCCGAGGCAGGTCAAGCAGCACCAGGAGCCCTGGCGTGAGGCCCTCCTGCTGGGGGGAGCGACCCACGCCCCGCTGTGCCCACCCTGAGCTGGACAAACCGCCAGGGGAAGAGGAGCTGGCAAGAGAGGGCACTGCAACGGACACGAAGAGGAAAGCCTTGGCTACCACTGGCAGGAGAAGACACTTTGGCAGCAGCAGAGTGGCTGTTGGCACAGCTTGGCACCTACAGCAGCGGGATCAGTCACACCAAGGGACAGGAAAGGCTGCTACACAGCAGCCCAGGATTACAACAGCTTTGGGACGCGAGTGACACCTCACACGGTACTCATCCTGTGCCTGCAGCAGGGGCCGGCTGCTTTCCCGCCTGCTGCTGCCACGGCCACCACATAGCACGACTGGTGCTTTGTGCCCTTACACACAGCTTCAGAGGGGACCCCCAGGACTGAAATCCACAGCGCCTGACAGCTGGCGCTGCACAGTCTGCCTCTGTGACCAGGTCCTTCTGTGAGAGCCAGCTGCCCCCTGCAATCCATGCCAAAGGAGGGCAGCCGGGGGGAATGGCAGGGAGAGCGCGGGAGATGGAGCTAGGACTCTGGGCCACGTGCTCAACAAAATTAAAACAACCAACAATCAGGCAGTGTTTGGATTACAGCCCCGGAACCCCCCACCCGGGCGAGGGGTTACAGCCCCACCACACCCAGATCCCTCCTCGTGCCCCCTGGCTGTGCCTACACGGCCAGTCACTGTTGCACCTGTACCAGCAGGAGTGCTGACGGACAGCAGCTCCGGCATTTTAACAACTGCAGTGTCCGGGCCGCGGGGACACCGGCACCCTGGCTACCCGCCATCCTCAGCCTGGAGAGCACAGGCCCCAGCAAGCACAGCTCCAGCCAGATCAAACCTTCCGCAACCCAGTGCCCCTGCAGGCTGCACCTCAGGGCCCAGATGAAGGAAGCCAAGGGGCTACACTGCCCCCTGCAGTGTCTGGGCTGGGCCTTGCCGGCTGCTGAGGGAAGCCGTTCAGAGGCTGTGTACAAAAGGGAGCCAGCAGAGCCGTGACTTCCGTGGCCCTTCCAGAACGGCAGCTGGCTTCCCACAGGAGCAGTTTCTTTCCCAGCGTCAGGGCAGGGTCTGCAACACACCTGGGACAGTAGGCTGGCTTCACGCCGCTGACTGACAGACTCAATCTGGTGGGGCTGCAAGCAGTTTTCCCACGGGAGCGGGCAGCTGCCTGACACACACTAGAGAGCCTGTACTCGCCACGCTTCCAGCCATGCCACTGTGCACTGCAGGCAACAGCCAGGAGAGAAAGGGGCGCTCCCAGAGCCGTGCTCATCCCACACTTGGCCCCAGGGCTCTGGCTGCTCTCAGGCAGGCCCTGAGCGGAGATCTGCCGAGAGAACTCGCTGTAGCCACTCAGCAGCTACGTTCTGAGACTGAATCAAGCAGTGGAGGAACCGTGGCCCCCGGATTACGTCCCACGTATGCGGCAGCATGGCATGGCCACAGGCAGGCCCTGAGACCTGCACCCTGACAATGCAGTTGGCTGGGCAGATCTCAGCAGGCTCTGATAGGACTCATGCATTGAGTAAGAAGTCGCCCGAGGGTGGCTCCTCTCTCAACCCCTAGCCTGGACTGGGCCCTTCAGAACTCAGAGTGGTCCTGGGAGCTTGGCTCAGGGCAATCTTGCTATGCTTTGCATGCCCTGGGGGTAATGTACAGGGGAGGCCAGCCAGCGGGTGACCACAAAAGCAGTTGTGAGCGAAAGGACATGGGACTCGCTAAATCACGTTTGTAACTCGGGCAGACAAGAGGACGCCCTGCTCAGGGTTCTCTTCCAGCAGCTCCACGCACCGAGAGCGCTACAGAAACAGGCTTCTGCCCTAAGGAAGAAGTTTGCAAACCCCTCCATCCACGCTCCTCACTGCCCCAGTGAATCCTCCCTGAGCCCCCGGGCTTCCAGCTCACCCCTCTCGGCCTCTCTGCCCCGAGCTCCAAACAGAGGACAGAGAACTTCAAGGCACCAAGATTGCAAGACCAGACAAGCTGCCAATTATAACCGAGGATTCAAATCGATACTCCAGACTAATACAACACACAATTAAACTTACAAAATAAATTCCCCTTAAGAAAAAGAGACCAATTTAACATGCATCATTCTGGTCCTACAAAATAAGGCACCAGAGCTTAAAAATGAACTTCCAATTGTCTCTGATATAAAAGGATTTCCCAAGTGTTAAAGGCAGTTGAAGTAAGAGTGCATAACGGGGAGTTGTCATCACTAGCTTTGGACTGGCGGCCTCATGCCTGGGCTCCCGTGGCTTTCTGGATCAGGGGGATCTGCAGGGTGGGAGGAGAGAAGCTGTTAAGAGCGTTGCAGTGGGACGCGGAAGGTGAGAGAGCCAGCCCCAGGCTCTCGGGCTGAGACTCTGCAGCCAGAACAAAGGCTGGGGACGACGGGGAGAAAGCCGTCAGGGAGAGGGGAAGATATCAGGGACACAGGTTTGAGCTTTGAGAGGTGGAGGGCACATTGAAAGCCCCCTTCTGCCCCCACAGCACATCATGGGAAGGGATCTCCCTTGTTCCCTTCCAGGAACTGCAGCCATGACTTGGCCAGGAGTGTGGGGCCACCAACTCTGCACAGTGACCCCCCAAGCAATGTTGGTCAGAGCAGTGGAAAGCTTCCTCAGTCCGATAACATTCAAAGGGTGTAGGGAGGGGTAGGATCGAAGGGGTTTCTAACCGGTGCTGTGGATATGTAATAAAACCACAAAGAAAGCTAAGGGCAGGTCCCCTGAAGTGGGAAGAGGCCTCAGCTCTCCATGTGACAGCCCCGCTGGTCCCAGCTCACCTTGGACAGATCGACGCCAGTGAGGGCATGCACAGATGCGGGGATCTCAGCCAGCAGACGGTTCAGATCAGACGTCACCTTGTTATTGTCGCCGCTGAGGATAACAATCTCGTCCACTTTAGCCAGCGGAGCGGCCACCTTGGCAGCAATCTGTGGAGGCGCAGAGGAAGGAGATCAGAATGAACCAGGGACCTTCATTTCCAGCAGGAGGGGGCTGCTTGCAAACTTGCTGGCCAGACTTCAAAAAGGTTCAGGTATGAAAGTGCACCTGCAAGCATGTCCCCATTGGTGCCTGACTGCAGGAAGGCTCTGAGCACCCAATCTGGCCCAGGACTTAGCCACCAGGCGCTGGCACAGTGCTGGGTGCGATTCACAGGCGCAGCAGATCCAAACCTTTCACTGACCTTTCCCACAGCCCCCTCCCTGCAGAGAGGCTGGCTCAGCGACTGGCGCTTGAGCGTCTCACCTGGGGCAGAGCATCCAGCACCAAAGCCATCTTGGCCGCGTCACCGTACTGCTGGTAAGCCTCTGCCTTCAGCTTCATTTTCTCCGCGTCTGCTTTCCCGATGGCTTCGATGACAGAGGCCTCTGCCTCACCAATCTTGCGGATCTTCTCTGCTTCGGCCTGTGCAATGAGAACCTGCTTCACCCTGGAAAGGAAACAACCCCTGCTTGGAAAAAGCCCAGAGTCCCGCTCCTTAGCAATGCGCTGCTGTGGACGGCAGGGCTTCTGTACAGTAGGGCTCGGAAGGGCCCTCGAGAGCCCCCTGGGCCAGGCTCAGCATGCTGGGACCCCCACTGCTCCCAGTGCAGGGTTCAACTCAAAGGTAGCTACATTTGCTCCCGTGCAACTCAGGCTCTTCGCATGCTGCCAGACTGAGTTTGCGCACCTGTATCCGCTGGGCCACTCACTTCTCGCCCTCGGCAATCTGCTGCATCCGGTGTGCCTCGGCCTCTGCCGGCCGCTTGATGGTGGCTGTCAGCTCCTTGTCCATCCGGATGATCTCCTTCTCCTCAACGTCAATCTGCTTCCTGCGCTGCACCACCTCGATCTCAATCTCCTCCTGGCGGATCTTCTGCTGCTCCCGGGCACCCTGCAGCTCATAGGCCAGCTGGGCTTCGGCAGTCTGTACACAGAGAGGGACAGCGCACAGCCGGGACTCCAAAGGCTTAGCTTACAAAGCTGTTAGTTCTGCCTGCCCAAGCCTAGCTGAGACCTCAGAGGCATGAAGAAGGGGAACCCCTCCTTGTGCTATCTGCCTCCTAGGACGCTGGATATCCTGATCTAGACAACCCCAGAGCTCAAGTGACTGCCCCAGCACCAGGGATTAATGGATGGCTGGAGCGCAGCGCTCCCCCCTTCTCAAAGGTCACCTGATTCCAGACTTTCTCCCAACCTCACTCACTCACCCAGTCAGCAAGCTCTAGAGGTGACAGTTTCCCCTTGCAGCAGCTGCTGCCCTCGCTTTCCCCAGTATGGGGAAGGAATACAGCTCCCTGGGCTATTTTAGGAGTTTGCGATGTCTGCATCTGTAGTGGGAGCAGGAGCTCTGAACCTGGCTCTGAGGAGATCAGCAGCATTGTTCTTCCCTTGCTATTGCAACTGAGAACACAAAGTCACTTCAGGATTTCCAGCCCTGACCCACTTGTCCATTTACAAAGGCTCTTCGTGCCCACCCTTAACCCTAACTGAACAGAAAAGCTTGGCCGCTGACCCAGTGACAGATTGACATTGCTGCCTTCACCAGCAAGGGAAGCAGAAGGACCTTGGCGGAGAGGAGACAGGATGACCTGCAAATGCCTCACCGCCCAGAGAGTGGCCTCGGCCTGAGAGGTGTAAGAGCCTGCAGAGAAGAGAAGAGGTAACTGCTCTCTTGGGAAATCAAGCAGACGCTCCCCTCTCTCTTGAAGGGAATCCTCCCTGTCCCATCCTGGGAGCTGGAGTCACAGTGAGGTGCTCTCCCTACCAGCTAGTCCCAAGCAGGGTGTGAAGGAGCCCATGTCCTGCCCCTTGGAACACTCTTCCACTCCGCTCTCCCCCAGTCCCAGCTAGCCCCCCGATACGGGAGGGGAGGAACGTGCTGCGAGGAGCACTCAGAACTCTGCTGGGCCAGCGACTGCCCAGCTTTGCTCAGACTTTCTCCACAGCTTTTTGTCCCCATGTGCCCAGCCCCTTGTCCCCCTCCCTTCCAGGAGCTAGTGGCTGACAAGCACAGAACACATCAGGGCCAGTTGGATTCCACTTGGGAAACCTCAGGCTAAGGCAGCACTTGTCTAACTGGGAAACTGACCCCACCTCTTCTTGCACCTCGTGGCTAATGAACCAGCCAGTTCAGGTGCTCTGAGCATTTCTCTTCCTCCCTTCTGAGGCAGAACACATCGCCCTAAGCATCCAACACATCCGCAGAGCTGCCAGGCCTGGGGAACCTATGGTTTCTTACTCAAAGGATTTGCCAATACTGCAACTAACCTGGAATGTAGAGTCTACAAATCTGGTTGACAAGCGACATCTTCAGCGTTTATCAGTGTAAAAAGGGAGAGAAGATGACTAACCACAGACCCCAGAGAAGGGCAGCCAGAAAGAACCCACTGCTATTGATCTCCAAGTCAGAAGTCCAGCCAGGGGGAAGCAGGACGCTCTCACCTTAATGTTAATCTCCTGGCTGAAGGCAGCCTTCTGCATCTCAAAGGCCCGTTTGGAATCGGCCGTTTTAGTGTCTGACATGAACTTGACATCCAGCATTTCCCTCTTGCACTCGGCCTCCTGCAGGAAGGAATCACACCACACACTCAGACACGCGAGGACATCAGCAGCCTTGGCAAGCAGCTGAAGGATGACACTCCCTTTGGGGGACTGCTGCTGAACGTACCCGAATGCCGGCATCTCGCTCAGCCTCTGCCACACCAATGTCGGCATCTCTCTGAACAACGGCTGTTTGAGTCTTACCCAGAGAGCTTAGATATTCCACCTTATCGTACACATCCTAGACAGAGGGAGATACTTCAAAATCATCTACCGCAAGTCATTCCATCCCAGACCCCCACCCCTTCTTCCCAGAGCACCTAGTGCTCACAACAACAAAGCAGCCGCTTCGCTCCAGGATATGCAAACCTGCCTTGCCAGCCCGCCTGGGAACTGAAGAGATGCAAAAGGGGGAAGGTTACCATGCTGAGGAGGCAGAGGAGCTCTCTGTGCAATGCCCTTGTGACTCCCACACGATAGGGGAACTGCAGCTATGTTTACAGAGCCGGCCCTGGTGGGGTGCTGAATTCCAGCACTTTGCAAACAGAGAACTGAATGTATGGCCCATATTTTATACCAGTCTGTAGCTGCTGTTATGGAAACTCTAGCAGGGCACAGGCAGACTGTAAATCCTACAGAGACCTTTCCAAAGAAGTCAGGACCGATAGGTTACTGCCCCATAAGCATTGCCAATTGGCCCAGTGGGTTCTCCTTGTCCAGCTGTGGGGTTCCCTTTGCCCGTCTGTACCTTGATGGTAAAGCTCAGGATCTCGATGCCCATGCGGCCCACGTCTGGAGCTGCCACCTCCCGCACCAGCTTGGCAAACTGATCCCTGTCCTGATAGATCTGCTCAACTGTCAGGGTGCCTGGAAAAGGAAACAAAGCCAAAGCGCTATCGCACGAACAATGGGGAAAGCACAGAGGTGGGCAGTAAGCCTAGGAGGTACCAGGGGACGAACAGGCCCCAAGTTATCTCCTGGCTGTTGAAGAGCTCGGAAAAGGGGGCCAGGTTTGGATGTGACAGCACAAACATTTGCCCAGGCTTCGCCAGGCCTGCCTACATCTCCATTTCACACTCTCACATGACGAGGAAGACGCCAGAAACTCCGACTATGAAAAGCAGTTGTTCAGGGTGATGCTGAAAAGCTTAGCTTGTTTCTCTAGTACCCAGAGGGCAGCGAGGGAAGCAGCCACCAAGAGCTGTACACACAGAGGGGAAACGCCGTTCAAGGCGCTGGCTACTGGGACGTCAGTGGCAGGGTTACTTGCACCACACCTAGGATGGATCGCAGATGCCCCTCCAGCGTTTGAAGGACCACGTTCTTAATGTCTTGGACGTTCTTCCCCAAGAACTGCTCACAAGCCACAGCCAGCAGCTCGCTCTCGGTCATTATTTTCACCTGGAGAGAGGAGAGGAAACACAGTGAGATAAAGGTCAGTCTAGAGGAAGACAGGCACTCAGCAACAGCAGCAGCCCTGCCGCCAGGCTGTCAGGTCCTCCCAAGCTACAAGCACTCCAGGGGGCCTGGCTATTTCATTAACACCAACAGCAAGAGTGCAGGACACACAACTGATTGAGCACTGGCAGTCATTGCTGCTACAGAATGGCTGCTGCAGAGTGAGCAGAGATGGAGAGCAGAGGCAGAGACCTCTCCAAACCCATGACTACAGCTGACCTCTGCAGGGTGGATCGCTGCAGTTACCTCCACGTCAGCGCCAGCGATGGTAGGTGACTCCACTGGCCAATGCCAGAAGCTGGTCCAGTGCGCACGCCAACAGTACCCAATCAAACCTAACAGGTGAAAAATATTGCAGAGGTGACCTGACCAAGGCCACCATTACCATGCAGATACCAAAATACATGAGAGAGAGGTTTACCCAAGGAGCAACGTACAATGCACATTTAATTACCTTCCTGCTTCTCGCTCTTCCCTCGCTAGGGCTACTCCTTCCACAAACACAAACGCCGGAGAATGAGAAAAACCCAGACTTGTCCAAGGAGCACTTGGAAATCAACGTTCCAAGTCACGTTCCAAATGAGAAACGGCACCCGGGGCGGGCCATCAGACACAGGGTCTGCTGGGCTCTGACCCTGCCCATCACAGGAAGTTTGCCAGCCAAGCCTGCAAGCGGCTCAGATGGGGAGCTCAGCCTGTCATGGCAGTCCAGCTCACTACTGGGAGACGAGACCGTCGTCTCCCCAAAGGGTACAGTCACCCCTGGAGGCCCCTGGGGGAAGTGGGTCTGACCAAGGAATCATCATGACAAGGTCACTGGTCAGGTCAAGCTCTCTTGCAATCTCTCTGCAGTAAAACACAACAACTTTCAACTCCCAGCAGCTTTTCCATTAAGATAATCCAAGATCCATATACCCGCCGGGCTCCGAGATGGTTCTCTTGGTATGGGACATGCTCTTTTAAGATAAACTTAGTTTAAATTCAAACCTTACGGAGTACGTTACCCTGTGGAGACCCCAGCACACGCTGCAGCTGCTGCCACTCAGTGCTAACGGCGTGGCCGTGGAGTTCTATTAATCTAGCATGCAGCTGCCTTTTGTTAACAGAGAGCTGCAGCTCATGGAAAATGCAGATCCCAACATGCTATGCTCCATCTTAATCTGAGTGCCCACTGCTGATTACTAAGGTAAAGCATTGCATGCTGTGACCTGAAGTTTCCATGGGTTATGTGACCCAGGGATCTCCTGATGCCAACTAGCAGAGGGCACAGGGGTACACAGTGGTATAGGGATCCCCGGGGTTCACTGAAAGAATGCCAGGTAAGGTCTCTCCTGAAAGCCTGTGTCAAATGCTCACAAAAATCACTGATGGAGGTAGGAAAAAGATTCGGGAGTTATGTAATATTCTAAAAATGACGTTCTCTAGGCCTGCTAGTTAAAGGCAGGTCACGCAAAGGCAGTGTGCCTGGAAACAGGCTTCTGCAGGGCGGAGGGGGAGCCATCTCTCCCAGAGGACCATTGTGTGTCTTACAAAACAGGTCTATTAGCACACCGAGTCAAATGTTAATGAAGAGCTTGTGGAGATTTCAGAAGGAAATAAACAGGAAGCGGTAAATGGAAGGTGGGGGGATGCTCTTTTCAGGTGAAGATCAAAGGTCTGGGCTAGTATATCTGGGGGGTGCAGAGAGATGCTCTTCCATCCTTCAGGCAGTGAAGACAAGTTGCCAGTGAGCTTGATCTTATGAAGGGCGGGGTATAACAAGCACACAGCCATCCTGGCTGAAAACGCTGGGAAAAGGACGTGGAGCGAGCTGTCCTGTGGGAGACTGGGAAATGTCTCGTGAGTTACGTTTCCCCACTAGCAAGCCTGTTATGATTCTCTTGTATATGTAACCATGTCTCCAGTGTAATTACTTTCTGTCATTTGAATCTCTGCTCTTCCATAATAAACGTGTTGTGTTCACTATGAAGAGATCTATGTGCTATGTGTTAAGGGGACCAGTGATCCTGGGTGAACAGTAGTAAGTGGTGTGTACTGTTCCTTTGGGAGTAGGGACTCTGAGTGTTCAGTGGATCAGGGGCTGGGTGCTCCCCCTCTGGGCGCTCTGGGGATGGTGTGTGCCTACTGCTAACCTGCACAGAGTGCGGCCTGGCTGGTGGAGTCAGGGAGCTGATCCACAACCAAACAGACAAGGCTTCCTCACGCCAAGGGCAGGTGGTAGCAAGGTGCCTCGCAGCCCTGGGTACCCCGGGATGCGTCACAGGCTGCCACTGCACAGAGGAGAGCTCGTGCCATCTGCACCCTCTCATGCTACTTAGAGGTGACTCTTGAGCAGCTGGCAGGTTGCTCTGGCTCCTTGAATTGAGCCATCTTGCGGTGGGGGGCCTCATTCCATTAGGGGAAACAAAACCCTGCTGGCCGTGTCTCTCGGCAGCGCTGCCACATTCACAGCACCGCAAGGAGGATGGATTCGGCTACCACTGCCCAAGATTCTGACACTGCCCTGAGGCTGAGAGTCCTCCAACAATTTCAAAGCACTGCACGAAGCACTTCCGGGGCGCAGATGCAGAAGTTCTCGGATGTGTTTTCCTAGATGTCTCACCCTACCACCTAGGGGAGCAACGTTCAGGGCTTCAGCATGTAGAACTGACCAATGAAATTGTTTTTAATTGTTCACTCAATTGATATAACTTCATAAGTAAAGTTTTATGAATGAAACTACATTCATTCATAAGCCAGGTACCCCAATAACTGGCTAATTGAGTTTCACTTTCAATCCAATTGCTGCTTAAATCACTGAAACTTGCACTGCTTCAACATTGTAACTTCTGCTCACGGTCATTCATTGTACTTGTCTATATTGTAACTTCTGTTCACTGTTTGCCATTCCTTACACTTGCCCATGTTGTAACCCAAACTCCATTTTAACTTCTCCCAAACTCCATTTTAAAATGCTAACTCCATTTTTGCAAAACCCTGCTGTAATCTTGTTAGTGTAGTTTAGATGTGTGAATAAGGTATGTATGGATGATGGACTCAACTTCCAGCCCCAGCCTGTCCTGATGAAATAAAGTGTAAACACCAACGGCTGAAGGTGCAGACAACAGCCCTGACAAAGCAAGAAGAGTCCACCCTCAAAAGAAAAGAACAAAAGTACAACTGAAGAAACATCAAAGCCAGGTCCCAGGCTGAAAGTCATGTCTGCAATAGACGGGTGATCAATCACACCGGACCCAGAGGCAGCGTGACACAGCAAGACCTATAGACTCTGGATTCAAACTAAAGCCTACAAAAAGGATGGGTGAGATGGAAGACTTTGGAGGGTAACACTCTGCTGCCAACATGGAAGGGCATCGGTGTGCACCCAACAGAGACCCAGCCCTTCCTTGTGCCCGGCTTTCCTGGCCAGTTAGCCGCCACAAGCTACGAACCCAAGCTACATTCAGGACTGATAACTATACAGCAGCTGCAGAACATGTTGGGGGGAAGGGGGGAGGGCGGTGTATATACATAGGTATTAGATATTAGTTATTGGTCATAAATCAAATTGTGTTATAATAAACGTGACATCTTGTCTTGTCCCCTGAAACGATCCTGTGCAGTTCTGTCTGTATAACAAGCACACTGCCCAGGCAGAGGGTGCAGACTTAGTGCTGGGAGAGGAAAGGGCATTGCAGTGCTCTGAAACGACCCTTACATCTAATCATAAATGATCTGGAAAAGGGGGTAAGTAGGGAGGTGGCAAAGTTTGCAGACAGTTCTAAATTACTCAGGATAGTTAAGTCCAAAGCTGACTGTGAAGAGTTACAAAGAGATCTCACTACACTGGGCGACCGGGCAAGAAAACGGCAGATGAAATTCAACGTTGAGAAATGAAAAGTAATGCATGTTGGAAAACAATTCCAACTGCATGTACAAAATGATGGGGTCTAAATTAGCTGATACCACTCAAGAAAGTGATCTTGGAGTCATAAGAATATGAAAATGACATACTGAGTTGGACCAATGGTCCATCTAGATCAGTATCCTGTCTTCCATCAGTGGCCAGTGCTGGATGCTTCAGAGGGAATGAACACAACAAGGCAATTATTGAGTGATCCATCCTTTGTTGTCCAGTCCCAACTTCTGGCATTTGGAGGTTTAGTGGCAACTGGAGCCTGGGTTGTGTCTCTGACCATCTCGGCTAACAGCCATTGACCGACCTGTCCTGAATGACTAATTCTTTTTTGAACCCAGTTATACTTTCGGCCTTCACAACATCCCCTGGCAACAAGTTCCAAGGGAAACTGTGATTGTGTGAAGAAATACTTCCTTGTGTTTGTTTTACACCCACCAACTATTAATTTCATTGGGTGAGCCCTGGTTCTTCTGTTACATGAAGGGGTAAAACAACAATTCCTTGTTTACTTTCTCCACATCATTAATGACTGTATAGACTTGATCATACTCCCCCTTGGTCGTCTCTTTTCTAAACTGACCAGTCCAAGTCTTTTTAATCTCCTCATATAGAAGCTGTTCCATACCCTTAATCATTTTTGTTGCTCTTCTCTGTACCTTTTCCAAGTTTAATATATCCTTTTTGAGATGGACTGTCCAGACCTGCATGCAGTACTCCAGCTGTGAGATTGCCTTTTTTCCAAGAGAGCAATCTGTGGTTGTCACACAAGAGGGGGTCGCACGGGCCATGCAATGCAGAGTCCCTGCACAAGTCAGCTGTCTTAGCGCATTCAGCCTGGGCTTCAGACCAGGAGTCTTGCAAATACCACAAACAGTTGTACAGACTCGGCAGCAGAATGCACAGCACGAACCAAGATCAGCCGCCGCTGTGTGTCTTCCAACAGCTTCCCTTCATAAAAGAGCCATTTCAGCGCAATCGAGGCACTGAATCCCTTGTGCTTCAGCACTGGGACACTGCTCTTAGCTCTGGATCTCAGGTGCACTCCCAGAGATGGACATCATATCTGACACCCCTCTTGGGTAGAGGGACCCTGCAGTCCAGCTGCCTTGACCCTGGAACCAGTGCCTCAGCCCCCCACTTAGACAGGTTTCCCCAGGGTCCACCTGGCTGTGGGAGCTCTGGTTGCATGGATGACATGGCAGTAAAGCAAGGAACACCAGCTCAACCAAAGAATCTCTGTAACCACTAACAGTGGATTCTTAAAAAGCGAAGGGTTACAGATTTATGGAAACACTATATTCAACCCCCCAGTTCGATCTCACCACTCCTGTGCGGCCTGGCTTTGGTGTTAGCATCCTTAGGCCAGGCATCTCTTCCTGCCAGCTTGGCCTTGTTTTTTGAATGCAACGGTCACAAGGCCTCTGAGCTCACAGAACCCCCTCCTTAACTGAAGTCTCTCCTCTTAACTGGTCAAGTGGAGAAACTGCAGCTGTCCCAGCTGCCTGTTTAGGTTGGTGTGTAGTGAGTCCTCCTGGCAGCAAACCTATTGTTCCTGTACAGAACCACCATTTAGAGCGGAGGACCCTCTAGGAGGTGTCCCACCCCCTAGCAAAGCACGGTGCCCAGAAAAGACTGCCCCTGTCAAGACCAGACTCGTTTTCCCAGCATGTCTTGGATGGAGGTCACTATACATAAGTGACAGGAAGTTTACAGTCCAAATGGCATCATAACACCAAATGGAGTTTACGATTTGACCCCCACATACCTCCAGCCTGTCACATAGGGCACAGCCACAGCATGTGATTTTTTTCAAATACCATTCAAACACTTAAAGGAATTTTCAGCAGGCATGAATTCGAAACGCCTCTGCAAAAAGAGTCCCATTTTAGCCAATCAGTATTGCCCAGACCCAGGTCAAACTGGCATTAAACGAGCAAAGGCACAAGCCAGCCAGCTGCAGGGTTTAGTGTAGAGGTACAGAGCAATACTGCCAATACCAGTGTATCCCAAAGCACCCCACTGACACAGGAAGTGATGTGCTACCAAGTGATAAAGGGTCACTGCCCAGGGACATTCTTTTTGAAGCGTGTCCTTATTTATGTTACAAACACTTCAGAGCATCAAAACAAAGCATCAGACTTTTCCGGAGTAAGATCCTTTGTTTGCTTGCTGCATGCCTTGGAGAAGGCAAACAAACTAGTCAGTTCCACTTTGGTTTCTTGTCAGTGTCATTTTCTATCTTCATGCACTAGTACAATACCGCAGTGGAACAATGCAACACAAAGGAAATAAGTTGATTTACTTTAAAAGCCTTTCTAATGGAACTTCATAAAGTTATGGAAATATTTGTCTTATTTTGTAGGTCTCCCCACCCCATGCTTAAAACCTATATGAGCTACATGTGACCAGTGGATTCCTTTACAATTATACCCCAAATAGTTACAAATCCTTAAAATTAATTCTTGATCCAGAGGACAGCAACACATTTGTTATTGGGGTTCTTGTTTTTGGCAGCAAAGAGCAATGAGTCTTATGAGAGGATACAAAATAAATCAAGTGAGCTCTGCATTGGATTTTAAAATGGGACATTCAGCAGCACGTGTCATAGCAAACGCTGAATCAGTTGGTATCATAGTCAGCTCTCCATTATACTATTGCCACAGTAAAGCCCCTGGCAATCAGGGTTTCCTAGGAAAGAATGCTGCAGAATTAGATCAGAGTGAGGGCTGGCTACTTAGACAGCGTTTATGAAAACAGAAGAGAGTCTCTGGATATATGAAACCACAATGTGAAGTGCACAACTACCTGCATTTGGTCCTCACTTTGGCCCAATATGCAAGAAATTTTGTGGTTATGTGAACATGTTAGCAGTCAAGTGGAAATTAATGATTTGTTAAGACTACATATAAGAACCAACAACAACAGTTTACACTGTGTTAGCACTTTCCATCTGAAGTTCTCAGAGTTTTTCCAGATGTTAATGAATTAATTTGCTGTCCCCTGAAAGGTAGTTCAGTACCATTCCTATTTTAGAGAGACAGCCACATAGTGGTTAACTGGCCTGCCATACAGAACGCCTGGAAGAGATCTGCTGACCCCCAGTCCTGTGTTCTAACCACGACTATACTCTCTGAAGCATCAGTGCGGATACAGGTTATCATTTGATGACTGGGGCTTGCATACACGCATTCTGCTGCGCATGACAGTCTGGAAATGCCAGTGCGCTCATGTTTGTTATAAAGACGACATTCCGCACTCCCACTTTAGAACAAGGCAGTAGACTTTCACGGGTTTAAGGCCATTTGCTACTTACATTTGTAGGAAATGCAAAGCAACAGGATGTGATTTCAGAACAAAATGGTTCAGTTCTGGGAAATGACAGATAGAGCTCAAGGGGCACTGTGGTACGTTACAGCTTTTGGAAGTAGGTCACGTCATCAATATACACCTCATGCTGCATGAATGAATGAGACAGAACATTGGAAAAGAAGCAATGATTCTGTGGAGGGTGGGAGAAGTCACATCCCTCCCTCACTCCATGGACATGCTGTCGTATGAACTGACAACAGGGACAGCGTTGTTGTCATACAAGAATTCATTGCAGAGCAGATAACCTCTGTTCCTGGACTACAGCAACCTTTTAAGAGGAAAAAATTAGGAGGTAGGTTAGAGGCATGCATTCCTGAAATGATGTTTTGGAGTTACTGTACCTGTGCCACACCTGTGACAGTTAAAGCTACCCCCTCCGCCGTCTCTACGTCCTCGCACCTGGGCTGTAACGTCATTATCTCTAGGGAAATCCTGCCAAAAAACGTAGAACATTTGCACGTTTCCAGGTAACACACTGTCAGTGTTTCCCCTCTACCTCCTGCCCTAGGCTACCTGCCACACTCCTTACAGGTAATGTAAAGGATGCTGTCCAGTGACGCGGTTCATAATTAGAGAGGTCATTTTGGCCAAGGAAGTAAGATTTTCAAATAATGCTTAGACATCTTCTAAACAGAGAAAGGCCGGGAAGCCAGACTGAACAAGATAATGTGACCCCCTCCCTTTTACTGAGTTAACTAGCAGGTTACAGGCTAACCCGCAAAGACCCCTCTATCCGAAAGTTTGTATATTACAAATTGCCCAATAAAAAGGTAGCATATGATCTGCTTGGTCAGTGTCACTAGTTTTAAAAGTACAGTATCACATTGAGAACACTAGGCCAGATTTCATCTCTCTAACTGGAGTAGCTACACAGATACCACAATACCTGTGCAGACCCCATAGGCTCAGACATTCATCAAGTAGTACTCTAGGAAAAGAGCTCAGAGAAGAGTCATAAGTACATTTTAAACACATCCTGGCCTGTAGTCATCCTTCCCAGTCTCACTGTCCAAGACAGGAGCTGATTTTTTAAATAACTAATGTCCTGGTAATCAGGATATGAAACCCAGGACTGAGAGCCACCCCACTTTGGGTATGAGCTTGGGAATTCTAATCCAGATGTAGGTTGTTGCTTCAGGGCAGCTCCAGGCATCCCAGCAGTCTCCCATTTCCTCAGTGACTCAAAGCTTATGGAAATGGAGAGCCCTTGGCCCTCTAGGGCCACGGCTACTTTTCAGTATCAGCTAAACAAACAGGAATTTTAAGCTATTGGGCTGTATCAATCCAATCCTTTTTCCTCTTCATTCCTTGCATTGGAGTCCTGCTAGTTAGGACCAAAGTACATTGGCAGAGCCCTGTGCGTAGGAGGGTGAAGGTCAGTGATTGGAAGAACAGAGGACGCTGCCTGTCAGGAGTTAGATAGAACCATAGAGCTGTGTGCACGCCCCAGACTCCTATGCAGATACATATAATAAAAGGCATTGGAATTTTGAAACAATTATAGGAGAGTAAGTATGACTTGGCTAGCAGCCACTACAAACCAGCTCTGAATCAAATCAAAGAGGCACAGGTCAGAGGGTTTATGTCAGCGAACATCAGTTCACAAGCATGAGATATGAGTAGGCAGCAGTATCCACTGAACAGGCCACTTTACCATTCTGTGAAATCATTCAAATGTACTGCACTGAGTCTGCGCTCTGCAATCACCCTAATTAAACTGGCATGCAGGCATGGGAGCTGATTACACAGATCCTGCTGTACAGTACATACAACTGGGTATCTCTGCCAGGCCAGTTTATAGCTATACTTAACAGTTAATACAGGGCTGTAGTTGTGTTAGGGAACACTTAATTGTCCTATCTATGCTATGAACTATAACAAATATGGTAATGAGTCCTCGATTCTGCTGTAGCTTTAGCGTACATGAGCCCTTGGAGCGGACCAAGATTCAGCCCAGTGGAAAGAAACTCACTGATAAATAATAAGCACTTACACAGATGCTTTAGACGCCATAAAAACATCAGTCAAATGTGAAGCAAAACAAGATGGGCTCTTTCCATACTGTGCTTTTAAAACACAACAACATTCAAGGTGGGTATTACCGCCATGTGGGGAATAGAAGGACTTGGTTTAATCTCACAGCACAAGTTTGGGAACAAGTCAATGAGCCGGTCACATTAGGAATTTTCCACACACAGCTTTGACTTGAACAAAAAAACCTCTACATCACAATTTGCCTCTCCCATCTCAAATAAGCCTGACCTGGGTTTGGTTTGCGATTGACATGTAGTGTTGGAGGCCCGTGTTCTCACATGGCACACGATGAGGACAGTGCCCTCATAGGAAAGAGGGAATGTCTGCAGCATTATTGAAAGGAGCCAGCCTGGCCCTGAATTTGGAATACGTCAGCAGCATCTCTCTACATTACCTACAGAGCTATGGAGTGCACCAGAAGGCAAACACCAGAGAAGGGGGCAAAAGAGGAGGGTGTTGAGATGTAGTTGTTGTCCCACTAGAGGAAAAGTTAGTGTTTATGTTATCCTGCTGCTGCTGTTGCACAAAATGGAAGGGAGAGAAGAAGGTTAGACACAATGTTAGGAAGCTGGTGGGTTATTACCTGTGCAACCCCTGTTACGTACAGTGGGACCCCCTCCGACGTCTCAATATTCTCACAGCGACAGAGGATGGTCATAACCTCCAAAGACAGTCTGAGCAGCGATAAATAAGGGTAGGATAGCAAATACACAAAGCAGTTACCAGAGAATAATCGACACAACGCAAAGGACAGACGGGACTTTCAGGTTTTAATTTTCCCCCATCACTTTCCACGTCTCCCGCTGCCCACTCCTGAGTCGCTAACACTGCCGGGCAGAGACACAGCCCAGTCTCTCTCTGCCTGGGGGCGGGGGCATTGCCACTGCCTAGTAGCTTTATTTAGATTGTATAAACGCAACATGGTTTGCTCTGTAATTTTGGCTGTGAACCCTGCATTTAGATATTCTGCAAAACAAAAGCTTCCTGCCACCTGGACATTGCTGTTACAGCTGTTCAGGAATTTTCTGTCAGTGCCCTTTTTGCAAAATCAATTCTTTTTTTCAGGGAATTTTCAATTTTGCCAAAAAATTCAATTTTCCACTATGAACATGAAGTGACAGTCCCCACCTGGAAGGCTCTTGTCAGTTTCATTTTCTGGGGGCCAGGAGAAAGTGAAATTGACAACAGCCTGCCCCCAATGTGCTGAAACATTCCATTCCAGGCCTCCACATTTGAAATTTCAGAATTTCTGTTCACAGAATATTTCCAAGGCTGTTAATTTTTGTCCTGAATCAGGATGAAATGTTTTATGAAACCTCAAAATTTTCTATGGGATGGACATTCTGTTTTCTGACCAGCACTAAATATTACTTCATCTTCCCTGTTCAGAACCAGCAGGGCTTCACTCCGACAACTGTGCAATATCTGCAGCTGTTCTGGCTTTCCCTTCTGACTGGTCCTCCTGGGGAGATTTTCTAGTTCAAGAGAAGGAAAGTCTCATTCTCTTGGGCAAATGGGAATGCAGGAAGCTTCATTACTTACACTGCACTTAAGAGTTACTCAGGAGGTCATTGGCTCTTGAAAGAAGAATCAAATCCTCCACTCAAGTCTTGGCATGCCTGGTAAGGTGCCTCTGAGCTCTCTATAATGTGTGTAATTAAAGCTATGTCTACACTGCACACATTACAGCGGTGCAGCTGTAAGGTATGCAGCGTAGCTGGTCTTTGTCACCAGGAGAGAGCTCTCCTGCCAACAAAATAAAACCACCTCCAATTAGGAGGGGTACCCTTGTCGGCGAGCGCTGTCCACACCTGTGCTTTTCATTGGGCAGGGGTGTGTTTTTTTCACACCCATGACCGACAAAAGTTTTACTGATGAGAGTGCAGTGTTGACATAGCCTAAGCCTAGGCACCTCTTGTAATGAATGACCTGGTAGACCAGACTTTTGATTAACATTTATATTGTGGCAACACCAAAAGGCCCCATTGTACTAACTAGCGTACAAACATTTAGTAAATTACCATCTCTCCCTGCCCTCCAGCCACCCCACATTTTAACTCTTTAGACAAATTCTCAGATCTCTTGAATAAGTCTATTCCTTCTGCAAATGATTTGTCAGACCCTCTCTTTGGGCTTTCTCAAGCAACTTAAAAAGGGAACCATTTAAACACAAAGGACAGGAGCCATCTGTTCAAAGTGTAACTATTCTCCCAACGCTCACATGGTGTCAGGCTTCCGAAGCCGTGTAGGGGAGAAGCCTGACACCACTGAAAAACCACCATACCATAAGCATCAGTTCTCCTGTGCTGCATACCACAGCTGGGCTTTTCTTCATTCTCCCAACCGACACGAGCGCTACTAGAAAGTCTGTTAAAACGCAAGCATTAGTCGACATGCGGTTGGAGTGCTATAGTGCCTGGCACTGTAACAGCCTAGTGTGGCAGCCACCAAAAGGGAGACCTGTACAGGTGGTGTGAATCATCTGCAAACAGCATCAGATGAGAGCTTCCTATGCCCACAAGCCAAGTGGCCCGGAGCTATCCCGAAGCGAAGGGCATCTAAGATAATGTGTCATTTCTATTACGATGGAGGTGCACAGCGAGGACAGCAACATGCTAACTACATCTGACAGTGGCAAAACATCAGAAGAGAGAACAAGTGATGAGGCCAGCCAGTGCAGGTTAACTATAACCATTTGGCCTTCACTCTTATTGCAAAACCAAAAAGTCTCGTCTTTCTCCTTTTCCCTATTAATTCTTATAAGTGCGGAGGAACCCCACACAGTTGGATGTTACGACTGTGTTACTTATTGTGACATTCCCATGGACCTGCAGACTAAGCAGTTACTATCACAGCATGTTAGTTCAGAGACTGAAGCAATAACAAACAGCAAGCAAAACGCATGGCTGGGATTGGGGAGAGAGAGGAAATCCCTTGGTTTTAAACAGAAATTTGGGCCCAATCCCAAAGTAACGGTTAGTTTTTGAAACTACAGAGGGCTGCATACCTTTAGGAAAATAGACTTGAGTAAGAGGAGAAGAAAATTGCTCCTCACTCCATCCCTCCCCCTGTATGTTCAGTGCCACCGGCAAATCACCAGCACCCTTATCAGAAAGACTGGCTTGGCAATAGCAGTCAGACATATGGCTCTCCCAACAGAGCTTCAATACTTACTGACAGACAAACCAAACTGGCCACAGGAAAACCAGCCCCCACTACAGAGCACCTCTATTACACCCTCTTAGTAAAGGAGCAGCTGTTCCCCTGTTACTGCTATTCCCTCAAGGGGAATAGCAACTGAAAGTTCTTGAGTTCCCCCAAACTGACTGATTTTAGCAATGTGGGAAGAAAAATAAATTCATTAACATTAAACATAGACATGGGCCCTCAATTTGCTTTGATTTTGAGGTATCTGGAAAAAATAAGATCAATTTTAAGGGGGAGGCACGCAGACACACAATATCTGTCTGAAGAATACTTCAGCTGAAAGCAGACTTTCTCTATCATTCACCATAGTATCTGGGCATCTCTGTGCAAATAATCTACACAGAGAACGCAGCTAGAGCCAGACTGTCCTGAGACTACAGGTTATGTGGGTCCTATTTTGAATAGGACGACACTAATAGATGGTACATTTGAAACAGCAGGAAATATTTCTTGAAGTACCACAAAGACCTTCATTCCTTGGAATTCCCAGCTGCAAGATGGTCAGAGGCTGAATCCCACAGCTGGATTTAAAGAGGGCTGTGCAGGTGTGAGCGGCCTAAAAGGCCATCATTAAATGAGTGTAATTAGATCTCATGCTTCAGGACATTCCTCAAGGGCCAAAAAGGATCTTCAGCTCCTTCCCACCACTTCACCTACTACAACACTGCACAACTGTTTAGAGGCACTATAGGGAGGCGTGGAGCTTTCCTTTGAAACACCAAATATTGGCCACGGCTGGAGGCAGGGTACTGGGCTTGACAGGGACCAATGGTTTGATCTTGTTTGGCCAATTCTATGTTCCTAAAGGTATTGCTGACAGCCTGAAGGTTTACCTACCCAAAAGACACAAACAAGAGGAGAGAGGTCTCCTTACCTTTGTGTGTCAGAAATGCACCACCAAGCCCAGGCCCAGCCTCCGAACACATACTGCTTTAGATCAGAGCCACAGCAGCCACCTGCAGCACAAGCAGAAAGCACAAGTATGTTATAGTTACACACACAGAGCCACCTCCCCCAGGCAAGTTAAAAATAAAAACTTGCTTCCAAATAGCTCTCCACTCAATGACGAGTCACAATAGCGACCCGCAAGATTGCAGAAAATGCATGCTCAATTCCTGGGAAAGCAAAGGCAGAGAGCAGCTCTCTCACAAACAGCAGCCTTCTGTAATACTGGCCTTTCTGCCCCCAGAGGCTGAAGAACAGGCTGAGTGAATTAATTCTGCTAGTTCCCCCCAGTCTTTCTGAAACCACAGGGATGTTGATGTAACGACACAACATGCGACTGCTGCACTGGAAGAGGTGAGCTAAACGCGTGCTACTCCACAGGACACGAAGAACATCTTTCCTGAAGCCCCCTTATATGTTGCTTTCCTCACCACTGACGTTGTTGTTCATTCAGTGCTGACCCAACTACACTATTTGCAAGAGTTAGACCAGGGGTGGGCAAAATAGGGCCCGGGGGCCACATCTGGCCCTTCAGACGTTTTAATCTGGCCCTCGAGCTCCCACCAGGGAGCAGAGTCCAGGGCGTGCCCTGCTCCGGTGCTCCAGCTGGGGAGCAGGGTCAGGGGTTGGCCCCACTCCACGCAGCTCCGGGAAGCAGCAGCATGACCCGCCCCCCCCCACGCAGCTCCCATTGGCTGAGAACCACAGCCAATGGGAGCTGCAGGGGCGGCACCTGAGGATGGGACAATGTGCAGAGCCGCCTGGACATGCCTCTGTACAGGAGCTGGAAAGGGGAGACGCTGCTGCTTCCAGGAGCTGCTTGAGGTAAGTGCTGCCCAGAGCCTGCACCCCTGTCCCACTCCCAGGCCCCTGCACCAGCCCTGATCCCCCTCCCGCCCTCCAAACCCCTTGGTTCCAGCCTGGAGCACCCTTCTGCACCCCCAATCCCTCCTTCCCAGCCCCACCCCCAAAACCTGCACCCCTAGCCGGAGCCCTCATCCCCCACCCCACCCCCCTGCCCCAACCTGGAGTCCCCTCCTGCACCCTGAACTCCTCATTTCTGGCCCCACCTCACAACCTGCACCCCCAGCTGGAGCCCTCACCTCCCCCCACTCCCCAATTTCATGAGCATTCATGGCCCGCCATACAATTTCCATACCCAGACGTGGCCCTCGGGCCAAAAAGTTTGTCACCCCTGAGTTAGACTGTAATGCCTTGGCACTTGTATTGCAGCAAAGGGTGCTAGAGAAAACCCCTCAGAGGGATTTTCAGGGCAGGTCCTGTAAAAAGCCACGTATATTTGCAGTACTAAATAAAAATTAAAAATCCTTTCCAAGATACGGGGGGGGGCAAAGAAATCCTGCCAGGGCTCAGAGTGGGTTAGCTGGATACCCTGTTTCCTGTACAGAACCACAGATAACATTTGACAGTAAATATGATATGAATTCCTTCTCTTTGTAGAATCAGGAAGCTAGTGCCCCTCTCCCTCTGCTCAAAGCTCTTTTCACAAGGTTATTTTCTGAAGGCAACTTTTCAATATAAATCCTGTTAAATGTACTACACAATGTTTGTTGTTTGCCATATTGAAATCCAACGGGCAGAAGGTGTCCGTTTTAAAAGCAGGGTAATTTATTATAACAAACTTGGCTTTTTGACAGACAGTGTTATCTCAAAAGCACCTTATGCTTCAGACTTCTAAAGCAACACAGTTGAAAAAAACAAGCTGAAAAGTTGAGTTCTTGCAGGGGGAATCCCCCAAGCTGTGGACAATACCTGCTGCTTTTGGCTCGGGATTATTAGGACATCCCACGCTCTGAAGGTAAAACACAGACTCAATTGCTTGCAAGTTGTTTAACTTTGTGTTTTTTCCAGTAACTCTTTTTGCCATGCTCAGGTTCAAGACCTGAAACCAGTGAGATTAAGGGCCAGTAGCTTAGATGTTTGTTTCGATCACTACTTGTATGTGCATTATTCTCCCACCGCCAAGACAACAGCTCCCTGCCAACTTGCATGGCAGCTAGAAGACGATTCCTCCGAATCAGGGGGAAAGCTTAGGCCTGGTCTGCACTTAAACATCAGATCAACCCTAGTTATGTCACTTGGGGCTGTGAAACACCGTGTATTCTGAGTGCCGCAGTTAGATTCATCTAACCACCCATGAAGAGGCGGCTAGGTTGATGAAAGAATTCGTCTGTCGACCTAGCTACTGGGGCTGCGAGAGACGGATTAGAAAAACCCCTTCTGTGGAAGTAGGGAGTGTCCAAGCTGTGCCGCTGTAGCGAAGACAAGCCCTCAGAGAAGCTGATTGGTGTGACAGCTCCTAAAACAGATTCAAAGTAATGTCATTTAATATCTCTTGGGGGATAGGAGACTGGCTTGCTCAGTTCATTAGCCAGACTTGTACGCTGTCTGCCACTTCCTCACCTCCTTTTCTGTTGGTTATCTGTACAGCACAACGTTCTGGATAGATTCTGCTTCCCAGACCACACTTATCACTGAACAGACATGGCAGCATGTGTCCCTTCAAACAGATGTTACTTTCTTTCATACACAATGTAAGAAAATATCTTACTTCGAATCTTCTCCAAACTGAGCAGCAGCACCCTTACTAATTCTCACCAGAAAGCACAGAAAGTTACATCTGTGCACACCAGATTTGGTGCCATGTAGTGCTGTTTAGTAAAATCATTTTTAATAGTGTCCAAAGCAGAAAGAAAATACGGAAAGTTATAATAAAGTTCTTCTAGAAAGATTCAATCTGAATTTACTAATGGGAGTGAATTGCCAAATAGGTTCTTTAATACAAGTTGTACATCCGGGCACAGTAGAATATTCTGGTGGTAAAAGAATGAGCTGCATGAACTAATTGCTTTAAACACTAATTTCCTATTTACAATCTTGCCATCTGCTTCCCAGGTCCCAAAGATCAAGTGAAAAAACAGAAACAAATCACCAATGTGAAAAACTTTGCAAATCTGGAAAACAAACCCCAGCACAATGAGATTTGGCAGAGAAACCTCCTATTTCAGCTAGCACATCCCCTCTTCTCTTCAAGTCTGGGTCTCACAGCTACTTGGCTACAATTTACAGACATCCACCGTGCCTTTTCCAGCACAATAGAATACAGCCAGCTATATTACCACAGGAGGACTCATGCCAGACAGCAGTATTCTGGCTTGGAGCCTGCAGAGGGAAGTGATCCTGCATTAAAGTCAGAAGTGTTCCCAGAAACAACAAAACTAGACGGCCTGTTTCTTATGAGATTAGATGAACCAAATTAGGATTTATGATTAGTTCCAGGTCTACATACAGAAAATGCCTCCAGCAGATCCAAAAAAGCCCTTTGCGCTGCTGCTCTAAGCCCTGGTCTACACGACGAGTTGAGGTCGAATTTAGCAGCGTTAGATCAATTTAACCCTGCACCCGTCCACACGGTTAAGCCATTTTTTCCAACTTAAAGGGCTCTTAAAATCAACTTCTGTACTCCTTGCCGACGAGGGGATTAGTGCTGAAATTGACCTTGCCGGGTTGAATTTGGGGTAGTGTGGTCGCAATTCGACGGTATTGGCCTCCGGGAGCTATCCCAGAGTGCTCCATTGTGACCGCTCTGGACAGCGCTCTCAACTCAGATGCACTGGCCAGGTAGACAGGAAAAGGACCGTGAACTTTTGAATTTCATTTCCTGTTTGGCCAGCGTGGCAAGCTGCAGGTGAGTGCAGATCTCAACAGCAGAGGTGACCATGATGGAGTCCCAGAATCGCAAAAGAGCTCCAGCATGGACCAAACGGGAGGTACGGTATCTGATTCCTGTATGGGGAGACGAATCCATGCTATCAGAACTCCGTTCCAAAAGACAAAATGCCCAAACATTTGAAAAAATCTTCAAGGGCTTGAAGGACAGAGGTTATAACAGGGACCCGCAGCAGTGCCACGTGAAACTTAAGGAGCTCAGGCAAGCCTACCAAAAAACCAGAGAGGCAAACGGCTGCTCGGGGTCAGAGCCCCAGACATGCCGCTTCTATGATGAGCTGCATGACATTCTAGGGGGTGCAGCCACCACTAACCCACCCCTGTGCTTTGACTCCGTCAATGGATTATCATGCAACAGGGATGCGCATTTTGAGGATTAGGAAGATGAGGAGGAGGTTGAAGATAGCGCACAGCAAGCAAGCGGAGAAACCGTTTTCCCCTGAGAGCCAGGAACTATTTCTCACCCTGGACCTGGAGCCAGTACCCCCCGAACCCACCCAAGGCGGGCTCCCGGACCCGCCAGGCGGAGTAGGGGCCTCTGGTGAGTGTACTTTTGTAAATAAAATACATGGTTTAAAAGCAAGCATGTTTAATGATTAATTTGTCCTGAAGACTTGGGATGCATTTCCGGCCAGTACAGCTACTGGAAAAGTCTGTTAACGTGCCTGGGGATGGAGCGGAAATTCTCCAAGGACATCTCCATAAAGCTCTCCTGGATGGTCACTCGTCGTTGAAATAGGGTAATTTTATTAAGGGGACATTCAAAGGTGGCCGTTCCTGCTGGGCTGTGTGCCTGTGGCTGAAAAGAAATATTCCCCACATAAGTTGTTGACAGACTTATGCCAGCAAGGCTTGAGCTAGTGAGCTAAACATAGCACACTCCCAGCTGCAGAGCAGACAAACCCACTGAGGCCCAAAGGTAGAGATCCCTTCTGCAGTTTAAACCATTAAATGATGGGGAGGAGAAAAAATGAAACTGGACAACAGATGCATAAAGAAACTCATGTGCAGTGAAGTCAGAGTCTAGGCACAGATCAGGGTCAGAATCTCAGACACTAGTGTGAATCTGAGTTAAGCCTTGTCTATACACAAGTTGTATCAACTTAACTAAAATTAATTTAAATGGACTTAGTTAAACCAGTGCAAACTCCTGTTTGGACACTTATTAATCAAAAACTGGCTATACTAGTTTAGCTAGCACCAGTAACAAGCTAAGCTGATGACAGTTTTAAACTGATCTATACAGTGTCTGCACAGCATTTGCACTGGGTTAACTAAATTGAGTTCAAAACACACCTTTCAACGAACTGCTGCAACTCAGTGTATAGATCAAGCCTTGTTAAAAAAAAACCAACCCAACATATGGCTTGAATTTTACAAGCCATAACAAAGGTGTGCAACATTACACCATGAAAAGCTTACACTAAATTCTTCCTGGAAACTAAAGGGAAAACCCCTAAGGCAGGGGTTGGCAACCTTTCAGAAGTAGTCTGCCGAGTCTTCATTTATTCACTCTAATTTAAGGTCTCGCATGCCAGTAAGACAGTTGAACGTTTTTAGGTCTCTTTCTAGAAGTCTATAATACATAACTAAACTATTGTTGTATGTAAAGTAAGTAAGGTTTTTAAAATGCTTAAGAAGCTTCATTTAAAATTAAATTAAATGCAGAGCTCCCCGGAGCGGTGGCCAGGACCCAGGCAGCGTGAGTGCCACTGACTATCAGCTCGCATGCCGCCTTTGGCGCGCGTGCCATAGGTTGCCTACCCCTGCCCTAAGGCAATGTGAAGCAAACCACACGTGCAGAGAAGCTATTCCAACTCTTTTGGAGACTTAACAAGCACTTGACAAAGGAAACCTTGGGTTCCATCTGTTGCAAAAGGCTACAGTGCTGCCTCCTGGGAAGGGCAATGTCTCTGAAGAATGCAGATTACCCAATTCTATGTAATTACTGAATAACAGTATTAAAGATTGGCTTAGGCTAGTGTCACACTGCAATCCACCTTGACAGGCTGTGAGGCTGCATACTGGACAGTAACAAATAAAGAGGTTTCAGGGAAAGAACAGTACTGTATCCAGTCACAGTTCAAGATTCTTGGCTAAGCACATTTATGAAACTAAACAGATTATCATGGTACTCTGATTTTAGGGGAAAATGGAAACCCATTTCTTTAAAGACCTTTTAAACAGCTAACCCTGCATGAGATGTGTAAGAACTTCACTCTCAGGAACACACATATTCTGAATACAAATATGGAAATCTGATTCCAAAGGCAAAACAGACAAGGGTAAAACCTCTCCCATGCAGAGAAGACAGCCAGAGCTGCCTGTTCCCCCTTACTGTTATACCATGCCTACAAACTTTTAATCTGTCTACAAAGCTAGGGAATTAAAGCATGGTTAGTCAGAAGATCATGGGAGTCCATCTTTGTTCTGTGACCTGCATATCATAATGTTGCTTACAAATCAAAAAGGTGATTTTTTTTTCTCAAGGAAAACTGGGCTGATCCTTCTGTGTCTTACATCAACACATACAAGAAAGGGTCTGCCACTAAACACAGGTGACCATTTTGTTACTGAATAGAATCCAGATTACTCAAGAGACAAGCAGAGTAAAGACATGTCAGTAAGGTAAGCGGATACATTTGATGTTATTTGCTGACTGCAATCACACCTTAAAGATTGCTCATGTATGATATCTAGGAACAATAAGGGTATGTAGTTTATGTGTAAGTATTACAGGATCACAATTCATGACTGGCAGAGCGCGGGAGAACCACGCATAGTGTAAATTCAGGGAAGTGAAATAAGCCAGCCAAATAAACCCAACATCAACAGTGCAGTCAGTATCGTTTGTTTACACAATGGGAACTGCAGTCTGATTGTCTAGATAAAGTACCTTTTGCATTTTCCTGAAAACCTTCAATGGCACCAGTGCCCTGGGAGAGAAGCCATAGCCTCAGTAATGGCCAGCATGGAGAGTGCTGGACACCCGGTTCTGGGACAGATTTCACATGGACGTGTCCCATAGCACACTGCTGTCCTTAGGTTAAATTAGAACCTAACCACAGAAAATCCTGAATAGTTTTTCAAATGTGGAACACAAGAACTTCAAGTCTGGGTTTAAAAGTTCCCAGAAGTAATTTTATAACCAATATGTGGCTTAACAGGAACCCAGAGAAATTACCACAGAGTTGGAAAAAAAGCACTAACACTCACCATTGACCTGTGCCCTTGGAATCAGATTTCCAAATAAGGCCATCAAGCAGAGGGTTGTATTGGTCAAACAGAAGTTATAGAGAGCTGACTGCTTGTTGGGGTACTGTATGTCACTATAAAAAGCACTGTAAGAAAGCCACACCCCTGAAGTGGCATATGGTGAGACTCCCTCCTTAACAGAGTCAAGAATTTATTCTGAAAAAGCTTTTCAATTAAAATATTTGAGCCATCTCCCTAGTAAGTGACCTCTTTTACCAGTATTAAGGGAACCCAATACTGCAGAACATAACTCTGTTAATAACATGTTCTAATATTGGTTTATCACACACAAAAACTTCTTGACTGTGATCTTAATAACTACACACAGCAAGGATGAAAACCAAAACGGACACAAAGTTCTGCATTTACAGACATTTTACCTCTGCCCCAGAGCTTGCTCAACATCCATGGTAGCCTAACTGTTGAATGGTCCGCCCTAGCATGCTAATAACCCACCAGTCACTCAACACCCAGATAAACAAAGGGTTATTAGCACAGTCACAACCGTGCAGCCAGGGCCCAGACTGAACACCTGTTGCAAAGCACCCAGGAAAGAATGAGGCATCCATAAGCACCCCCGACTCTTTCAGCCTGTTCCCTGAGCACAGAACCAGTGCTCTTAGGAAACAGGCAGGTGTTCGCATAGCACATAGCATGCTGGATAGTGAAATACAAAGGCCATCTTTGGTGACGGTATGGACTACAGAACAGACCTTTATAGCCAGGATTGATGTATTCATATATAAGAACACGGCAATGGTCATACTACTGGGTCAGACCCGTGGCCTATCTAACCCAATACCCTGTCTTCCAACAGTGGCCGATGCCAGATGCTTCAGAGGGAATGAACAGAACAGAGCAGAGCAATTATTGAGTGATCCATCCTGTCATCCAGTTCCAGCTTCTGGCAGTCAGAGGTTTAGGGATACCTAGAGCATGTGGTTGCGTCCCTGACCATCTTGGCTAATAGTCATTGCTGTACCCATCCTCCACAAGAATATCTATTCTTTTTTGACCCCCCCCGCCCCAAATTCTCAGCATGCGATTGCATTTGATGGGTTATCCTGGGCACACTGGGGCCGAGCTATGGGAAAATACATAGTTTGGGGGGTGTTAGTGGATACCACGGATTTTTGTTGCCATGCCTTGTGATTCAGAGTTTATATACTGCTGCTTTCATAATTATATTGTGCTTTTAAAAAAAAACAGCAACTAATCAGGGGTTAAAATAAACTTGTTTAATGGCCAAATTTAAAAAAACAGAGGATAATTCCCATTCCTTTGCTATTTGTAAAATACTATTCTTGTACCCTGTAAGCAGGTTTTAGAACATGTCTGAACCACCCATTAAGACCAACTCATTAGGCTCTGTAACAGGCCTGTCCTCTGAGAAAGATTTACAGATTGCTTAATAGACCAACTGGAAGTGATTGCCACTGCCTGCAGGAGATTTCAGCCGAAGGGACTGATTTAATTGGCTTGCAAACCACGATGACGTAGTTTCAGATACACAGCAATGGGAGTGAAGCAGCCGTATAATCACTTTGTAACCCCAAACGTTTGTTTCCTCCAAGGCATGAGGAAAGGTGGTTAAGATTTGAGGGTCAGAGTCCCAATCACCAAACCTAGCCATCAACTCCATCACAAACCCAGTGTTGACAAAGAGGATTTATGTAGACTGGGAACGTATTGAGCAACTGAACATTATTTCAGAGTAGCAGCCGTGTTAGTCCGTATCCACAAAAAGAACAGGAGAACTTGTGGCACCTTAGAGACTAACTAATTTATTTGAGCATCAGCTTTCGTGAGCTACAGCCCACTTCATCCAATGCATGTAGCTCACGAAAGCTGACGCTCAAATAAATTGGTTAGTCCCTAGAGGTGCCACAAGTCCTCCTGTTCTTTTTGAACATTATTTGTAGATGCCCTGAACTTTCTCTTGCCCACAGCCCACCCATTCCGCCTAACCACCACGGATCCAGTCATACCTACAGGACGCAGCCTCGCGTACTGGGGTTTAACACAACTCCACATTTTGACGGAGCCGGGCCCCAGAGCCGCTGTGCACCCTTTGCAGCTGCAACTGTAGCATGAATCAGGGAAAGGCACGCTGGCCACCCGGGCGACCCTCCTCTACGGGGACGCGGGGAAAGGCACCTGCTGCTTCTGCTGGTGCTGGCACGGCCGGGAATTACAGACACAAGGCTCACCAGCCCCGCAACGGGAAACGGGCGCACGGGGACCAAGGAATGCGCAAGGCAGCCACAGCCCTTGCGGCTCCCGGGGGGCAGCGGGAAAGAGCTCGCATGCCCCCCCCCGCCCGTGCCCCAGAGGACAGGGGGCCCGAGCTGCCCTCCGGACGAGCCGAGGCGTCTTTCGCCCCGAGTCCCTGCCATCGAGGCTCCGACCCCTCCCCAGACATTTCACACCCGGCGCCTTGGCCCTGCCCCGGGGCAGCCAAGAGTCCGGGCCCCCCCCCGCGGCCCCCCCGCCCCGCTGGCGGGTACCCGGCGCCCAGCCCTGAGCTGCAGAGCTGGGGGGGGGCCCTCCCCCCATCAGAGGTACGGGCCCCCCCTTCACCCCTGCGGGGGTCCATCCCCCCCCGCACGACAGGAGCCCCCCAGCCCCGCCTCCTTCCCCCTGCAGGGGCCCCCCCCTCAGTGCTGGGGGGCTCCCGCCGAAGCCCCTCCCCCGTCACCTCAGTAGGGAGCCCCCCCGGCCGCCGCCCCCGCCCCTACCTGACACCACCAGCGCCTCGTTGGGCCCCACCGTGTGGCAATTGCCCATGGCGCCAGCAGCAACGGCACCTCCCCGCCCGACTCTCCGCCGCAGCGCCCGCCGCGCCCAGCCGCGCCCACGACGCCCCGCCCCGCCCCGCGCCCGCGCCCGCGCCCGCCAGCGGAAGCGCGTCACCGCGGGGGGAGACTCGCTCGGGGCAGTCGCCATGTTGGGAGGGGCGCCCGGCGGACCCTGGCCGCCATGTTGGACTGAGGGCGGGGGGGGGGCAGAAATGGAGCAGCCGCCATGTTGGATTGGAGGGGGGGGGTCCGTCAGGCGGCACCGCGCTGTGGGGTGTGTGTGGGGGTGTCTGTCAGGCGGCACCACCCTGGGTGTGTGTGTGGGGGGGTGTCAGGCGGCACCGCGCTTGGGGTGTGTGTGTGTGGGGGGGGTGTCAGGCGTCGCGCTGGGGGGGGTGTGTGGGGGGATGTCTTTCAGGCGGCGCCACCCTGGGTGTGTGTGTGTGGGGGGGGGGGGGTGTCAGGCGCCGCCACGCTGGGGGTGTCTGTCCGGTGGTGCCGCACTGGGTGGGTTAGGGTGGAGGTGCGCAGGGGCGGGGGGTGTCTGTCCTCAGTGCCACACTGGACTGGATGTTGTGTCTGTCACCAGCTGCTCTAGGGGTCTGGTGAGGAGCTAGTAGAGAACATGTTTCCCGGGGGGATGATCATTGTACGCAGGGCTGCACATCTCATGAAGTAGTGTTCAGCTGCCCCCGTTCTTATAATTGGCACAGTTGTGGCCTTTTCTATCAATCCCCAATTCTGTGACCAGCTAACACCTGTAAAAGTGTTAAACGCCATCTCCATTCAGTGTTAAAGGGGGTTTCTAATCATGTTAATTCACCCAGTTTTAAGCAAGCACTTTCCTCCCAGTCTAGACGGAATTGAAATGACTCTCATAACTTGCCTGCTGCAGCCAGGACACTTTCAGAGAGACTCAGCAGCTAGTTCAGTGGAGGAGGCACCCGTTTGCCACTGTGCAGTGAGGACCTACCAGCATTTTGTCTCTTTGTGCACATAGCTGTTACCGCTAGCATCCTGCCCAGAACATCTTTAGACTTCCTTTGAATGTCAGCCTTCCCAAAATTTCTTGGCGAACATATACCTGCTACCCAGGAATTCTCTGCAGGTCTAGAACGTAGACCACAGCTGGCCAGCTACAAACAGAAACATCCTCACAAAACCGTTGCACTGGGGATTCCGTAGAATTAGGCAATTGCCCCAGTGGAAACTTTTTTAGTGTTAGGCGTCAGTGCTATTCTTGAAAGGCAAGGATTCGGGCTACTGTGACAAAGTGGTATAGGGAAAATGATATATGCTCTAGGAGATGTTTTAATTCACCTTTTAAAACAGTTATTTTCATTGTGTTTTAATTGATAGCATTTTCTATAATTGTATTGAAAATGTTTGGATATGAAACAGGGCTTGAGGTGAGAGAAATGAGAGCGTGGATAGCACCAGCAGAACCCACATCATCATCCTTACACACTGGGGCACGGTAAGGCACCTACATTCAGAGTGGTAATCCCAGCTCTCACAATCTTATTTGTTAGATGCAGTGTAAAGAAAATCCTGCTTGTTAAAAAGATGGGTACATGTTCATATTACAGTGTTGGATCGTCTAGTATAGCCTAGATGCCATGGAAGCTTCCACCATGTAACTTCTAATGTATCTGAGGCCTCGCTTTCAGCTCTGCCTCTCTCTGGCCAGTCTGAGGCCCTCTCAGTGTCCTAATGCACGTTAAGCCTACCCCTACAGCAGCCACTGCTATTCCAGTCTATGGTCCCTACATAGCTCTCCGGGTCAGGGGATAGCACATTCTAAGCAGCCAAACCCACCATCCTCTCACTGACTTCCCACAGCTTCTTGGCAACAGCATCATCACGGGCCTGGGGCCTGGGATCTTGTACCCGGCAGTCCACAAAGTACCGTCCGCTGAACATCTCAATGCCCTCCTGCGTGGCACAGTAGATAGAGGTCTGGGCTCCATCAGTGGGGTCTCGGAAGAAGAGCCAGGAGATCGGAACAAAGAATGGCCACAGCCAGATCGGAATGTAGCGGAATAGTTCAGTGTTAACGACCCCTGAAAGCAAAATAAAGCAGCAGCTGCAGTTAGACTGGAATGTACAGGAAACGTCCCTCATCTGGGAGGAGGGTGTCTTACTCAGGAGGCATAAACAGCAATGGTGCCAGTGAAGATGGAGAGAGAGAAGGCAAAAACTACATGAGACCCATGCAGGCACACTGGGTTTGGTTCTTAGTACATTTCACTGAGAACCATCCACAGACCTTTGGTCTGACCCAGTATGGCCGTTCTTATGTTCTCTTAGTACTCACTCGACAGGAACTTGACTGCAAAGAGGGGTTAAGTATATGGACAGTTCAAAGAAAGTGACTTGCACAGTAGGGTGTTGAATAGTTTCTAATCTGTACGTCATGCTTCCTCCAAATAGCAGTTCCATTTTCTGGCCTCCCTCCCACCCAAATTCCAAACTAGTGCTGGAGAGGTAGGAAAGAGAATTTCGTTGCAGGCAGGGCGAAATGCAGAATGAGGGATCACAGCCTTGGGGGTAAAGAGTAACTTTGGTTCATTAGAAGGCCACCTCTCTTATTAAGATTGCTGACCAGTCCTCCTTGAATGGGTGGGAGGCTCAGTGTGAAAGGGAAGAGCCACAGGAGTCCAGGGGCTTGAGTACCCGTCTTAGGGGAGATCTGAGATTAACCCAAATCAGAAATTATCGTCCTTAGTAGCCAGTTTGTCCTGAGACAGGTCTCAAACAGGATTGGATTGAACTTCACCTCTTGAGTAGCGAGGCTCTGATCTATAGCTCTCAGGAACTTTGGTGGGATTTGGAAGCCACATCCCCAGAGAAAGGCTGGACCCATGCTCACCTGGGTGAACAGCATAGCAGGTTACATCGGTTCCCTCCAGTTTGTTTGCCAGCTCTCGGGCATACAAGATGTTGGCCAGTTTGCTGGTGCAGTAAGCCTGGAAGTTCTGCAGTATCCCTTCCACTGGCTTTTGGAGGGTCTCAAAGTCTATCTTCCCCGATCGATGTGCATTGGAGGCCACAATCACCACGCGGCTCGGTGCACTGAGCTTCAGCCGCTCTAGGAGGAGGTGAGTCAGAAGGAAGTGACCAAGGTGGTTGACCTGAAAGACCAGGTTAAAGCCATCCTTCTTCCTGCCACCTGCTCCAACCCCTGTAGAGAAAAATAAGCTCCAGTATATAGCCGTGATCTCTGGTCCAGGACTTTCTCCACCCGACAGGATCCTGCAAGCCAAAACCAGCCTACACTGTGTTATTCCCCACCTCAGAGAGTCACCCCAACATCAGCATCCAGGAATCTCCCCCAGAACCTCCTCAGCACAGCCTCAGGGCCTGACCTACCTATCCCTGTCCCACCAGGAGCTGGGTGGCAGGCTCGGTAATGAGATTCCCACCTGCGTTGTTGATCAGGATGTCGAGACGAGGCTCAGATCTCAGGAAAGTCTCTGCAAATGCTCGCACTGAGTCCAGGCTGGCCAGGTCCAGACTCATGAAGAGAACCTCATTGTTCCCGCTCTCCTGGAGAAAGAGGGGGAGGCACTCATTGCAGGCCACAGTGGTGCATGGGGCGTTAGGCTCCAGACCAGTGACAGCGACGCGGAAGGTGATGTCCCGTTTCCACCTTGAAGCACGGGGCAAACTGCAAACAGGAACTAGCAGAGGGAGCTGCTTGCCCTTCAGAGCACCCAGCCCCAGAGCCTGCGTGCATGTTTTTTTTGCAGGCTCCGCAGTGGTTACCGTTTGACACCATGCAGCCAGCCAGCCCACATTGAGACACCCGAGCAGGATGGAGAAAGGCCTCACCGGGTGTTTAATTTGGCAGTTGGGCAGGTAAACGGGGAATTCAGGCATCCCTGGGGCAATCAGAGAATCCAGCCTGGGGGATGCTGTCATCTTGGTTAGCTCCCTGTATATAGAAATGGGGCCCACCGTGCCCATGAATGTGCACAACCCCCTTGCCAGCATTCTCTGTAGGCAAGTACCTCTGCAGCCCTCCACTCCCCACCCAGTGCTGGCATCTACGCCCCTCGCCTCACTGGGGAGTAGCAGAGCCCTTAAATGCTGCTTCCTCTCCTGGGAATAAGGGAACTCTTTTATTGCTTATCTGCCAGGGTTCCTAAACCTTCCCCAAGCTGGTACCACTGCCCTCTGCACCTCCCTGGGTATGCTCCATCCTAAGCCTTGGTGGACCCTCAAAGTTCAGCAGCGTCCCGTGACGGTGGAGGCCTGCCATACAGCAGGGACTGCTCATCTCTGGGGCTCAGACTGCATCCATCTGAGTGAGGCAATAGGAGCGCAGAGCCCGCACCCGCCTGATGTCATAGACAGCCGCTTCTCCTCTCGCTCTGCTGCGACAGGCCAGGATGACGCGAGCTCTTCTCCGGGCCAGATCCAGGGCCGTCATCTTCCCAATCCCAGTGTTTCCCCCTGGAAAAGCAGAACAAGGAGCTGGGCACAAGGAGATGACCAAGAGCAGCCTAGCTCTGTGTTGTGGTAGCACTGTGTTCCCTCTCAAAACCATTCATAGAGCCTGCCTGAAATCCAGCCGCCTCTAGGGAGGAACAGTGTCCCTAGCCTCTGTTTGAGAGAAGCTGGGAATGAGCGACGGGCTGGATCACTGGATGATTCCCTGTTCTGTTCATTCCCTCTGGGGCACCTGGCACTGGCCACTGTTGGAAGACAGGATACTGGACTAGATGGACCTTTGCTCTGACCCAGTCTGGCCGTTCTTATGAGGAGGGCGCAGCCAGCACACAACCCCCGCACAACAAACCAGGAGAAGAGAGGACACCAGGGTCCAAACCTCCTCTCACCGATCCATACGCAATGTTCTGTGTGGAAATGCTACAGAGAAATCCTTTTTCTTACTATGAATAGACTCTGGAACTCATTGCCACAGCACATTGGCTGTGGCTACCTTTTGGCTTCAGCAATGAGGGATTGGCTGTTTCTATGGTTATCATGCGTATCCAGAATTAGACTAGTAAATACTGGACAAGAGTTTGGGGAGGGAAAGAGCAACTCAGCACACAGCCAAGCTCAAACTCTTCCAGGCTAGGAGACTTCACTGGCGGGCAGGTTATCCCATAACCCAGCTGTGGGGCTGCCTGCACATTCGTCTCACATATCCAGCCCGGGTCACTGGACTAAAGGTGGACACCAGGTGATTCTGATCTGTCTCAATTAGCGGAGTCAAGTCGGCTGGGATCCCAGCCCTTGACCGCAGGAGCCTTGGGAGCTCCAGCCGGATGCACTGAGCTCACATTTGTGGCACAGAGGGAGAAGGCAGAGCTGGGCCTGGCACCCAGCGTGTGCTCTTCCAACAGGAGACAACGTGTTGCGTGGGAATCAGAGTCCTTGTCCTGAGCTGGGGGCAGGGGGTTTCCCACTTTTAAAGAGAGAGACTCTACCAGAGCCCAGGTAGCCCCCCAGCGTCCCTGGAGGCACTTGTCCCCTCTCCCCCTCACCTGTGATGACCACGGTCTTCCCTTGGAGGCTGGTTTGGGCCCTACACTTGGCCCCTTTGATGCAGTTGTAATAGAGGAGGGCGTAGAGGCCCAGGAGCAGCCCAAGCACTAGCAGCACTGTGGCCATGGCTTCCTGGGGCGCAGCAAACAGGGTCAGCAGCAGGTTTCCCTTGGCTGCAGCCAATTCACAGGCGCCTCCAGCTGCAAGATTCACTTCTTCGGCCGAGCTGCGCTCCTGGGCGGGCCGGAGCTGGAGCCAGAACCTGCGTCAGAGAAGGACCAGGACAAAGGTCACTTGCTTCACATTGCATAAAAGCTCTCCTGGGCTGTTCTCTGCATGCAGCAAAGCTATGGCAAGCCTCCTGGGCCAAACCTCTGCAAGTTCACGCCCAGGATGTGCGGTTCTGAAGCTGGCTCTGATCCAGGCACAGCTTCAGGCCGCTCGGCCTGGGCCCTCTGCTTTATAGCGTGAGATTGGCTGAAATACAGCCAATCTGCTGGCAACACTGCCACCTGCAGATCCGTAGCCTGCAGGGCACGAATTCGGCTTTGCCCAAGGAGCTAGAGATGGCCGGGAAATTTCTGATCAACATTTTTTGTCCGAAAAAGCCAGTTTGTCAAAACCGCGGCCCCCGGTTCAAACAAGTGCTGACGTGTCAAAGCTCTCAAACTTCCTGTGTCAGCATTTTCTAAACAAACCCGTTGCAGGTTTTGATTTAAATGACTTGGTAGATGAGCGACAAGGTGGGCGAGGTATTATCTTTTATTGAACCTACTTCTGTTGGTGAGACACACAAGCTTCCATAGAGCTCTGCGTAAGCTCGAGAGCTCGTCTCTTGCACTGCCAGAAGCTGGTCCAATAAAAGATATCACCTCGCCCACCTTGCGGGTCTAATATCCAACAATAACCATAGTGCTGTAGCCTTGTCAGTGCTACAAGGCTGCAGCCCTCTTGATACATACATTCGTTTACATGTAGATAAAGAAACCTTTCGATTGGCCCAGTCCAAAAGCTGGTTCAGATTTTCAGGATGTGGAATTTTTCGAGATTGAAGTTTTGTCCTGATTTGGGACGGAAAATTGTTTTGAAATCTCAAAATTTCCCCCCAGACAGGAGACCTGTTTGTCACCCGGCTCAGCAAGGATGGTATGTTTGTTTTCTCCAACAACCCATGATTGCAGTGGGCATGGTGGAGGCTCAGCACCTTTGAAAACCTGATTATCGGCACCCCGCAGCAGCACTTTAACAAACATTAACCGATTCGTGCTCCCAGCTGGCTTGGGGCAGGGCCATAAGCTGTAGTGTCAGTATTCGCTATTGACAGGTGCACAGACCGGTTTCAACAGGCTTAGAACCACCATTCACTTTCTGAACTATAGGTTTAGTTCATGGCTTTCCATCAAAGAGATGCCAAGTACGGAGTCTGCTAGGGAACTAAGACCCCAGCAGTGGGACAAAACCCTAATATGAAAGAACTAAAATAGCAGGGCAGGCACGGGGGCTTGAAACGATTAGTTATCTAGCCCCATAGACATGCATTTCTCTTTACAGACCTAGGAGCCCTATATTCTCTGTATCCAAGAACACAAAATTGTCCCCCAACCCCTCCTAACAGACAATTGGACAAATGACTCCTGTTCCTAATTATGCAGGGCCCCCCCATTTATGGCCACACAATAGCTTTGTGGCAGCGACAGGAGTTACTTACCTGGAAGGTCTCCCATGTGCGTAGGCACTGCTCACTGGCAATGGAATGACACTGGAATCACCGCCTTGGCCAACACTGGACTAGAGAAAACAGCTCAACTGCACCACCGGGCAGTACAAGCAGAGAAGGGGGTGAGCCCACGGGCGGGAGGAAGAGTGTTTACCTTTGGTTCCTGCATGCTGGGCTAGCAGAAGCCAGGGGCGGCAGAGAAGGGGTGCACAGCAGCCGGCACGGACCTGAGCAAGCCAGTTCCAGGAACCTCCTTGCCAGGCTCTGGGGGGAGTTGTGGCCAGCCTCCTAGGATTTTAAGTGGAATAAATGGGGGGGGGAGGGGGGGCAGGGTAAAGGGACAGAGGGCAGAAAATGCTGCTTCAGGGGGGCATTTGGACAGGTAGAAGGGGTGCATCCCATGGGCATATATGCCAGCCTCTCTCAGGAACATTCACCAGCCCCAGGAGAAGTTCCCCTGCTGAAGGACTGTTTGGCTGAAATGTCATTTGCCAAGCACTGGGATCAATGGCTGGAGGGTACCAGGGCAAATCATTACAGTTTTGGCACTTACTTTACCACCCGCCCCCGCCCCGGGTTGTGGCTGAAGATGATTAAACAAACCCTCATCTCCCAGTACCCGAGGCTAAATTCATGCAAGCCTTTTAAACGCTTTGCACCCGAGGACTACAAGAAACCAGAGCCAACACGTTAAAGGCCGTGCCAAAATACCAAAACTTACTCAACACAGGAGCATGTTCCCTGCGGCTAGCAATTAGCCGATCCAATCTCTCTCAGGTCTCAGGAGGTGAGCACAGGTGTAACCCTAAGGTACAAGTGAAGTCATGGCCCAGGAGCCTTCCTGCAGCGGGGACATGGCTGACGGGAGAGGGAAAAGCTGGGAGAACACTCCCTTCACACCAGGCCTCACAACCTGCCCAAGGAGAGGGTGAGAAGCTACCTGAGCCCCAAACTGCAGGTGGGAGGGGAAAAAAGAAGGGTGCAAGTGTGGTTCTTGCTCTGTTTTCAATAGTATTATGAGAGTTTATTAATACAGACTTAATGCCATTGGAACAGATCGCAAATCCTTCCGTCTTTGTACAAAAAGAGTTAGTATTTCCAGATCAGAACACAGAGTATAAAACAGTAAAAATACAGCAGAGAGCGGCTCTAGGGCAGGAGAGCCAGGAGTGAAGGGGAAGGCTGCTGAATGGGAGCAGCTTCCCGCCCTGTAATAGCTACAAACCTTGAGTGCCAACAGAGCGAGTCTGCTGTGCAGCACGATGCCCTAAGAACATACCCTGTACAGAGTGGGGGAGGGGATGCAGACGGCCAGTGCATGGCACTGATGTGGTCAAGAACAAAGGAGGAGCCACAGAGGCCATCACAGATACACCCTGTATTCGAACCTTCCATTCTTCTGGAGAAGCCTCATTCCCCCTGGGAGCTCACTTTGTCCCCAGCCACCCTGGTCCTGGAGGCCTGGGGCAGAGCAGGGGGAGAAGAGCAGACCAGGGCTGTTCCTGGGCACAGCCTGGAAGCCCTTCTCACAGAGGTTGGGTTTTGCCTTGGGATGCTCTTGTAGATCCTTGCTTGTGTTTACAGAGTCAGGACAGACAGTCGAAAGCAGGAGGTGACGTATTTTGTTTTTTATATACAGAATACAGGAAACTTTCTGTAAAGTCTAAAACATTACAATGACTATGTACATCGGAACTAGCTGTCCTGGAGGGCAGGGAGGTGGCATAGAACAAAAAAGACAAACAGGTTTACGACAAACGATTTGCTACAAGAGACAGTTTGAGGCAACGTCATACCACATGTAGCACTGTACACAGCTTTAAAACATTGAAAATGCCATCGCGGATGTATTTACACAGAGTCCGACACGTCTCCTTCTTCGAAATAAAACAGGGTGGACAGCAGGAAAAGAACTCATTTCTCATTGCCCATAATACACAGTAGCTACCTGTAGTGCAACCATAGCAGGGAGGGGAGGGGTAAAATAACTGGGGAGGAGGAGGAGAGCACTTCTTTACATTAAATAAAACAATGATATTGTATAGATTTGCTGTATGAAAACTGTATTTTTCTCTTTTAATATAAAACTATTGTCACTGGCACAAAATAGAACAAGTTTTTGATTATTTTACAACTGCATGGGAACGATCTGTCAGAGAGAGAGAGTCCAAGTCAGCCAGCCCCCGCCCCTCCCCCTCCTCGCTCTGACACGTCCTCCTCTTGCTGCAGCTTTCCTTTTAAAATGAAATGTATAGTACAAATATATGTGCAAATGCCCCTAAAACTTGAGCAAAAGAAGAAAATAATTAAAAAAGTGAAACGTTCTTCATTTCATGCAAACGGCGCGTGAACAGTTTCTGGGCCGACAGAAAATCCCAACTTGGTTTGTACATTTTGCATTGCAGGAGTCTCAGGACAGGGCTTTTCTTCCCCATGGCTCTGCCTCAGCTCCTAGGGAACGGAGTTGGACCGCAGCACGGGCACCTGGTGGGGTTTCAGAGAGAGCTTTTCCTCCAAGTCCATGTCTTGTACTAAGGCAGCGTCCCCTTTGGGCTGTTTGGTCGCAAAGTCAGTGATGCTGAAGACAAACTGCAGGCAACCCAGTTTGATGTAACTGCCGTGGTGGAGCAGGGCTGTTCCTTCCCACCCCGCCCCGCTGCCTCCTATTAAACTAGAGCTGCTGGCTTTGCAATTGCAGGGTTTCCGGTGTTGCCCTTGTGCCTGGGAATTCATCACGACTGCTTCTTCGTGCGGCTCCTCGTCCTGTTTTCTGCCTTTGTGGCATTCTGGAAAAGAAACGCAAATGAGAAACAGGCCGGGGCAAGCGTCCCATCCAGAGAGCGTCACACTCAAGTGCAGCAGCTTGTTTCTATACAACACTAAGCGCTGCAGTCACATGATCACCGGCAACTTCAGAGTGCGGCCAGCCCCTGGGTGCAGGGATCTCTCAGCGGCCTGTACGTAGGCCCCGCTGTGGGAAGGGCACGAGGTCAGGTGGGCAGCAGGAGTGAAGCAATGGGAGGATAAAGAGGTGGATAATGATGCTTACAGTGTAGCCCCTGACAGGACCAGGTCAGAGGCTGTGTTCCCTGCAAGCTGCGCGCTTGGGTGGCCAGGTAGGAGAGAGTCAAACGTCACCCAGCTGATTAGAGAGCACAGCCGGCAGCATGTGTTCAGGTGCCCCTTCCCGCACATTGCTCCATCCTGAAGCTGCTCCCGGGACCCTCCTGCTGGCTGTGCAGAACCGGGGGGGGGGGGGGGGGGGGGGGGGGGGGGGAGGAGGGGGGAGGAGAGGGTGCTGTCAGGGTGTCCCCCTCCCACTGTACCCGATCTCCACAGTGTGCAGGGCAGAGGGGACAGCTTAGCTCAGGAAGGACGCAGAGCTGCTGTGGTCTGAATGGGGAGTGGTGGAGTGCCTTTCTTAAAGAGACAGTGCACTGTTTGAGATTTCCTCAGCAGCCAGCTCACACACACAGTCTCTCTCTCGCGCATGCGCACACACACAATCACAATCACAATCTCCTCCTCCCCCTGCCCACATACCCCATCTCCGCAGAGCCGGGGAGGGGAGACACAGCACAGAGCAGGAGAGCTTTCAGTGAGTGTCTTAAAGAGACAACGCAGAGCTTTCCTCAGCAGCCGTCTATCTCTCTCTCTTTCACTCACTCTCTCACACACACACAGTCTCTTTCACACTCACCTCCAACACATACTTGTATTATTGTTGTTACTACTTGGTACTTCCTGCAATGCACATATATTTTCTGTAATTTTATTCTTTCAAAGTGTATTGTTTTAGTGTTTTGACTGGTCTATGCATTTCACAATTTTTATTTCTCTTACACTTAAATTTAATTCTTTGAGTAGTGAGCTCTAAAATGCCTAACCTGTCCTGGTGGGAGTAATTGTCCCTATGGTAACTTTTTAAAAATAGTTATATCTAGGTTTTTTGTTTCTACTCGTGGCACACATCTGCACATACCTCGGTGTACCTACCAAAATTTATTCCATACATGGGTGGAAAAAATTAGAGGGAACATTGGTCAGAGGCAAATCTACAGATCAAGTCTATGGAGACCATCTGATTCCAGCTCAGAACTGATCGCTTTCAGGAGAGGGACAGGTGTCAGGAAAGGGCCTCTAAGTCTGAATTAACTGTAATTAGAGGAAGCAGGTATTTGCAGTTCAAAGCACTCGCTGTCCCAAGCGGCTGGGCTCAGAGGGGAGGGTTATACTGTGTAGCTGATGGGCAAGTCTGGGCTTTGGGGAGACCCCCTCTTTCTGTATATGGTACTTCAGCACAAGCTGGAGTTTCTGCTCCCCCCACTGCTGGCTCCTCTAGCAGCACGAGGCCAGGGCACCATCTCCCTTTAGAGAACATGTTCTTGCATAACTTACTGATCACACTCTGCACTTTGGCAACAATGCTGCTGGGAGGAATGGGTGTAGTCTTCTCAGAGAAGTCACATGAATACAGAACATTGTCCACAGTCGTCCCATGCTCACTGTAGTTCAACAGCTCGTAATGTTTTGTATTCTAGGAAGGAAGAGAAACTTCACATGTAACCCCGGCAAGGCTCCGTACTGCGTTCCTGCTCAGGCGGAGGGACCTACCGAGCTAAACACGCCGTTTCAGGCATTGGCAGCAAGTCAGACTTCATGGCATCTGGCTGCATGCATGTTACCCAGAATGCTTTGCATGCTGATCTTGCACAGAATGCAAAACGAGCAAATGAAAACTGCTCACACCGTTGTGGGCTCGTCAACCCTCTGAATGAGATTCCTATAGCTGGGAACATGCTGTACTGCACAGGACCCAATTCCCCACCTGCTAATCCTCGGCCAGACCCCTCGCGTTAGCCACTGTGTGCTGCTCACCACACTACCAAGGGGTCTAACCAGAAAGGAGCGTCTGCACTTCATTCCCAAACCACGGAGCATATTCACAGTGCTGGAGAAACAGCAGGCCTCAGCCCTCCCTTCACAGGGGGTCAACAACACAGCGGTGAGCTCTAACTCCAGGCACAAGGCACTGCCCCGAGATTAAACACACTGCCTCTGGCGTGCCTGGCATTCTAGAGACCCTCAGGAGTGAGGGAGTCCCTACCCCCAGCACACAGCCCGACAGTGGGGGGAAGCGGATTGATCAGATCTTGTCACGGCGGAGTAGGATCAAGTTATGAAATTGCTATTACACTAAAAGTACCGTGTTTTGTTAGCCCACATTACATGGATTAAAACCTAGCTAACAGGGATAGCGAAGTCATTGTCAATGGGGAATTATCCGCCCGATGGGTGTTTCTGGTGGGCTCCTGCAAGGATGTGCTCATGTAGTAATTACCAAATAATCTGCTCAGGTAGTAGTAAATAATGACAGGGACATGTCAATTCTAGAGCGTGAGCCAAGCTCATGTGAACAGCATGTGTAACACAGCCAAAGGCAAAGTCCTACATCTGGGGACAAAGAACACAGGTCTCACGTAGAGGACAGGGAACGATTTCGGAAAGCAGTGACTCTGAAGAGGACTTGGCTGAATACGTGCTCCCAGTTTGACACGGTGGCTAAGAGGGGGATTCTTGGATGTATAAGCATAGACGTATACTGAGGAGTAGGGAGGTGTTCCCACTCTATAGGGCAACAGTGAGACCACTACTGGACTAGTGTATCCAGTTCTGGTGTCCACGCTTCAGAAAGGATGTTGACACTGAAAACAGATTAAGGATGTGCAGAGACTCAGCCCAGAGAGTTTGCCCTGAGGGAACTTGTCAGCAGATCTCTCTGCCTCAGAAAGAAGGTTACCAGTGAATGCTGACCCCACCTTAACTCTAGTACAAGCCTGGCTCTCACTCTGCAGCCCACAAAGGAGCTCCACACAACAAAGACAACCAGCTGCCTTCACCTCCATCTCTGAGCAAGTGGCAAACCAAAGGCCCAGGCACTCACCTCATCATAGAATATGCAGGCATGTTTGCCAGACACATAGTTACAGTGACCATAGCTTGTAAGGCACACATCCATGTCAGCTCCTGCAACGGACGGGAAGACAAAATTCAACTGAATTCAGAAGAGCTGGCAAGGCAGCACAGAGCAAGAGAATTAAACAGCAGGGGGCTTGCTTCCTTAGTATCTGCTCTCACAGCTTGGTGAACAGTGCTGAGATAAGCCACAGAACAAGGTTTCCTCAGGGTTCTGGCTGTAAGATTAAGCAGGGGAAGGTGGGAAACCATTTCAGCATTATTGTGCCCTTCCAGTGTGCTAGGGGGCTCCAGGCTCAGGCAAGAGTGGCAAATGCCCAGAATGATCATTAACCTCCCTTCTTAGCAGTTACCAGATAGAAACCGACTTGGGGAGCCTAGGACAGCGGTGACTTTTTAATGCCAAATCTCTTAGACTGTGTGGTATCAAGAGTTAATACTCCCATCCTAAAACAATGGCTATCAAATCTGGGCTACAGGCACTTAACTATGCCAGTCACACAGTGTCCTGACATCTGAGCGAGCTTTCTCACACGTTGCCTGATAATACACAAGAGAAACATAATTCCAGAATCCCAGGATAAAATGACTGGCCCCAACATGGCATTCTCCAAAGAGCTGCATTCACTTCCACTGGGGTGACTTTAGTGCATTATGGCTTGGATTGTCTATGTGCAAACAAAATAAAAGCTGAAAAAACAAATGGAAAGTTATTTTTTCACTGGGATTCTGCAAGCCCCCAGCTAGGAGAAGTCACTTACCTGTCCCGATGTAGAGGGTTCTGTAGCACATGTTGACTGCACTGCCTATGCCCATGAGGGGGTAGAACACTGCCCGAGCTTGCACTTCCTTTCTTTGCACTGTAAGACAAAAGTGAGATCTGAATATTACTGAATAAATTGCCTACAGTAACATAAAGTTACCAGATTTAAGTATTCCCCCTACTGGGCTTTCCAGGGCTCATGCATAATTTTTAAAGGAAACTATCAACTTGAAATCTGGACAAAAATCGGAAATAGTTTCACCTCTTACCCCCGACCAATTGTTGTGGTTTTACAGTCACATCTTGCTACTTTTTAAAATTTTTCTCTCCCCCACTGCTATATGAAAGACCCACATAAGCCATGTGACTACAAAGGGGAAATGACACTGGGCATGGACAAAGGAAACAAACTGAGGAGACATTTCCCCTCTCTCATCTCTTCCAGTTCCAGGACCATGAAGTGTTAAAGCACACGTCTTCTGAATTATTGTCCTCCAGTTCTTTTAAGATGGTGCCCTTTTAAACTGAATCTGGAGCTAGCAAAAGCTGCCAAGTCAACAGCCCTAGAGACAAAACTGCTAGTTAACCCCTGAGAAAAGCACAGGTAGACGCAGAACAAGCTTTTCCAGGGATCAATTTAAAATTCCTACAACTGGAAGGTTGGGGTCGGAGGAGGATTCTCTCTTCAACTAGTTTAATCTTAGTTCAGTCTCCACAGCACAGTCAATCCTGGATGCTCCTACTACTGAGGCTGCCGACAAAGACCCAGTGGTTGCATGGACACAGAGATCACATCCCCATTGCACCAGGAACAGGCAGACCACCATCTTGTTTCACATAAGGGTCATTCACATAGCAGTCAAATGGAAACCTGGTCTAGGTTTGACTGGCTCAGTACCTGCCCTCTTCCTGTCCATGCAAACCCACACACAGTCTAACCTAACTCCCCACCACACGCATCTCCAGGACAGTTTCACATCAAGAAAAGATGTGAAACTGACAAAGCATGCAGATTACAAACTGAGTAAAGAGTGGTTAAAAAACAACAAAAAATTAGAATCTGTGTGTCTGGAATTCACCACTGATGTCAAGAACACTCTCCATGGGATTATGTGGCACCTTCAGCATGGAACATGCCAAAAAGCTTCATTGTTCCCAACACATCACTTCTGCATTTGGCTGCTTTGGATGACAGTTACTAGGGCCTGCTTAGTACAGATCAGCCAGCGGGGCTTGTCTCAGAAGTTGTGTCTCACGTGTCCCATCAACACACAAAATAAAAGTCAAAATTAGCATGGGGGAAGCATCTGAAGTCTGATGGGTCAAAAAGACAGAAAGCAGGTAGGGAACGCAGCCAGTGATCTCCCCTAGGATAGTCGGGGCCAACGATCGAAGGTTCAGTTCTACACGTGTCTGCTGGCCACACCACTTAATCCCAGAGCTGGCCCTGTGCAGCTCCATAGCTGCCTCCAGCTCCAAGAGCGTCAGAAGAAAGAGACAGCTCCCGACAGACGTTCAGAATCCGTGCTGCAAGGCCACGGCCTGAAGCGACCAGGCGAGCTGAGCCCAGGACAAGTCAAGTTTGTGATACAGCCAACAGTGCACCACCACAGATCTCATCTCTCTATTCCTATTGTACCCCTCCGCAGGCCTAGACCGACTGAGAGCAGGACACAGCTCCCAAAGGACAACCTTTGTTTACTCCTGAAGGTAAATGGATACGGTTCAGGGAATCTATACTTCTTCCTAACAGCTGATGACAACCTAACAGCAGAATAGGAAGCTGCATACCTGGCGCACTTCTAAGGATTAGTGATACTAATGACTACAGCAAAGGAAGCAGAACCCTGACCTCAGGCCCTGGCAGATTTTATAAGTGAAGGAGGTAACAGTTTCCAACTATTTAGTGTTGGAACATATCTGCAATTTTAGCTCTGCAGTTGCCAATGTGGATTGAAGAAATCCATGGATTTTAAGAGGTAACACCCTCACTCTATGCCCCTGCTTTTCCAGCTCACATCTCGGTTTCTCTTTCAAGCCCACAAACCAGTTTTCTCCATCTCCAAAAAGAAGGCAGCAGGACTTCAGACACACTTGTTCATTTGCTTCCCAGATCCCTGAGCCTCTTGCAAATATGCCAGAGAAGGAAGCTGGGCCTTTCCCTTCCTTGCTAGATCAGACTGGGACAACTTGGCTTAGCCCCACAATTACAGGAAACAGAACATCCATGGTTGCGAGTTGCTGTGATGCAGCAGGGAGAGAGAAAGCTCCTTTTCCTACCACATTTGCCAAAAGCTCAACAAGGGGAAGTGGAGGAATGTTTCTGATCGAAGAGAGGAGGGCCAAGAGGAAGGAAGGAGATGAAATGGGTGTCTCCCAAATACCAGAAGAGAGAGAATCTCTCTGGATGACAGTCTGATGGCATGGTATATGCTGAGAAAAACCACAGCTCAATGCAAAGAGACTATTCTAGGGCTGCTCTTACCTTCTATGTGATTTGCCAAAGGAGACGACTGATGGGAACTGACACTGCTCGCTACGGATTGAACTTTGGAAGGAAAGAGCTGTTGTATTCTCTGCAAGGCCAGAAACTTGATTAGCTTCTCATCCAGCATATTTATCTCAATCTCTGTTAATAAATAAAAAGCAATTAGTAAGTTACTCACAGAGAGGGCGTCATTTGATCTGCTGAGGGCTTAACTGTTCTGTTCCTACATTTTGCCATTTGCTTCTGTCAGCAGCAACTTCGTCAGGGAAAACTCTGCAGCCTCAAAAGTCGAAAGTACAGGGTGCTCTATTACTGTCTAAGTGCATTCTCCTCCCTAGCAGCACGTATGGACAGCAAGACTTGTAATCTTGGAGAGCTGCAGTCTAGACAGGAAAGGGACATTTGCGTTTTTTGGGCTAGGAAAAAGCTGAAGACTCTACATGTGGGCAGAGACACAGAAAGGCCATGTGTATTTCAGGCTCTTTTGGGCAGCAGGGATGGGGCGTGCTTCTTGTGAGACTCAAATTTACACCCTGGTTGGAAAGAAGCTTGACTAGATCTATCCCACAGATAAACGACAACTCCTTAGGAGCGGTACTGTCATTTTCAGGGTCGCAGTCTTTCATGGAAGGTTCAACTTAAAATTGTTAAGAAAGAGGGGAAATTCATACCAATCTCTATTTGGGTAAAAAGTAAATCTCAAAACAGATCACTGTTGCTGATAACGAGCAGCGAGGACGACAGTTAATCAGGACCTGCAAAGATCTGCATTGTACTCATGAACAAGTTAGTTAACCTCTTGCAAGAGCCGTCTCAACATCCATGTCACTGGTAAAAGAGCGAGTAAAAGCAGCAGAGCCATGGTGGCTAGTGAGAGTCCCGCTGCAAACACAGGAGGCCAAGACAAGCAGCCAGGTGTTTGCCAAAGGGAAGAGGGTCAAAATAACAGTGCAAGAAAGGCTACAGAGAAGGGTCACAAGCAACAGACTGATAATGAAGCTGAGAACTGTACAGCAGTCCTCTGGTTCCTCAGTAAGTCACCCTAATGAGAGTCCAGGTTTCCTGCTATCCCACTGAAAAGGAGAGGAAGACGTACCAGGCTCTGGGACAAAGGCAGAAAACGTAGCTGTAGAAAGATGTAACTGAAGGCAAACCCATAACAATATTGCAGCCCAAATGACTGGTGACTCTACAAAGAATACGCAATAACTGGCCTCAGAAAAGGTGAGGGAAGTGTCCTTGGATCACAGCTAAAATCATGACATGGACAAGCTGGGGGTCTGAGCATATGAATTCCACCGAGTAACGGGTCTGGACACCAACATTCTGGACAGACACCCCCAAAGCTTACGAGGTGAAACAGTCCAAGTACCAACGTGTGGAAGTGAATGAGACCCACGATTTTGACAGGGATGGGGCACTCCCCTGTTCACCCAGGGTAACACATGTCCACACCCCAAGCCCCCTTTACCAAAGTCACTCTCCCCTTTAGCAGGGGAGTGAATGCTTTAAGGAAAGGACCATTTCCCTCTCGGCCGGTATACACAGCAACTCTGGACAGAAAAAGAAACAAAGACTACTCACCGCCATTGCCATCCATTAATGCTTTCACAGAGCTGGTGAGGTCCAACATAGCCGCAGAGTTTAAAGTGAAAGATGAGGGGACAATTAAAGAGCTTCCTATGGATACGGTCGTGGGACTGACCTTACCATCTAGAGAGACATGAGAGAAGAGCAACGTCAATATGCACAGTCACTTCTGAGCTACTAATGAGCCCTCAACTTCTACTTCTAATTTACAAACTGCACAAAATTTTTGGCTAATTTTGCTAGTAGCCATGCTTTGAAAAGAGGAGTAACTCCTCTCATGACCCAACACACCTCCTGAAAGGAGCTCTAAATAGCACCACACCTTTTCCCAAAGCAGTTCTAGCCGGCTTAACTGAGTTCCGTTCCACGGGCTCCTGGACCTCTACCATCTGCTGACGGAATTCACATTATCCTGGAAGTATGACCTGTGGAGCAGAGCTGTAAGGTGTTTGGGGAACAGCTTGAAACCCAAATCTCACTGGACCCAGAGGGGAGAAATCTTGTGAGCAGTTTTTGTGTGTTGGGTTTTATACATTTGCAGAATTTTGGGTAAGAAATGTTTTGTTAACCAGAAACAAGATGAATGTTTCTGTAACTTGTTTTAGAGATCTGCTACTGCCAACACGAGTGCCATATGTACTGTGGAAGTCTGAAAGCTCCTTCCTGGGTGGTGAGAATGTAACAAAGAAGCAATACGCACACACGTGACTTTAGCTCATTCACAAACTGCAATCCTACTGCTTAAAATATTGTGACATTTGTAAAATGTCTGCTTCAGAACTACATAGCAGTGAAGGAAATCACACCCTCATGCCTCAGATATCCAAATCTCCTGCCTCTCCCTGATAATCTATTTAGAATTAGATGAGAAATACTAACTGAGTTTAAAAGGGACATTAATTTTTCCTTACCTAGATTCCCATAACCTTCCATTACTAGAACCAAGAATTAAAATCTAATTTATTTTTCACTTCCAATGTCAGTTTCTCTTTAGTTTAGGCTCATTCATTTGTTCTCTAGCATGATGCAGCATGAGTTGAATAAAAAATACTGGAGAGGAAACCTACATTCCACTAACATTTGTTATCATAGGATTTTTTTAATTTTACAGATGCTCTCTTGGTAGCTGAGTGGGGCTTTGGTTTGCATTTTATAAAATCTAAAGTTTGGGCCCAAACTGACCTGACATCATCATCCCTTTAAGAAGAATTTTCAGGATTATCCATGCTTTGCCGAACTCTTAGAAGCTTGAACATAATGTTTCTCCATATCAATATGGTCCCTTTTCCACCTGGTAAAATTTCCCTCCTCCCCATCCCTGTGCTTCCAGCTGAAGCAACAGCCAAGCCAGCAGCTGCATGTTTGCTTTCTCCTTTGTGCACAAGTGCGGTTAAGATGGTCAGCAGCCATGGGCATAGATTCTACATTAATGCTACTTCAGAGGAAAATCTGTCACTCATACCAGGGATTTTTAAGATAATACTCAAGTCAGCTAAGCGCTCGCTCTCCCCACTGTGTGTACTAACTGTTTGGATGCTCATTAGCTGGAAAAAAAAAAAAAAATTTACTTTAACAAACCAAACTTATGTGGGTATCTCAATCACTTCCCTGCCATTACAGAGGGCTCGGCCACTGGTGCACCTCGACCCCTCCTATTCTCTGCCTGGGGGCTGTAACACTTGGGTCTCATTTTGGTTGTTGAGTTTCGCGTTCAGGTGCTGGGTGGCTTGTGACACTGAGGTCAAACTTGATGATCTGGTGGTCCTCCTGGCCTTAAACTTGGACTCTGAACCCACCCCGCCCCATAGAACTGTACTGGGAACACTGCCACCTCTACAATTTGCATCGTGAGTGTTACATGTCCTTAATGGCCTCATTTCAGTTGCAATGGCTTTTTGAATCTTTATGTTGTACACTGATTTGCTGGGCTTAAATGAGTGTGAAGGTGTTGGTTTACTTGTTTTGAAGCTTGAGAAAAACTGATTAAGTTGTTCCTCTGTACAAGAAAGAAAATATCCCATTCCTTAGTTATAAAAAAATTACAATTTTCTGAACAGCTCTACCATTCAAAAAGAAGATTCACTATTTGCATTGCCATAATGGGTCTGCATATCTCGGACTTAAGTTTTTATGTTATCTGCTCCTAAGGAATACATTTTAGTACATTTGTCAGTGTCCATAGTATTGTAGATTTCTTTTTCAATTAGCAGCACAGACATTACTGGTGCAATTCGGGGTGGAGGCTGTTAACCACAAAGCTCACTGAACAGCATGTATTATGCCAGCCAACTTTCACTATTACTGTTGTAAACTTTATATTTGATAAGTAGAGCATATACAGGAAACCCAGTGTTAAACAGAATTGTCCTATGAATAACTTTCATATTTGGGTATACATCCAGAAGGACAAAGTTACAAGATGCTAAAACACATCGAAGGTTGTGCAAAAAGCAGACAGAAGACTACTGTAATTCATAGGAACCAGGGTGGAGCTGAGGTTGTACATGAAATCTTAACTGTGGCATTTCCTGACTAACACTCGGGATTTAGGGTTTTTTTTTTTGTATACAGCCTTTGCAAACAAATGAAAGGGGTCACACATTATGATCTTCACAGCCTTGAGTGCCTGCTTCTAACAGAGCATTAAAGCAGACATTTGAAGTAATCCATTTGGAAACTCCAGCCACCTTCTTAAAGGAAATTTACTGTTACAGTTGTCAAAATAGGAACTGTGACAAGAACACAGCAACTGAAGAGTTTAAATTACAGTGCGTTTCCAGAATTCCCAGTTCCTTCCGAACCTCTGATGGATCAGCTGTTTCAGAAAGCAGCACAGTGCTCCCCCTCTTCAGAGATACATTCAACTGGCAACACGCAGCACAGGGCCCAATTTCTGCTTCAGGACCTGTTTGCAATGCTAACCCTAACTTGTTCTCCATTGTGCCATGTCTGCGGGAAGCCTTGCTTCCTTGCACTTACTAAACTTCATGCTCTGAAAGAAAGATTTTTAAACACTCACTTCCCAGCTGGAAGGCCCAGACCTCCCCATCAGATGCTCACCTGAAGGTGGTGCTGGTGAACAGAATCTGTGTGTGGATCCGATGGCAGAGATCCCATCTCCCGTTGCCTGTGGAGGAGTAAGAGCCCTAGTGGCAGTCAAAGGGGAACCAATAGATCGCAGTTCTGCTGTCAGTGGGGGGCCTATCTGTGTCTGGACATTCTTTCTTTGCAAAGTGCTGGTGGTCTCTAGGCTGGCACAAGAGCTTGGTATGGAAGCAGGCATACTTGTGACTGGCGCAGAACCCCTTTGTGCACAAGAAACGGGTCCTGCTATGTTCTCCGTCTTCACGACAGTTCCAACTGTGTGATTCAGAAGTCCACAAGCTGCTGGGGGTGTGAGGGGCCTTGCCCATGTTTGCCGATGAGACAGCCCAGGTATTGTATTACCTGGGCCAATTAGCCTCTGAGACTCAGTCAAGTGTGCCGAAGGTTCAGAGGAAACACCATACAAATGAGGACCATTTACTTTAACATCAGAGGCTGTTGGCCCATTAGAAGTCCCACAAGATACTTTCTTTGACTTATCCATACAAGAGCTGCAATTGACATCTTCCTGTGATAAAGCCTGCTGGGATTGAGAAGAGCTCAAGGAATTCTGGGTGGTAATCCCTGAGGTGCACGACACGGAATAAAGGGAAGGCGTGAGTGCCTTGTCAGCTGCCTGGTAAGGGTTGGTGATTGAGCCGTCTGCCACAATAACAGGCTTAATATCAGCCTTCTCTGTCTGTTCAGAGTCCCAAAGCGAAGGCATCTGCTTAGCAGATAAATGTCTCAAAATGCTGCACTGGAGTGCAACAACACTACAGAGCCACTGAAAAAAGAAAGAAAACATCGGTAAGCTTCACAGGCTACAACTACAGGTTGGTCACTCATGCAGCACGCCCGCTTCAACCACCCAAATCAGCAGGTCAATTTACCCGGCATCACTCTGCCCGCTCCTGGAAAGGCAGTTCACCACCATAGCAAGACAACTAAATATAGGTATATTATGGAACCATGGTAGCTGTTCTGATACAAATGCAGTATCACGTGGTTAAGAGCACTATACCTCTGCCACATAGGATTTACATCTATTCCAGAATATACATCAATCACGTTGATACTCAAGACAAACATTTTGCCCAAATCCAAGCTAGTTACAGGGAGAGTCTGCCTTATGCCCAAAATTCTACCTCCATCTTGCTACAAGATTCAAACAGATTCCACTTTAACACAGTACTGGCCTTTCTATAAAATGGGTTTCTCTCAATCTTAGAGTGCATCCAGCCAAATGACCTGTAGAGAAAGCTGGAACAGACTGCAGAAGTACTTTGGCTTCCTGTACAGAAGCCTTTTTTAGGGACAGGGCAGAGAACCTGTTTAAACAACGAAGACTGGGGGAGGAGAAAATTTGCACTCTGAATTCCCTCAAGGCTTCCGAAGGCAGCGTGCAGACATTACCAGCTTCGGAGGCACTTTCTGAACAAGGATGGGTATTGGCCAAAGGCACATCACCATGCATCCTTCGCTTCCAGAACAGAATGGAGTCCCTACATTAGACTCATACACAGAGGCAGCAATTGCCTTCCACTGAAGTTTACACCACTCACACTGTGGGACCAGCTCATCTTGTCACAATCTTGTAACAGATGACAGAGTGGCTTAGAGAGTCAACCACTATTTGCGAAGGGATTTGTGGCTTACAATACTGCAACCCAGCAAGAGAACTCATAGGAGGTATAACATTCAGATTTGACATTAAAAATATGCCCATACAAAGCTTCCGAGTGTCCTCACATTAGTCTTACAAAAGCCACCCAGCAACATTAATGTTAACATACAAGTTAGTTATCTCCACCAGCCTTACACAACCAAATGGAGAACGCAATTTCCCTCTGCCACATAACGAAAATGTAAACACTCAAATCACACCAAGCATTATACCCTCATCACTCTTCCCCAGACCCAGTCAAAAACAGCCTTCTCTCTGTGCGTGGGAGGTGTGACGATGAGGGGAACATGTCTGCACAACTTAGGAATGCTGGCTGATACACAGACACGGAGCATTGCATGATATAGGGTATCCACCATCAGCTGACAGGAGATGAAGGATATAGACACCAGTCTATGGACAACGGACTTTGACACTGGTACTCTGACCGTCCAATAGCTATACTAAGGAGGCTGGAGCTGGGGGACATCACTTCCCCCAGCTTGTCGGTAGGGAACTGGGATTTGGAGAGTGGAAAGGTGCCAGCAGCAGAACAAAGCAACCTGGTGGTGGTGGTGGGGACAGACTGTACCCTAGAAGTGTGCCTAGAGGTGCTGAGATAAGAACACTGCATGGGCTCCATTCAGACTTGAGGCTTAACACACAATCCAGCAGCTGGATCCCCTCACAGCTGTCTGAGGAGCAGACAAGAGGAAGCGTTCAACGAGAGCTGCAATAGGTCACGGGAGGAGAGAGCAGGAACAGTCACCACTGCACATATATTCTAGACTTGCTACTCAAAAAGATACTTTGATCATATCTAACTGAAATGCACAGCAAAGAGGTCCTTGCACCACAGAGAAGCGATAGATTCAAAACGTTTGCCATCGTTTACCTCTTGTTGTTCTGACTGGCTGGCTAAGTGCTCAGAGTTCAAAAGGTGCTTCTGTGAGGATTCCTCAGGGACCCCATTACAGATGAGCTCACCATCCCGAATTGCTGCAGGTGCAAGTAAGGGGGGTGGAAACCGGTATTGAGATTTTATCGCATCAGGAACCTGAATTGTCAGGACGGAAGATGAGACATTAGAATAATTACAGGTGCGTGCCATTAAACTACAGTCATTCTTAACAAGTATTGTCCAAATTTACTACTAGCCGATGGTTTCCAGGCCAAAGAAACCAGAGATTGTGCCAACACCCGTCAGCACTGTGGCAGAGTGGAATACGAAAGGGGGACACCAGAAAATAGGAAAGTTTCAGGGCTATATGCAGACTTGGTTTAAGTTGACACAACTCTGCTGAAGTCAATGGAATTTCACCTGCTTATACCAGGTCTGAACTTTAGCCCTTAGTGAACTGGTTGTAGCATGAATGCATCCATTCAAACAAAATAAAAAGAGCGGGGAAAATGCATTTATTTAGCATCAAATGCCCATTATATGGAGTTATTCTGCCTCATTTAGATTGGGTGAAGTATTTCGCTGACAAATTAGAACACGTGAAGCAGTGCTAGTTCTTCCGACTGCAGCACCTGCTACAGAAGCAGGTCCTCCAACTCTCTGCTCTCTTTTAGAAGTTAGCCACCTCCAACATTGCAGGAGAAAACCGAAGCCTGCACCCCATGCTTGGTAGGTTAAAGAACTTTTCAGTTTCTCTAAATTAGTAGATGACAAAAAGCAACGTGTTCAACTCTGGGGCTCTGAGCCACACATTTAGTAGGATACCCTCTGCCCTGGCAACTTTGATTCCATTAAACCTTTATCCATCCCCCACAGACAAATAAGTATCTAGTCTTAGCCTGGAGGTTCTAGTAAAGATTCCCTCACATTTTGTTCTATCTTCCCAACTTGTTCCAAGAATGTATTTAAATTTACTACTCAAAAGGAGTTTAATTTATAAACCTGACTAACTTTAAATTGCCGCAGTGACTCTTGCACAGTACGGTGTTAAGCTAGCTGACCTGTTGTGATTGCCGAAAAATATTTGCACATTCTAGAGCATATAAAAACAGGATGGGCTGTATGGTGTATGCTTGCTTCCGTCTCATATACAAATCAGTAATATGGGGAGCTCTTAGCAACTTAAAAACCTTCCAATTTTGAAGCATGAGGGCAACTCACGGGAAAGGCAAGAGCATTTCTTAAAGTTGCATTTGAAAGATGTGTAGTTGCCACCAAGTGGCAAAACTGTGTAATGCTACTTAATTGGGAGGCTGGATAGCTAAATGTAGCTCCCAGAAAGCAGCCGTGCTCCACTCCCAAGTTTGAGATCAGGTGCTGTCGTCACTTCTTCCTAGCCCTGCTTGGGACACACCAAAGACTAGAGAAAGCCTTGATAATCCATCACACTAGGGTATGCCTGTTACTTGCCTTTTTATTATGCTAAAACATGTAAGCAAGGTTCTCCAGAATGTTTCCTGTTTTCACTTACCTTCAAACCTCTTCTCCTCACTGACTGAAGAACTCTGCGGTTGGGAGGGTGTTTCTTGTGGATTCGGTTCAGGAAATCCACCTTGACAACATGCTGAGATATGGTGTCTTGGAACCGATCAAAAACTCGGCACCGATTGCTCAGGGTCATGTTCTTCTGGTTCAGCTGGAAGAGCAGACAGAATACTGGCGCAGTTAGGATGACAGATCCCTATACCTGTTCCAAAAAATATCTGCCTCTTTCACAGTCAGTTGGTACTGTACCACCAGTACCATCAGCTCAGTGTTAGTGCTCTATGTTTATGAATAAAAAAATATAAAATTGTTTCTGCTAGAGGGAACAACTCTAAAAATCGAAAGAAAATATTTCAGTGGCCCAATAAATTAATGTCTGCATGTCTAATCTCACCAACAGTGGGTCTCCTGAGACAAGTATTTAGATACCAGCCATCAGTGGATATGAATATTTGACTATAAAATAGTCCCCACCAACTTGAGGCAGAGGGAACAGAGGGCTGATTCACACAGGAACTCCTTATTCAGGAAAGGGTAGGGGTTTTGGGGGGGATAGTTCTAGAACTTTGGAATGAAGAAGCTGAGATCTATGGAGAAATAACTTCTCTATATAAGCATTTCATCTACTGCTTTTCTTCTGTCCAGAGGTTGCCAACTTGATCACATTTTTATCTAAAAATCAAGCTTCTCAGAGTCATAAACACCAATTACTATAACAAAGAAAATTAGCAAAATCAACATTCTACTTCTTCAGTTTGTTTACATTGTGTATAGTCAGTTTATTGCTTGTTGAAAACATCCTTAGAAATACTAATGGAGAAGCAATAAACTCTTTTCAAAGTTTTTTTAAAATTAGTCCATTAATAAAATTGAATCTGACCATGTCCTTTTAACATCCATTTACTATTATAAACTTACCACCACGTGTTCAATATGATTTGGACACATCCATCTGCCCAGGGGCATGGCAGTAAGAGGGGGCTCAAGACAATCCATGTGGAACAGGAGGGGGCAGTAATCACACTGAATAAGAGGTGCCACTCTGCAACTCCTGCAAAGAAACAGGGAAACAGCTGCTATTTTTATTATTTCCTAGAAAACCAAAATTAATGTTGCTCACCACCTTCCTATGCTACAAGTGGGAGGGGAGGGATCACTTGTAGCCAATAATTAGAAAGAGACCGAAGTGGCCCCAGCCACACAATTTATGTAACCTAATAAAGTTACTGTAGCTCTCATCCTCCCTTTCCCCTGAATTATTTGTTGCTATTGTCTAAAATTAGGCAACAATGGGGTAATTTGATCTGTGTGGAGTCCTACTGGACTGAAGTCAAATGGGCACAAAGATCTGCCCATGCAAATCCAAATGCAGGATGGGGGCCTTGGATTGTAAAATCCTTTGGGAAGGACTGGAGCAGTGTCCTTTGTTCCCCAGGCACTCCATAGAAGCTGTATAAACAGTTCTGAACAAGCTGCTCTCATTCACTACTGCTTTGGCCAGTAGGCCCATTACCAAGGAAACTCATGGACCCTAAGAGCGACCTCCAGGGAGTTAAATTATTCCCAACTACTCCACTCCTCAGAGAGGTATATTATGTTGCACCGAGAACTTTTACTTCAGAGAGACGGAAGAGGCCATCAAAACAAACTGGACATGAGAGGGGGTCTCTTTCAAATACGCTTGTTCTTCCCAGCCACACACAATTCATTTAATGAAGCCATCAGCTTCATCGTAGGTTTCTTTTTTTAAAGCTTACCTGAAGCTCCTCCTCACTTCCCACAGCTCACAGAGTGAAAGAAGACACTGAGCATAGCTGTACTGTGATTCGGTTTCCACAATAATATGATTTAGACTATCACTTAAACTGACTTTTTGGGCTGGGACGTACATTCATGGATATGGATCACTATTCCAGCAACCCAAGATTGCGTAAATATTTAGCTCTGTGGTTCTGTGATTAACCATTTCTGAGTGTCCCTTGCATAATCTGGTGGCATGCATCTTTGTCAGCAATTTTCTGCCTTTTGTTTCTGAGCGTTATTTTCTCCTAACACCCTCTACATGCACCATAAATTACACTCACTACTACACAATTTTTACTCATTCAATGCCTTTTAAGATCAAAACTGGTATTTAAGCAGAGGATGCCAAACTTTTCACAAACAATAGAATTTCATCCACACCAAGTGAAACTCCCAGAAGTGAGAGACTTGGGTACCTGTTGCATGTGAAGCAGACTTTCACCGGCAAGGGAACCAGACCATTATGGTCTAACTCATGTTGTGCTTTCTTGACATTCTTTCCCGTGGTTTCCTCCTTCCTCCTCCTCTTACTAGTCCCTGAAAAGTAAATTAAAAGGTTTTGCATTACTTGTGTGTAACAGAGATCCTATTCTGATCACTGTAACTGGAGCAAACGGATATACACATCCATCTCTAGCACAAACAAACACACTTATCTAGGAAGAGGCTAGCAAAGCTACTTAGGGCACCACAGCCCTGACTTAAATCTGGTATCAATTTAAAAGAAGGGGAGATGAGGAATACAAAAATAAAATGAAGGCAAGCCTGTTATTTGTAGACATGAGCCAAAAAAGCAAGCAGCCATCTAGATTTAGTCAGAGACAATATCTAGGCTAAACTGAGTTTCCAAATTATCAACTTGTTACTTATTTAGTCTGAAAGTCTATTCCAAGAATACAATGGCAGTGAATAAAAGTTCGGCAATTAACAATCCTAACAAAATACAAGGAGACTTCCTCTGGCTGGTAAAATCCTCTGGCCGGTGTCATTTGGTCTGGCAGAGGGCGTCCGAGAGCAGCTGTACACTACTCTGTTAAACTCTACTGAAGTTCCGGCCAGTCCGGCATTTTGCTATTAAACAGGTTTCCAAGTCCTGCTGCGTGCCCTGGAGCGAAATAAAAAACTCATCTATTGTTCTAGTGAAGCAGCCACATCTGAAGAGGAGCTGGAGGAGAGTGTACACCCGCACCACCACCACTTGCGGAGGGGGCATCGAAGCCAGAATTAGAAAAACATGTCAGCAGAAACTTGCATGAACTGGACAAACAAGAGCACAGAGAAGGCAGCGAGCACTTCTGCAGCCACCAGCTGCACGTCTGACCTGTAAGCTATGCACGTAAACAATATTTACTCACCTGGAAGTGCTGTGGTGCAGGTCAGTTCATTCGGCAACTGGAACTGGGTTGGGTTTCTTTCCATGGCAGCTGCAATAAGAAGCTCAAAGGGTCGCTTCAGCTGGGGCTGCCCACAGTCCATTTCTGCAATGGCAGAGTCATCATCCACATCAATTATGTCCTCGTCTACATCATTCTGTTCTGAATTGGGAGTCTCAGTGCTGGCATTAGATGTAGGAGTGCCAGGCCGACTTGCTCTCCGTTCCAAGATCCTGGCATGTGCAATTGCCCTGATGCTGGTGCTAGACCTGTCCAACAGGTCTGTGTCACTTGTGGGGGAGGTGGTCCTTTTCCCAGATTTGTCCACCAATCCATTTACCTGCCCCAGCTCCTTCTTCTGTTCTCGCTTCTGCATAACATGAAGAGCCACACTTACCACTCGTGCCATATAAATAAGTACACTGGCCCTGATACATACGTAAGCAAAGATTGAACACGTTTCAGAAATGCTATATGAACAAAAGCTCAAGACATTTATTGCAACAGTTTCTCACCATGACATTTAGCTTTAAGCCAGTAAAAGCAATTTGGTTATTGCTAGTGTGACTAAGTCACACTACTACTAAAGCAGTTAGAGCAGCCAGGCGTGGGAGGAGGTTAACCTACTTGCCTTTCGCCTCTGGAGACTTGGATTCAAATCCAGTCTGGACACGAGTAACATGTTTAGTGGCATCAGATTCCAAATAAATACTTGAGGTCAACCAACCAATGTATTTGGGAGACCATATTTACCAATGACACCTCTTAAACCATGCGTTCTCAAACTGGGGTCGCCAGGTTATTACATGGGCGGCTTGCGAGCTGCCAGCCTCCACCCCAAACCCTGCTCTGCCTCCAGCATTTATAATGGTGTTAAATATAATTAAAAGTGTTTTTCATTTATAAGGAGGGGGGGCCCCACACTCAGAGGCTTGCTTTGTGAAAGGGGTCACCAGTACCAAAGTTTGAGAACCACGATCTTAAAACAATACACAGTGGACCATTCTGCTGCCTAATACAGTGCAGCAGGGTTTGCAGCGTTTGAGTCCATAGCAGGACTGCTCAAAAACGAGAAAAGAATTAGAACGATGACTTGAGAGCACATAAAAAGTAAAAACTGCAATGTGCCAACTTAACACGAACTGGCCACTTCTGCTCAGGAGAGTCTATGGGGAGTTGAAGGTAAGGAAGGAAATCAACGCTAGAAGCTAAGGACTGGAATAGCAGAGGCTGGTGCACAGAAGGGTTCAAGTACATTCGCAGAAGTGTTCGAAGCAGCATGCAGAGTATTTGCCCACACTATGCCTAGTACGAAGAATCAGCCGCTGGGAGTAAACAAAGTAATTAAAAGCCACCATAATAAAGTGGGGGAGTATGGAAAGGAACATGGAATACATAAAAAGAAAAGGAGTACTTGTGGCACCTTAGAGACTAACCAATTTATTTGAGCATAAGCTTTCGTGAGCTACAGCTCACTTCATCGGATGCATCGGAAGCTTATGCTCAAATAAATTGGTTAGTCTCTAAAGGTGCCACAAGTACTCCTTTTCTTTTCAAGGTATTTATGTGTCAGATATGCTAAACATTCGTATGCCCCTTCATGCTTTGGCTACCATTCCAGAGGACATGCTTCCATGCTGATGATGTTGTCACGGGGTCCCCGGGCAATGCTCTGGAACTGCTCCCTACGAAGCCAGGCAGGATTCTGGTGGAGCCTCCTCTCTGTGAGCAGACTGTCTTCAGGGCAAGAAGCTCACACAGCTTCCACCTTCCTGGGTCTGACCTTGGAGCATTCAGCATCCTCTGCCCCTCCGTGCGCTTCCCACAGGGAGTCCGCCCAGGCGGGCTCCTGGGGAAGCCAGAGAGTCCTGCACCCCAACTTCGCAGTCAGACATGACTCTTAGCCAGCCAGTAAAACAGAGGTTTATTAGATGACAGGAACACGGTCTAAAACAGAGCTTGTAAGTACAGAGAACAAGACCTCTCAGCCAGGTCCATTTTCGGGGGCAGTGAGCCAGACAACCACATCTGCACTTCATGCCTCATCCCCAGCCAGCCCCCAACTGACTCACTCTCCACCCCCTCCTCCTCTGGGCTTTGTCCCTTCCCACCCCCCACCCCCCCCGCGCCAGGAGGTCACCTGACTCCTTTGTTCTCCAACACCTTTAGCTATCACCTTGCAGGGGGGAAGGGCCCAGGCCATCAGCTGCCAGGAGAGAGAGAGAGTCGGCCATTTATGTACACTGGCTCTTTGCTCTGCAACAATTACACCCCCTTATCCCACCACCTAGAGACTTAAGAAATGCATAGGGGAAACTGAGGCACCCCTACAGTATTCCAAAGAAACATTAAGAACAGTCCCGCTTCGTCACAGATGCTTGTTAAAAAAATAATGCGTTAATTAAATTTTGACAACTCCTTGGGGGAGAACTGTACATCTCCTGCTCTGTTGTACCTGCATTCTGCCACTTATTTCATGTTATAGCAGTCTCAGATGATGACTATACACGTTATTCGTTTTAAGAACACTTTCACTGCAGATCTGACAAAACGCAAAGAAGGTACCAATTTGAGATTTCTGAAGATAGCTACAGCACTCGACCCAAGGTTTAAGCATCTGAAGTGCCTTCCAAAATCTGAGAGGGACGAGGTGTGGAGTATGCTTTCTGCTGGTGGCATCTGACTCAGATGATGAAAGTGAACATGCATTGGTCTGCACTGCTTTGGATTGTTATCGAGCAGAACCCATCATCAGCATGGACGCATGTCCCCTGGAATGGTGGATGAAGCATGAAGGGACATATGAATCTTTAGTGCATCTGGCATGTAAATATCTTGCAACGCCGGCTACAACAGTGCCATGCGAATGTCTGTTCTCACTTTCAGGTGACATTGTAAACAAGAAGCGGGCAGCATTATCTCCTGCAAATGTAAACAAACTTGCTTGTCTGAGTGAGTGGCAGAACAAGAAGTAGGACTGAGTGGACTTGTAGGCTCTAAAGTTTTACATTGTTTTGTTTTTTAATGCAATTTTTTTGTACATGTCTACATTTGTAAGTTCAACTTTCATTATAAACAGACTGCACTACGGTATGAGGTGAATTGAAAAATACAATTTCTTTTGTGTTTTTACAGCACAAATGTTTGTAATCAAAAATAGAAAGTGAGCAGTGTAAACTTTATATTCTGTGTTGTAATTGAAATCAATATATTTGTAAATGTAGAAAACATCCAAAAATACTTGAATGGTATTTTTTTTAATTGCGATTACTTCTTTAAAATCGCTTGACAACCCTAATTTTGAGGTCTCTAGCCAGCCAGCCTTCTTGGTGCTCCTAGTTTGGAAGGAGCAATGGGCATAATTTATTACGAGTCACAAGGGGCAGCATCAGCACAGTTTAAGGATTTAGCATTCACATCAATCTACATGAAAGCTGTGAGACGTGCAGCATATGAACCTCCAAGGGAGAAAATGGGTAAAGACAGTTGAACATAGGAAAGGAGGGGAATCCCGCTTAAAAAAAAAAAAATAAAAAAAAATAAAAAAACGAAAAGCCAGCAACAACAAAACCAAACCACAGGGAAAATCAGGAGCAGAGAAAAAAAGAAATTGAGCCACCAGAAAGAGAGACTTTTGTCCGATACAGGTTTTTCGGAAGCAGCATTTCTCTTTTGTGTGAGGTGCTGGAATGAGCAAAAATTGAGGGCTAAGCCATTCAAGGTAAGGAAAAGAGGTAGAGAAAGCAAAGCCATTGCTCTTTTTAAGCTGACCTTTTTATTGTTGAGACAAGTTTCTGAAGCGTTACTGTCTTCAGGGTACAACAGCATCACAAGTGATTTGCCAGGAGCAAGAGACCATGATAAAAGGTGTCGAGTTGGAGAAAGCAACGTGTTAGAGGGGAATTTGTGTGGCACGTCATATGAATGGTTTCCTGGATAATTTGGTGCAGAATCTCTTTAAACACTTGGGTACACAGTCTGAAGACGTCATTGCTGCAAAATCATGTTTACATTTAGCAAGGAGAGTTTCCTGGGAAATAGCATGTCAAAAAACCAAGCCACAATCTTGCCCAATCATCTCTCCATCCTGTTCTTACAAATAAGGAAGTCATAATTCACAGCAATTTCAGTCTGTTGCTATGGAAACTGTTGTGGGGGTCAGAGTTTTGTTTTGTTTTTACTAGCCAGAATCAGGAGGCACTGCCATAAAAGCATCAGACACTAAAGATGGGAAGCCACATTAAGGCACAACTAGTCCATCTCCTTTGCCCATGCAGAATTATTCCCTCTGGGATTTTTTAGTGCAGTTTGTTTTTTCCTGTCCAAGATTTAATGTGGAAAATTGCTGTTTGCTGGGGGTATGTTACTAAATTAATGTTTGTAAGTCTGGATTTAAGTTCAGTTTTGTGATTTCTAATAGTAAAAGTCAGTACAGGAATTTGGGACTTCCTTAGAGTTTTCTGTGCACCTATTCGTAACCAAAACCTCTCTGCTCTGCCAAGCTGTCTAACCTTCACTTTACTTTCTGCAATTCCATGATCTCACACACACTGGAGCAGAACTCTCCAAGGTTTTGTGTCTGTGGGGATGGGAAAAGAAAGGTTGGTGGGAGGGAAAAAGGGCAGAAAGACTCAAATATGAGTGAAACGTTTGGAAAATAACACAGAGTGAACAGTTTAGAAGAGGGACACAAAGAACTGAGTTTGTTTGGTTAAGAGGTTTTACCTTTCGGCGCACAGTGCAGCGATGACACATCCACTCCCCTGGAGGCAACATTTCCTCACTCAACGGAGGGTTACTACAAGAGGAATACAAGACACAGTTTACTTTCAGATTTCAGCTTGCAACACTGAGAACATTTCAAGCTGGCCCAGAATAATTCTGAGAGTTTCCATTGCCAGGAGTCTTCTCTATTTTATTCAGGTTCATGGACTGTGCTCCCTCTGTAGGCAGTTCTTTGTAATAAACCTTCTATCACCAATGAAGCAAATTATAAAATCTTATAATCTAATTATAAAACACTCACTTCCACCTTAAAATATTCTGCTGTGAAAATCAGCCCTCCATATTAAGCACTTATTTTCCACAACTGTGGTGCTTACCCCACCCTTTGCAACAAGAAAACAGACTACACTTTTGGTGCCATGTAAGTCATTGCATTAATAGATGCCAGTTTCACTGCCCTTAAATATATACACCTACACACCTTTATAATTCGAACAGTGGGGTCTTAAAGTTCATTTAGAGCCTGCCATAAGACTGGATCAGATTCTTGTCCAAGAAAGAACTACATCAAAAGTCCCCAAAACAAGTGACAGAATTTGTCTTCTAGTTTACAGCCATGATCCCTCTTCAACTGAGGGTGTCTACACTGGAGATGGAGGTGTAATTTCCAGCTTGAGGAGACATATCTCAATCAAAGCTAGTGTGGGTAACACGCTAAAAATAAAATAAAGGTAGTGTGAGCAGTGGGATGGACTCCCTGTCCCAACTACTGTACACGCCTAGGGTCCTTGACAGGATTGGGCTTGGAATTGCTAGCCACCCTGCCTCTGGGATCCACTTCTATTTTTAGTGCACAAACTCAATAAGAGCTTGTGTGTGTACATTTACACAACTGGGAAAGTACACCTCCAGCTCCAGTGTAGTTGTGAGCTGTAAGTGAGCTGTTGCCATGAAACTCACCTGCCCAGGAAGAGAAGAGACAATGCATTATACCTACCAGTACATTAGAATCAGCTAAGAGGCAGCAAAACACATTCATTTTCTGCATTAGTTACTATCAATCATAATAAGGCCTGGTATTCCACCAACGCATGATATATGCACTTTGACTTGAAGATATGAGCTTAAGATTTGGCTGACCCAAAAGAATCAGCCCTTGGCCATTAATGAACAGATACTGTACCATGTCAACAAGAATATCTCCAAAACTGAGAGATGTTTGACTCATGTATGCAGTATAAGTCTATACTCCTTCGAATAGCATTTTCTGTGCCTTCCTTCCCACTATATTTTAATCTCCTTTGTCCACTCCTCCTTCCAGTCTATGTGTTAAGGCCATGGGTGAAAGAATTACAAAGTTACCGCTTGATCACAGATTGGGAAGGGTGGAAACCCTTTTCATATGGCTTAACTACAATTCTTTCAGTTTTCTGGAAGCAACAGAATTGTATAAAAATATTTGCTAGGATCCTGGACTGTGGCCACGAGCAGCTCCAGTAGAAAGCATACAGAAGAACCAGCAGACAGGCTGGCTGAAGCAGGAAACGTGGCAGAGAATTTGGAAAACTGCGAAGATTTTAGGGGTGTGGAAGTTAGTCTCACATCAGTAATAAATGTGAACAAACTTATAAATTACAAATACATATCAAAACTGAACTGAATTAAAAGTTGCCCTTGCAAGATTTGTTGACAAAAATCAGCATAAGCAGGCATAGAAGAAAAAAACATCTAAATGAGAAACTCAAGTTAAACCAAACCAGTTCAAGGGGTGATGGGGACAAAGTTCACCACGACCCCCAGGACAGTGGGATTTTGAAATCTGGCCCTTCTCCAGCCTTCTCTCAATGTTACAACAGCATAAGAGATATCTGAGGGGTTTTGGGTTTTTTTAAATCTTTTTTTCCCCAAGACATTTATATTGTTCATGTTTTTAAAAAGGTAATTTTCAACTGAGATCTTTTTTCTTGCACAAGTTATGGTTTAATCAGGTCACTAACTGTCATGGAGGAAACAGAACTGCTGTCAGATAAACAGAGGACTCTGTTTCCATGTAGTTTGTTTCCAAAGTGTATTTATTTGTATTTTAACTCTGTATAAATTTACTGCAGTTGTTAGCCAAAATTCAACGATGCAATACATACTTCAGCCCAGGGATCCCTCTTTCCCGCAGAGAGTAAATCCCCTGGTTAGGGCACTAGCATAGGAAGTGGGAGACTTGGGCAAGTCTCCTAGCCTCTGTGTCTGTTCTGCATCTGTACAATGAGGAGAACAGCACCTCCCTGCCTTCCAGGGTCTGGTGAGGATAAACCCATGAAAAGACTAAGGAGCTCAGCTACTGCAGTAATGGGGGCCATATAAGTACCTGAACTTAAGGGACTGAGGCCTTATTTTGTCAAGTGCTTTGAGAACTTTTGATACAAGGTAATACAGAAGAGTCAATTACTACATTAGTATTAACTAGCCTTTAAATACCAATCACTAAATAGCAGAGGCCTGAAATAAGTGACTGCTAGTCAAGTGTTCTTCTATAATTCATGAAAGTCCTTTTTACTACAAGGCTCAGTGACATCACTTAGACAAGCCAATATAAAGCTAGCAAAAGTCACAGATGTTCTACTGTAAATTAGTCTTTGCAAACAAATATTTTTAAGATGTCTCGGATAGCAGCTTCTTCAGTGAGTCTGCCACCATATGTTCTGAAGCGGTAGGTATTTTCTCCATAGAGAACCCCAATGCCAGCAGCGGGTCCCAGGCACAGGGTCCGGCCTCAACTTCTAAGTTTAACCTACAAAACAGACTTCCTCTTTTCAAACAATGACGTAGCATACATTGGGTAAGGCTTACAAACATCCTGACACACAGTCGTCCACAGGCATTGATGCTGTCAGGTTCACATTCTGTACGTTGAGTTGCACAGGTTCTAAGAATGATTTTTACTGCCTTTTTCCTTCAGTCTTCCAGAGTGGTGGTAACCACTATTTCTGGTCTCAAAAACACAGGGGGATTCAGTAGAGGCAACACATCTGGCAGCCATTTTGAGAAACAAAAGTTGAGCATTTCTAGTGGCCTATGCTTCAGGTATCTAGAGTACTATATTTCTAGAATGCACAGTGAAACACACCTAGACCTTGTTTTTCTATTTCCTGGAGGTCTCAGGTGAACAGATGATCAAGCTCCTTGGAAGACACAAAGCACCAAAACCTCTCTTTCAACTACAGATAATGTGATAGAGTGTCAGACGTGTGGCTGAAATTAGGAGTTTTTTACAAAATAAACTAACATTTTGTTAACAGAAACCTTAGTAACAGCAACAATCTCAAATATGCTTCTTAACATTTGGATTAATTGCAAGTCCTGAGGTGACCTCAGCAATAGCTTCAGATCCTTTATTTCCACTGGCTTAAGAGTTCTTTAAAAAACATAGCTAGAAGCCACTGATTTATTTTGGGGCATCTTGCTGATTCCCCGACCCCCCCAAAAGAACAAAACTAAAGAAATTAGCAGTTCCAAAACTACAAGGTGATAAAAAGCTCACTCCTACAGACATGCCCAACTCTGCCACAGAACAGGCCTGTCCCCATTTTAAGATATGTTTAGTATGCCAACTCAGAAATACACATTTTGCCAGACACACTTCAGGCTATTTTAACTCATTATCCTGATCTTAGATATTTTTACAATGGAACAGTGAATAGTGCAATGGATCCCAGGAAGTGATAAAAAGGACAAATGATTTTGAATAGATTTCATTTTACGATTTTTCAAAAACCAAAATATTTCATGTATTTATGAATATGGATATACAAGATTTTTTGTTTGAAAAAAGTCACTTAATACATCTCTCTTGCATTAGTCTGTAAAACCCCTAGTTTTAAAATACTTTAGAACAGAATGCTCATTTTAAGGAGCTCTGAACAAAGCTGCCATTTCAGATCAACTGCAACATTTCAATATCAAACTCTACTCCTGAATTTACTTCACCCTCCAACGAGGCCCAGCTACTGCAATCAATGCGCCAAAGCCGGATTCTGGTCCTGGAGGTTAATGAACTGCTGCTCATCAAGACAGAACACTATACTAACCAAGATGGATGAATACTGTTCTTGCACTGCTGTATTCTGAGCCAGGAAAAAGCCACTATCCCAGGTTAACACAAAGGAAATGTGCCTTAGTTAAGTGCGCAATTTTAATTAACTAGTTATGACCACATTCCCCACCCCTCTACAGCAGGCATACTAGAAGTAAGATCTTTAAGCAAGACAGCAGTCAGTGTTCTTGCCATATCACCAAACTCTACTCTGAGCTGTGCACAGCATGGATGCTTTCTACCTTCTATTTTTCATACACTTATTAACACAAACCTCAAGAGCATTAATATTTGTTACAGATGAAGCCGCTGCCAGCAGGACCTGTTGCTCAACAGCACCAACTTAATTATCAATTACACATAATATATTTGCTTTTCAATATGGAATTGTACCACATATAGTTATACAAGAGCCTGCCCTCCATTTCAGAGACTTTTCCTTTTTATCATGACATGCAAGCAAAATGGTGCAGCAACACTGACATAACGTGGAAGGTTACTGATGTGCGACCTGCATCTGTCTGCTCAGTGTAACATGTACATTTTAGAACTTAAGACAAAAGAAGGACAGCCCTGAGAAATATAAAATCTGACTTTCAAAGTTAAAAGACTAAACACACCTGAAAGGTCAGTCCCACAGAGAACTAATTAAAGATTTTCATGGCTCTACCTTTGCAAAGAACAGATTACACAAGCCACAGAAAATGGTGTTAAATATTGTTTATACGGACATCTTTTTTGAAACCCATTTTCACAATATAAGGTTTATACAAGAATCATTTTACAAGTCTCTGGAACTATCTCCCATATGCCATACATTATGCAAACCCTCACTTAGGAAGGTGAAATCATTATTTAAATGGATATCATGAAATCAAACAAACCCCCAAAGTGATCTGTATATTAGGAGTTTTCATCAAGCAATGAAGCTGTTTTATTTTTCAATTTCACACTCTGGAGCTCACATACATCTGATGTTGGTATTAGACTAAATCCTGTAATTATGCTTACTGTCACTTTCTGAGGTCAGCAAAGTAAAGAAAACAAATACTCGGAGGAATGGCACCCTCTCTGATCTGCCATTTCAACGGTGCAAGATGCATGGTTCAAAAAGAACCGATTGTGACTGCATTAGAAATGCAAGTTAATTACAATTGGCATTCCTGGTGGGCACCTTGCTGAAAAAGACTATTTGTGAAATCTGCAGTGAGGGTGCTCCCTGCCTGCTGATGGCAGAGAACAGACGCCAGTTTCCATCATGCTTTAATAATGGAGTGGAAAACTTTGGAATTCAATGTCTGAATACATTTTCTTGTAAGACTTTTATGTTGATGAATTGTGTAAAGACATACTTGGAGTTTTCTCTTGTGCAGAGGAAAAGTCAGAACTTAACAGAAACAACTGAGCACAAAAGGAAAAAATTTACAGCAGCCCCTTCATTCAGCTCACTCATGTCACTTCCTAAAACCTCCCAGTTATGTAGCAGGATTTACCGACAGGCTTATATTGGAAGACACTGGTGGGTAGGTTTGCCAGCAAGATAAAAGGCAGAAGAGTGAAAAGTCTTTATGTGGACTCTGACTTATTCTAATGACGGATGCAGCTACAGCTGTTCTACGAACATCATAGAGAACAAGGTTTATTGGCTTCCCAGTGTATGGCCATAACTAAAACTCTAACAAGGAAACTAGCCAGAGTGCCAGCATATTACAAACGCCCCATTGAGAAATGTAGAAAGTTGCATCATTTACAAATTTGCAATTCTTTGAAACAGTTTTACTGTGCCCAAGTTACACACTTCTATTCACAGCTGCTCCCCAAAGCCCTCCAGGGAAAGGACACCTGGAACAAAGTGTTTGAAGCCAATACATTACACAAAGAACAAACAAGTCAACAACTGCAGCTAGTCAAAATCCCTGCCTGTCTTAACTCTCTTACCACCCTACTATAGACCTTCTGTGCCAAGGAACAGTTTGCTGATTTATCTTCTGTGGGGAAAAAAGGAAATGGAGACCGTGTATCTTTAAGACATAGTTAGGAAATATTGCAACCCCTTCCTCCCCTCCACCCCAATAATGCCAGAATCTCTCCAACAGGAAGTATAAGAGGAGATGATTCAGCAATATAAGTGTTACATCGAGCTATTAAACAGCATATCTAAGCTATTCCAACCCCACTATGGAGATCCACCTGTTTTTTAACACAGATAACGTTTGGCATGTAGGATCTAAGTTTGGGCTCTCTTTAAACGGTCAGCTTCCTGATGTTTATAGTGAATCCAAAATTCCCACAAACAAAATGTTAGAATGTAGAGCGCATCCCAAATTTTGGATAAAACACACAGGACCGATTTCCTCCTAAGAATTATCAGAGCTCCAACACATCTTTCCACTAACAGGTTCAGGAACAAGGTATTCTTTGGGCCTGATCAGACTTTAAGTGGATGTTTTTGTATCAAACGTGATATGATAAAGTCTGTAAGATTCATATCCAACCACCACATTTTTCAACATGTTTTATTTTACAGGATTTTAAGGACAGCCACTGGAGAGGCTGGGTACTTTCCTCTGTAGGAAAGCTGCATATTTCCCTCCTTAATACTTTGGGGAAAATTAAAAAGCTCAATCGTGACAAGTGTAAGGTAATACGTATTGGAAGGAATAATTTGAAGGAATAAATCTAAACTCTTTGTACACATATAGCCTTGCTGGCTCTAAATCAATACCAGTTAGTAAGGAGACTTGAGCATCACTGGGGATAGATCAATGAAAACTTCTGCTCAATGACAATGGCAGTCAAGAGAGTCGCAGGAAGGAAGACTAAAAATATTACACAGATTACCCCCTTCCCTGGAGTCCTGCTTTCAATTGGGTCACACAGTTGCAAGGTACAGCAGAAATAAAGGATTCAGAGATGGATAAAGATCAGAAGCCTGGGGTCGCTTCCATGTGACCAGAAAGAAGAGTCGGACCATTTAGTTCAGAGGGCGAACGTAAGGGTTTAGGAGGAAGTTTCACTACGCACACATGGTTCCATAACTGGTTACTATGGGGTTTCTTGCAAATTCCTCTGAAATATCTAACACTTGCCACTGTCACAGAGCAAAAAACGACACCATCTGCTGGTCTGATCTGATATTGTAATTCCTGTGCTCATGAAAGCAAGGGACTACTAGTGCTGGCTAACTACTGGCATAACATGAGCTCTTGCTTTAAGGAAACATCTCGATCCTTCCGCGCCTGGGAGTAACTGTTAATATCAAATAGTCTGATAAATATTTGGTGTGGACAGATATCCACTGGAGAATGGTCCAAAAATCATTTCATTTGTGAAGATATGAATGCAAGGTTTTCAATGACAGAAGCGGCGAACACCTTGCTTCCCCCCATTGCTCACCTTGAGTTATTAACAGAGTTTGGATTGGTGCAGGCCTTCCAAGGATTTAAACTCTCAGCTAATGCTCATGGTCAAACTCCCTGTGACAAAGTCTGGAGAAAGCACCTAGGGGACAGGCACTCCAGAGGTTAAGCCTCAGGAACGCCTTATTGCAAAAATAAACTTACAGGGTTACTTCAGGAAAATTCCGACTTAGGTAGTTACATTCTGGCTATGTAAAATTCACTCTGCTGTTTCAGAGACATGGCGTGTTCTTCTCCGCTTGTCCTAAAGTGTTGTTTAGTGTTTAATATTATCAGAGTAGGGTGCACTTGCGTGTTATATGAAGCTATCACTACACAGTTTTCAAAGTGATCTGAAATCCTTTGGGATGAAAAGTGATACACAGATGTAATGTAATATCATATACAATATTGCATACGTATATAGAAGGCTACACAGTGTGCAGATCAGGCCTACAGAATCACATGCAAATAAATGCGCTGTTTCATAAGATTCTCAATGTTTGTGATGAACTTAAAACTCCACACAGCGTGATGAGAACCTCTTTAGGGGAAAGAGCACAACAGTCAAGTCACTTTTAGACTTACTGAAAAGACAGAAAAGACGACGCCCATCAATATTGCACAGATTGGAAAAAAAAAAAAACACTAAAAAATTGCCAAACTCCAAAATGACAGGACAGTATCTAATCTACAAATTCAGCACAACACAAACAATATTTCTTCACACAACGCTGTCAACCTGTAGAACTCGTTGCCAGGAAATGTTGTGAAGGACAAAAATATTACTGGATCCAAAAAAGAATTAGCTAAGTTAATGGAGTATAGGTTTATCAATGGCTATTAGCCAAGATGGTCAGGGATGCAACCCTATGCTTTGGGTGTCCCCTAAACCCCTGACTGCTAGAAGCTGGGACTGGTGACGGGATGGATCACCCAAATTGCCCTATTCTGTTCGCTCCCTCAGAAACATCTAGCACCGCCCACTTTGGGAAGACAGGATACTGAGCTAAGTAGACCACTGGTCTGTCCACTATCGCCATTCCTATGAAATGGCTTTCTGGTTGATGGCTTATATTGTGAGGCATGAGACTATGGCTATCCTAGCCAATGTAACTGTGGATGCTCTGGTTACCCATATACATATCAAGGACATTTGGGAAAACTACAAAGCACATGATGATCTCTTACTGAAGTGAATTCCACAGGTTTATTATGTAAAAATTTTTTTACCAGTCAAATTTGTTTAAGTATGTTCCCTTGTTCTTAATCAAGGAGAGAAGGTAAACAGCTGTGTTTGTTTAGCTTTCTCTAAACCATTTGTTGTTTTACATACCTCAAGTTATGTTCCCACGCCTCATCTCTATAAGAGATTATTAATTTACATTTAAAATTATTTAGTCTAACTTTGAATCTCTCCGCACACAGAAGCCTTTCCATCTCTCTAATATTTTGTTGCTCATCTCTGGGCCTCTATATCTGCTCAACATTTCTCAGATGATCAACTGAATACATCTTCAAGGTGGGAATATTTTAATTTGCTTGAGGATTTTTAGCCTTAGAAATACCAGGAATGTCAAGTCTGAACTTCTGTTTTGCTAACAAGACAGAAGTGTATATTGAGTGTTCTGAGCCCTTACAATGAAGTGGACATGTTGAATTTTAATAGAGAGCTTTTCTCCAAAGTATTTTAGTTAGCTAGATGTTTAGAACTTGTTTTATTTTATTTAAACCTGAATAAAAGCAACATTCTCTCAGGTGTCACCACAACATGTCACAATCCATATTAACATGGTTTTTGTAAAGGGAAATCATGTCTTACCAATCCACTAGAATTCTTTGAGGGGTCAACAAGCATGTGGACAAGAGGGATTCAGTGGATAGAGTGTACTTAGATTTTCAGAAAGCTTTTGACAAGGTCCCTCAACAAAGGCTCTTAAGCAAAGTAAGCTGTTATGGGATAAGAGGGAAGGTCCTCTCATGGACTGGTAACTAGTTAAATGATAGGAAACAAAGAGTAGGAATAAATGGTCAGTTTTCAGAATGGAGAGAGGTAAATAGTGGTGTCCCCCAGGGGTCTGTACTGGGACCAGTCCTAGTCAACATATTCATAAATGATCTGGAAAAAGGGGTAACCAGTGAGGTGGCAAAATTTGCAGATGATACAAAACTACTCAAGATAGTTAAGTCCCAGGCAGACTTGGGCAACCAAATGGCAGATGAAATTCAATGTTGATAAATGCAAAGTAATGCACATTGGAAAACATAATCCCAACATATATATAAATTAGCTGTTACCACTCAAGAAAGATCTTGGAGTCATTGTGGATAGTTCTCTGAAAACATCCGCTCAATGTACAGTGGCAGTCAAAAAAGCGAACAGAATGCTAGGAATATTTAAGAAAGGGATAAATAACAGAACAGAAAATATATTGCCTCTATATAAATCCATGGTAAGCCTACATCTTGAATACTGTGTGCAGATGTGGTCAACCCATCTCAAAAAAGATTGGAATTGGAAAAGGTTCAGAAAAGGGCAACAAAAATGATTAGGGGTATGGAACGGCTGCCATATGAGGAGAGAATAATAAGACTTCAGCTTGGAAAAGAGACGACTAAGGGGGGGATATGATAGAAGTCTATAAAATCATGACTAGTGTGGAGAAAGTAAATAAGAAAGTGTTATTTACTCTCTCTCATAACACAAGAGCTAGGGGTCACCAAATGACATTAACAGGCAGCAGGTTTAAAACAACCAAAAGGGAGTACTTCTTCACACAACGCACAGTCAACCTGTGGAACTCTTTGCCAGAGGATGTTGTGAAGGCCAAGACTATAAGGCCACGTCTACACTACCCGCTGGATGAGTGGGGAGTGATCGATCCCCGATCGCTCTGCTGTTGACTCCAGAACTCCATCACGGCGAGAGGCAGAAGCGGAGTCGACGGGGGAGCAGCGGCCGTCAATCCCACGCTGTGAGGACGCAAAGTAAGTGATTCTAAGTCAACCTAAGATACATTGACTTCAGCTATGCTATTCTTGTAGCTGAAGTTGCGTATCGTAGATCTATCTCCCCCCACACAGTGTAGACCAGGCCTAAGAGGGTTCAAAAAAGAACTAGGTAAGTTCATGGAGGATAGGACCATCAATGGCTATTCGCCAGGATGGGCAGGGATGGTGTCCCTAGCCTCTGTTTGCCAGAAGCTGGGAATGGGCGACAGGGGATGGATCACTTGATGATTACCTGTTCTGTTCATTCCCTTTGGGGGCACCTGGCACTGGCCACTGTCGGAAGACAGGATACTGGGCTACATGGACCTTCGGTCTGACCCAGTATGGCTATTCTTATGTTCTTTCAGACCTTCAGCTGGCCACAGAATTTTTCCAGGTAGAAATACTAGATTAAAAAAAACCTAAGCAGATTAAAAAAAGCAAAACTGAAAATCCACCCAGACGTTTTCAGATTTTTTTTTTTAAAAGAACAAAAAGATACAAACATAGGCACAAACCTCCCCCTCCTGCCCCCTTTCACATCCTGCTCCTGTTACTATTCCTGGTGGAAGGAAATCCTAGGGGTAGTTAACACAGTCTCTCCCCCCCCGCCACCAAAAAAAAAAAAAAAAAAAAAAATCCACAGCAGAAAGTCATAGCCTGTATAGGCACATATTTTATAATGATTAGGGCTACTTGCTCAGGGAAGGTTTTTTTGGCCTGTTGTGTCCTCAGGCCACTGCTAAATTCAAACCCCGCAGAGAGCAATCTCTAGCTCATTCTAGTTTATTTCAAAAAGTGACTCATGCACAGCAGACATCAGTGGAAAAGGCTCAAGTCAGGTTCAGGCACTAGATTTCCTCCCAACTTGCTGTTAAAATATTTGCCTTTTATACTCGAGACGATATACTGAACACCTCTCAGGAAAGGCAATTTGTAAAAAGTATGTTAAGGGTGGAAAAAAAACCACCAGAACTAGTTATACACAGCAAAGACACAAACCTGCACGGCTACAACTGCATTCAAGTGTGCTGACAAGATTATGATCCATGGTGACATGCAAGGTATTTTTCTCTCTAAGTGGTGTTTAATTCTACAGCCCCTCGGCATCACACAGCAGTCTACAAGGGAAGTTGGGCAAAAGCCATGGTGAGAACTACTGGCTGGGGAAGAACACAAGAAGCTCTTTGAAGGTTGACTGTGCCAAGTACTCCAGAATCAGTCACATACAGTTTAGCCACTGTGGCAAGATGCTTGCTTACGCTTTCTTATTCTGAGCCTGGATCTACACGTAAAAAACTTAGGTCGACCTACATATGTGACTCAGGGCTGTGAAAACTTCACATCCCCAAGACATAGTTAAGCCAGACTAAGCCCTGGTGTCGACACCACTATGTTGATGGAAGAATTCTTTTGTCAAACTAGTTACTGCCTCTCAAGGGGGTGGATTTACTACAGCGATGGAAAAATCCCTTCCGTAGCTGCAGTAAGTGTCTACGCTACAGTGGCATAGCTGTAGCTGGGCCACTGTAGTGTTGGTAAGTGTAAACATAGGCCAGATCAAGAATTTCACATCCCCAGAACAAAGCCACATTATATTCTGAATTACTTTAATGTTTTCACACGCCTAAACTTGCTTCCTGGATTGGTCTTTTAAACTGCTAGATCTTACACGGATTTCTATTGTATTATTGCGTAAAGCCTCTGACCGCCAGATGCTGGAACTGGGCGACAGGGGATGGAACGTTTGATAATTGCCCTGTTCTGCTCATTTCTTTTGAAGCATCTGCCATTGGCCACTGTCGGAATAAGGATCCTGAGCTAGATGGAGCTTGGTCTGACCCAGTATGGCCGTTCTTATGATCCCTTGCTACCACAAGGTTCCTAATGCACTGAGGACTGTTTCAAAAGATACACTTTCCTTCCTACTCTGGAAATTATTGCCCGCTTTCTTCACAGTAGGTTTCTGCTAGTCATTATTGACTTAAGGATTAAGGACCAGGTTTCCTAGAACACAGGAAAAGTCAAGAAAGCATCACATACTGACTCAGTCGAGAAACAAAGGAACTCCAAGATGTGTGTGCGCTTATGGGGTGTCTTGAAGGGCAGCAATACCAACTCTGCTGCCTTTATTACGTCAGTACCTGTGCTGAATGGGTCTTACAACTGAAGGCTGACAATATGCTTTTCTTGTAATTTACACACATGCCTGGCACCCTGCAAATGAGGTGTAGGGTATTACACACAGATAGGAACGTAAGAACAGCCATACTGGGTCAGACCAATGGTCCATCTAGCCCAATATCCTGTCTTCTGCTCTAGTCAACACAACCACAGTTTCTTAATTACAATTCACTTATAGAGGCCTGAGGCACACACTGGTGTAACAGGCTCAGTCACAACCCTATCAGGTTCCCCAAAATGAGATGCTCCCCAGTACAGACTGTAACAGTGATAGCATCGGTTTCAGAGTAGCAGCCGTGTTAGTCTGTATTCGCAAAAAGAAAAGGAGTACTTGTGGCACCTTAGAGACTAACCAATTTAATTGAGCATAAGCTTTCGTGAGAAAGCTTATGCTCAATTAAATTGGTTAGTGATAGCACCATGCATATTTTGTTAAAAGTGCCTAGAATTAAAACTTCTGATGTATTATCCCACCTCTAAAGAAAGCAAATGATGTTTTTTCCCATTTTCTCCCTTACTAATCAGTACCAGAGGAACACACACCTTTATTGTATAACTAAGGCCCTGTATAAAAAACTTTAAAAACTTCATGAGTATAAATGGCAAAGTATTGGATTTCACACGGTTTGCATGCAATTAATTTTACATCTTAATTTAGTCAATTTATAGGCCAGCATGAATTTTAGAAGTGTTAGGAAAATTCATTCTGTCCTTGAAATTGACTAGCTAGGGTACTTTTTTTCTTTTTGTATTAAAGACTTCATTGTAGACATTTTCCATTTAAAAAAATATTTAAAAGATCATAGTTTGGGGGCATTTTCATGATTTCTGTGGCCTCCATGAATTTGCATAGGGCCGTAACCAGTTGTCCTCCCTCCTTTTTGCGGGAGTGGGGGGAAGAGAGTGGGGTGTAAAACAAGCCATATAAAACTTACAGGTGACTGTACCTCCTTGATTTTTTTCCCCCAGCAGTGTTGAGCCTAGCTATATATAGTCTAGCAGATAGAACATAAGGTAACAAAAATTAAGGTCAAAGAACTTTTACAGGTAATATTTAAGATCTGCATAGCCGTCATTAACCAATGAACATTATCCATCAGAAATCAAATCCAATTAAAATCTCCTTGCTAAAGCAAGTGCCTCTAGGTAGTAGAAATCCTTTGGGAGGATGTTTCCACATTCTGAAACACTCCCATGAGCCACACCTACAGATGCGATAACATGCTGGAAGACTGCAGCTAGAAAGTAAAACCATAATGGGTAACTACTGAGCAGAACAATGGATTCAAACTAAGTCAGAGAGTTACTTTAAAAAAACTTCACTAAACCGAATAGTTCAGCAAGATGCAGCATCTTTAAAACACAGATTTTACTGCAGCAGTAAAAACGGATGATCACAATTTTCAAAATGCTTTAAGAGTTACAGTTCAACATCAAAGCATATTTTTCCCTAGGCAGGGTAACAGGCCTTGTTAGTTTTTATCAGTGATCTTATCCTGTACCTTTCAAACAACTTTACTTGTAATTTCGATACCTTTTCTAAAAAGTTTAGTCCATTTGATACAGAGGCGGGTGAAGGAATCATGTTTAAGTTCAGCTATTATAGCACATCTTGTTGATTTCGACAGAGTCCCACTGATGCCTGGGAAACCCGATTACTATGGTCCAGTTCTGAGAGTAGCAGCAACCAATGGTTTGGTTGGCAGGCACATTTCACTGTGTACATGTTAAATCAACCATAAGAAGATTTTACAAGAGCATGCACCCAAATACTGAAGAGAATGATACCTTAAGGGTCCTGAATTACACATTAAAATAATTCAGCTTATTAAGTTGTGACAAACCAAACTGCAGAAAATTCTAAGTTCTGTGCACAGCATTATTCCTACAGTTGAACTTTTATGGCTTTGCATTTCAGAGCCTCAGTGTAAACTAAAAAAGCAAAACCAAAGTTGAACAAGGGAGCTTAACAGAGCTGCTACGGCTGATCATGTTACTGTGTCTAAAGGCACATAAAGAATGACTTTTTTTTAATTAAGTAACCAGACCAGTGCAATTGCTTCTTTCATTAACTTTAATATCTCAGATTCCACTTTGCTTCTGACACCACCCAAATACCAAATGCAATTAAAGCATAAAATTTGGCAAGCAGCGAATTAATTTAAAATATTTTATTAACTTAAAGATAAACAGGTGTTAATAGCATGAGTTGTTTTCTTACGTAACTTTAAAATATTATGGTCTCTTCTAACAGTTATGAGCTCCAAAAGAAGCTTAAATTAAAGTCTCTGTACTCCAGGCTTACTTCAAGGACCTTTTAAACGATGGATTTTGCCAGTATATTGTTCACATAAAAGGAGGATCTAGTTTTGATAGTAAACATTCAAACGTAAATTTTAAGTTCTTTTAAACCTACGAAGAGCCAATGAGTAAGCCTTTTTAAAGTTATTCGTAATTTCAGTATGACATTTCATTCACTTACATGGAGCGTTGAAGTGTATTTAAACTTTGTCCAATTCACTATTACCTAGCTGAGAGTTAGTTATCTTACGGCAGGATGTCCAGAGCACCTATTTTTATGGCCATTAAAAGACTAAATCACTGAAATTAAGGCAGCAGCTCAGAATCTGGATGCCTCAAAGACTTCTTCAGTCAAAAACAAAACAAGAGAAGGGGAGGAATCAGACACAAAAGTGAAAAATCAAAATTAACTCCTAAATGATCAACTAGATTGAATGCTAGCTTGGGATAGGCCAAGAGAATTCTAAATCTGAATGAGGTATAGAAAGTTATTCATGTCATAGCATTTGAACAAAGATTTCACATGTAGAATGGAAAAAATTGTCAACTGATGTGACTCAGAAAATAAAATATGCAAAACTGAGGCTAGTTTAGTTTCATCTGTCTCTCTTAGCAAGCTCTGTTACTCCAATTCTTCAACAACAGCACGCCAGAGGACTGCCAAGTCAGAAAGGGGAAATGGAGCCAAACACTCCAAATGTAAACATGGGGAGGCAAGTGTTGCAAAGATGTTTGATGGAACTAGCAGACAGTGCTCTTACCCTGTGACAGCCACAAAATTCATCTGGTTCAGAACAATAGTCAATGAAGGGAAATCTCAGGAGGGGGCACAAGAGATTCACAATTTTGGTGTGTCAGTTTTGTGACGTAAAGAGCCATATTCACTTCAAAAGGAAGTTGACTAATTTAAGACAACTTAAGTTGCTTCAGTATACTAACCCTTGTACTCAGGAGTCAGACAAACAGGCAATTGTAAATGAGAATCTAACTGAATGCTCTGGCTCAGTAATTTAAGAGCACCTTTCACACTAGGAAAAATTAATAGCACTGCTTTAAAAAGTCAGTTCACCTGCTTTGTTTTGTAACCTCTATTGCCATTTTTACTAGTTATCTATTTTAAAACTGCGCTTTTCCTCTCAATCACTTTCTGCTTAATCCTTCAGAAAAGCCATATGGAATTTTTGACATCACAATCATTTCTGTGGACTGATCTCAAGCACAGGATCATGAGTTTACTGACGTATCAGGCAGGAAAAAGGAGACAGAAAAAACTATAATAGCTACACGCATCTAAAACAAGGGAGTAAGAGAAAAGTACAGAAAGTTACTAAACAAGAAAACTGCTTTTGGATCATTTTAAAATAGTTTATCCCAGCTCAAAAGCCCCCTTGGAATCGAACTGTGAGATAAAATTCAAGAAAAGACTCTCCCGCATTATTTCTAGAACTGTTCAATAACTTGCATTCATAGTAATCACATTAGTGTGTGACAAATTAATATGCAAGCTTCCTAACCAAAACCAGAGTTTTAAAAGCTAAAAGCCAATAAAACTTCCTTGGAAAAAGCTGGTAAGTGGAAAAAGCATTCTATGCAAAATTTAAATCTGAAGAACAGTCAACATATCTGAATACAGCAGATGCAGTGTCATAGATAATCTAGCGAAAAGGGCACTACAAAATTTTCCATAACTATTACCCCATCCAAATTATTTGCAACAACGCTGATGAACTCTGATGTAAGTAAAGAAAATACAGATTTTATCTGTTTTTTCCGCAAACTATAATCTTTCTTGGACAAGATTACAAGAGTGGTCAAATTCATAATAGATAAATCAGAAATCTGTTCCATCCACATGAAGTCATTCTGGGGCTGACAACCCACTTGTAACTATAAAGAACTGGGTAAAACTGCTCTTTTTTGGCAGGTAAATATACTGTAATTCGACCTGGAAATATTCAAAGCGATCATCTTTTTTCAACTGGCTTCCAAATGTGTGGAAATACTATAGAAGTCAAGATATGCTTAAGAACAAAACAAAGGACTTTTCTCTCCTGGAGTACTCCAGTGAACACCCAGACACTGTAAACCAAACCAAAAATGGAACCACAATACCTGCCTGGATTATATTTCAAGACTTGCTTACTGGAACGTATCTTCGAAGTGCACACAATAGATTACAGAATGAATTTCAATAAACAAGGGTAAGAATTCACCCGCCAGACTAACATGGACTATGGAAGCAGATAAACAAAAATTATGCAGTGTGGTTGTTTCCTTTTTAAGTTAAAACATGCAGATTGTTGCTTTGGAGATATACACGTATTTACCTAATCAAGGTACAATAATGTAGCAAGCAAGTTACAAGTATTGTATAAGTGGGAGGCAGTGTGACCTAGCAGATAGTGCACTGGACTGGAATTAGGGAGACAGCTTCAATTCTCAGCTATGCCACTTCCCCTCCTTATCCTTTACAGATGGTACTGACCTCCTTCGTGAAGTGCTTCAGGGTGTACTGTTGAAGAGCTCTAAATAAAAACTAGGTATTGAAAAAATATTGTTTTCCTCACTGTCACAAAAGAAAGTTTTAGAACAGTGAAAACAGTATTGAGGGAAATGCCTGGAAGATGCCTCAAACAGCAGAATTCACAAGTTGGCTATAGATTAAGTAAATTTAAACAGTGAATATAAACTTAAATATACCAAAGGAAGCATTACTGAAACATTGCAGAACAGAGAAATGCATGTACTGCATTCATGCCCAATGGAATGGAAGTTTACTTTAAGCAAGATGTATGAGGTAAAGACAACACCCAAGTGTTCTTTTGAGGCAACTTGTCTCATTTGCATGCATTTACCAAGTGGTATGCAAGCCTTTAGAAATGAGAACAGGAAAGCAGCTCATCCTTTACTTCTGCTGAAGAAAAAGCCAGTTAAAGCAAATTTAAGCCAAGAATTATTTGAATACTGTGGCTGCATAAACTGTGGGGTTGACCTTACAAACCCCTTACCCTGGAGAGCAGTCTCATTGAGGTCACTGGGACTACTTAAGTGAGAAAAGGCTTAAGGGATAGGGCCCCGTATTCGTATCATGAAAACAGTAGCTAATCAGTTGGGGGTAATTTAGTTCTGTCAATTTTAGGAAAAAGGTCACTTCACAAAAGTCTCTAAATTGAATAAAATTACCATGGTTTCTCCATGCAGATTAAAAAACCCCAAACTGTTGCCAAATTAAATCATGAAGTATATGCATAGCTAATATCTCCATGACTATAAAGTGGATATTGCATCCGATGAAGTGAGCTGTAGCTCACGAAAACTCATGCTCCAATAAATTGGTTAGTCTCTAAGGTGCCACAAGTACTCCTTTTCTTTTGACTTATGATAGAGAGACCAACTTTTAAATAAGTGAGAAACTGTGTGTGGACCATTTTCTCTCCCAAATATTCTCAAGGCTTCTAGCAACTATCCTGCTTCAACAAATAGACTCAAAACTGTATGGAGGCTTAACATTTTAGGCACTTCATTCGATTTTACCAGGTTCAGTTTACATCAACAGCATCCTATCGTAAAACATTAACTTGTTTGTGTTGTACTGAGCCCTACTTTATAAAACAATCCCATCCTAAAACAACAGCTATCTGAAGGAGAGCTGTGTAAGCTCCCAAGTTTGTCTCTTTCACCAAGTGAAGTTGGCCCAATAAAAGATTACCTCACCTACCTTGTTTAATTACTAAATAGATTAAAACAAAAAACCAAAACCAATGTTGTCCAGCAGATTTTAAGTGCTCTATATAATAAAACTACCCGGGGAACTTCTTCCAGGTAGAAATGATGGTATCATGGATTACAAAAATGGAGCTTCCTGTCTTGGGTAAACAGGTCTATAGAATGGTAACAGGACACTCCCTTCAGAATTCTGACCAGACGGTTAATTTCCCCCGTATCAGTAATCACTGTAATAAGCGCTCTAAGACCTGCAATTACCGTATAAAAAAGTACAACCATTCAGCTAAAGTCACAAGGAGACAACTGTAGCCGAGTAGCAAACAAAGATCTGAGGCATGAAAGACAATAAGGAATGTGGTTAAAAATCTCTCTCCAAGGAAGAATACCGATTCACCAGAACTTCATTGCTCCGACTTGCCCTGCTCCCTCCCCCATCCCATTATTCACTTTGGCTGTCTGAATTTCACATGAGCCTGAGTCAACTGCTGAACAGATATATGCAAATTTGCTTTCGATGCACCTGGGCTCCTTACACAGAAGCAAAAAATAACTTTTCAGGGCAGAAACTGAAGTTCAGACATCTCCTGACTTTGCTGGTTTGCTTTTTGTTACTAGCTTGGGAGGCTTCCCGGTAACGCACCAAAGGTCCAGTGTCCCCCACAAACAGCAGCCACTATGCTCTAAAGGACACATTTCCAAACAACCACCGAGGATTAGCAACAAGAGCACAAAACTACTGGCAAGCTGTCCCTGAATTCGTATTGGTCACTCCTACAAGATGGAACAGGCAGGTCTAACGGACGGGAGGAAGGAAAAAGGAATAAGGGGGGGGGAGGGGGGTGTCAATTTTCAAGTTCAGAGTTCTGGATCAACGCTGGGAAGATACTTCTGTATTCAAAATACTACAGTAACGGTGCAAGGGTTTGGAAGTGCTATATGCAGCCAAAATGGCGCTGAGAATAAAAATATAATTTAAAGGAAGGTCGCCATATTGTAAACAGTGAAGCAGGGAGAGAGACAGAGACAGCAACCTCCATTATTCCCAGCAGCACCGAGGCGCTCAGCGATGTCAGGCCAGCCCAAGAGAAGCAGAGGCGACTTCCCACCCGCCGCAGCCCCGAAGGGATCCCCAGGCAAGGCAGCCCTGAAGACGGAGCGGGAAGAGGAGAAACTTCCCGGCTGAAGCCCCGGGGGCATGCAATAACGGCAATGCAAACCGCAGACCGACAGCTCGGCTTCTCCTCTCGCCTCTCCTCGGCTCCGCAGCGCCTCAGCTCTTCACCCAAAAAGAAGAGGAGCCTCCCCCCGCCCCGGGCACCCGAGCGAGCCGCCGAGCCCCGGGGAAAGGGCGCGCGGGGGCTTTTCGCCTCGGCGGCTCCGGGTGAGCTGGCGGCCGCGGGCCCAGCCCTGGCCGGGTTTTGTTCCCGCAGACGCGGCGCCAAGCTAGCGGGCCGGGCTCCGGCGAGCCGGCCGGGCCTTACCAGCACTGGAGGTGGAAAGCGGCCGGGCAGTGATCGCAGCACAGCAGATCCCCTCCCTCCTTGCAGCTATCGCAGCTATCGTGGTTCGTGGCCCGGCCGCTGCGCCGGGCCTCCTTCTCGGGCCTGCGGCTCCGCTTCTCCCCGTCCTCGCTCTTCGGGGGCGCCAGCAGGGCTTGGATTTGCTGCACACACAAACAGAGGGGCGGTGAGGGGCTGGGCCCAGCCCGGGGACGCGGCCCCCCACCCCGCCCGAGCCCCCGCGGCTGCGGCCGGGCATGGCGGGCCGGCCCGGTCCCTCCACGCGTCCCTGCAGGGGCCGGGGGGCTCCCGGCCCCGCGGGGGGGCGGCTCCCGGCGGCTCACCTCCATCAGCCCCCCGGAGGTGTCCAGGTCGTACACGATCGTCTTGGTCTCCATCTTGCCCCACATTCATCCAGCCCGGGCGCGGCGGGGGGCCCGGCCCCACGGGCCCCGGCCCCTCCGCGGGGGCGGCAGCGGCGGCTCCTCGCGCGCTCTCCGGGGGCAGGCGGGCGGGCGGGGCCTCAGGCCGGTCCCGGCGGGGGGGCGGCTCGGCGCGGGCGGGCGGCGCGGGCGGGGGCCCCTCGCCCCGGGGGAGGCGGCGGCGGCGCTCGGCCTATCCCACGGGCCGCTGCTGCTTCCCCGTCCTCCTCCTCCTGCCGGGCCCGGGGGAGGCCGCGGGGGGCCCCGCGCCCAGTGCCATGCCGGGGAAGGGAGGGGCGGGGGGCGGGCGGGACCTGCGCAGGGGCTCCGGGCTCGGCTGGGCTCCGCTCCCTCCGCCTCAGACACACAGGAGGCGCCGCTGGCTGCTTAGGGCCCCGCCACCGCGCACCCCGCGCAGGCGCAGCCCGCCCGGGCCCGGACACCCCCGCCGCGCAGGCGCAGCCCGCCCGGGCCAGGACACCGGCGCGCAGGCGCAGCCCGCCCGGGTCGGGCTCCGGAACCTCGCCACCCCACGCGCAGGCGCAGCCAAGCTTGGCTCGGACACCACCACGCAGGCGCATCCCAGGTGGCATAGGCGCCCCCGTCCGCCCAGGAGCGACGCAGTGAGGCGCCATTCCCGCGCAGGCGCACACCGGACGCCCTCCAGCCCAGTTCCGGCGCAGACTCAGTCTGACCGGCCCGGCCGGGAACCCCTCCTCGCCCCGCTCTATCCCCGCGCAAGCGCAGTTCAGACTGCCCATGCATTCCGAGCGCATGCGTAAATTCTCCGTTTGTGGACAGGCTGGGCCCACTGTAACGGGTCTGGCGTGCCGACAGGCGGCGCGCTCCGCAGGGCGGCAGGGGGCGGAGCGCTGTGCTCGGCGCTGTACAAAAAGGGGCCCAGCCAGCTCTCAGGGTGGAGCCACAGGCGAAGCATAAAGCTGTGTTCCTGCCTCCCTGCTGTCTCATCGCCCTGGCATGTGCCCACCTCGCACCCGGCCTCTCTCTTTTGGGGGGTGCCCGGTCCCATCCTTCACCCTACGGGGCCCGTGTCTGAAAACCGCAGCCCGGGCAGCTGGCACAAATGGCAGCAGTGCCCTGGAACTGGGGTGCCCTTGGCTTTGCCAGCCTGGCAGCACTGGGGAGAATGGTGCAAGTAGGGACTGCTCCTGTCTATATTCACTGCCCCCCGTGCCCATCAGGCGCTGGCCTGGGGTACCCCAACACTGACTAGTGCAGATGGGCTGCTGTCCAAGGGGAGGGGGTTCAAGGTGGAATAGAAACATGCCAGGGAAGGGGGAGAGAGTCTGAAACCGTCTTTTTATCCCAGAACCGCTCCAGTGTGGGCAGCAAGCGTGTATCATGAGCAACCTTGCCCTGTGCTTGAGAACCCGTCTGTAGCGGGGAGGGCAGGTGAGTTTCCGTGCCCAGTCAGTCCTTGGCCTCTTGGAGCCTGCCATCAAGAGTGCTAATTGTGGGTTGGGTGGGGAGACAGAACGGCACTGAGACCCCCCAGCCCACCTGGCACAACGTCTAGTCACTCTTGACCTGGGCTGGATTTGAATGGCTGCACTAGCTATGAAAGGCCCAGTCTTTGACCCCATTTGGCCCCTCTGCAAAGCACAGCTCTTAGGAGGCTACTCACCCTTCCCGGGGGCTGATGCCAGCAGCAGCGGCCAGTACCAGAAGGGTTAGCCAGGAATGAGCTTCTTCTGGGGGGCGCGCCTCACACCACGTGGTGTGTGCAGGAGAATAATGCCATTTCTGGCAGGCCCAAGTCCGGGCAGTGACATCAGCCGTGGCACCGATACATAGCCCTGGGCTGAGCCAGCCACAGCCAGCTGGCTACAGCCCGGCCCTTTGCCGTATTCCTTTTTAATGTGGGTTCATGCTTCCTCCCGCCTACCAACCGACAGCGTGTGGATAAAGCATGAATGAGCTGCGCGGCCTGGTGTGTGTGTGTAATCCCTCTCCCTTGGCTGTGTCCTGGTTTCATCATTCGCCTACCCGCAACCACATGCAGTGATCTCAGCATGCCTGGCATGGAATGTCATGTCCAGGGGAGCTGCTGGGGAATGGCCCCCTGGCTTTGCTGTCGTACTTTCTTCCACTGTCAGCTCTGATGAGTTTCAGCGGCAGGCCTGGGCTCTGAGCCCTGCATGGCTTCCTGTCCGTGCGTGCCTGCAGGAGGAAGTGGCTTCCACTGCCTAACAGTAGCAGCAGCAGTAGCTTCAGGTTGTGTTGCTTGCAGCCGTGATGAGTTAAATGCCACACAGTTGTAGCTGCGCCCCACACCACATGTTGGGGAATTGCTGCCTTTTTGGAGCCAGGTGCTGCTCGCAGCGTTTGCACAACATGCTTGTGATTTCTGTGCTAAGCGCTCTGAAGATTCCCCAGATTAAAATGCTTATGGGCCAAAAAGCCCTTGGAATGCTGTGCTTTGTGGCCTCCGAATTCCCTTGGGCTGTCACTTCGACTGAGTGCCGGGGCGTCAGCGTTACCGAGCCATCGTCACACTCCAGCAGGGAGACTGTACAGTGCAATATTGTCTCACAAGCCCATTTAACTTCCCAGCATGCCAAGCACCAGGATCCATAGGTATAAGCAGAATCTCGCTCCTTTCCACTGGCCTCCTCCTTCCCGCTGCTGCATACAGGGCTGTCGCCCCGGGGCGGTCACTGGGGGGCTTCCGCTGTGGTGGGTTCATCGCCTTTCTGCCTGTGCCCAAAGAAATGCAACCTATGGAGTGGAGCAGTCTGAGCAGGAAGTGTGGCTGTGGGTGGCCCACAGCCCAGCTGTGCTTGCGTGCAGCAGGTTTCCTGGTACATGCTTGTGTCTGGGCCTGCTGTGGGGTGTGACCTCCCCGGATGCTGCACTGCACAGTGCGGGCCTGGACTGCAGGAATACAGGCCGCATCCCGCTCTGAGCACCTGGCTGCTACAGCTAGGCTAGGGGCGAGAGGTGGGCTAGGGCTGCCCTTCCCCATGGTTATCAGGAAGCTCTGAGTGGTTAGCACTGGGCCAGTCGCTATCTCCCTGAAAGGGATGAATTGGTGAGAAGGCTCCACCCCCCCCCGTTATTGTTTGAACTCAAACAGCCTGGCCGCTGGGTTCTGTGATGGCGCCAGGGAGGATCGAGGAGTGCTTGCACCTGCTTTTCTTCCTCAGCGTGCGCTATCAGTTCTCCAGGCACGAGAAATCAAATGAAGCAGCCCCCGCACCACACACCCACCTCAGGCAAAGCTCTGGGGACCGAGAGGATGACCTGGGGGTCTGTGCTCTTGAGGATCCCCAGTAACTCACTGGCAGGCAGCAGCGAGGCAATTCAGCGACCTGTGCGTGGAGGCCCGTGTGCTTGCCAACGGGGAGTCAACGCCCATGAGCTGCTCAGCTCTCTCTGACGCTGATGGGCGCCGCGGGAGTGGCACCCTTGCCAAGGCCAAGCAGGGCAGGCGCTCAGCCAGCAGCTGCTCAAACAGCTCAGGAGCCAGGTGGACCCTGGAGAAATCTTGGGCCAGTCCTGTGGGAGGCTCTGGGCCAAGTCCAGGGTGGTGGAGGGCGAAGGTGGGGCAAGTCACAGGCTGGTGTGACATGGGGGTGGAGCAGTGTTACCTACCTGGCAGCTGGATGGGGGCAGCGGTGTAGCGGGGCAAATGGCCAAGAGGAGGGTGCGAGATCAAACAGACCCCCGCCATCCCACACATCAGCTTGGCTTCTCCTGGCAGGTTCGGCTCAGCTTCCCACTGCCTCGGGCTGCAGGGCAGCCACTTGGTCCTGGAGCAGTGGGAACCCGGTAAGCACCCCTCTGGCCATCCCAGCTGGGCTCGTCCAGGTGCTGAGCAGGCCCTGCCCGATTCAGGGGCCTGGCCGTAGCTAGCTGTCTTTGGCCTTTCTCCATGGAGTCTCTGGTACGCTGGCCTTTTTGGAGAAAACCCTCTGCTTGGGGGAGGGTGTTCGGGGGTGGTTTATTTAATTTGGCAGATGAGGGGGGGCTGCCAGGGGCCTTTTTAAGTCGGTGGAAAGGGCTTTTTGACAAGGAATGCTCTGCAGCATTTCCTGCAGACAGGCTTGGATTCGCCTGATCCCCTCTGGAAGATTGTCCGTACCCAGGTCCGCAGCACTCACGCGCTTCCCCCGGCCTTTGGGGTCTGCATGCTCCCAGAGGTGTACTGCTGGCACGTGGTTCATAGCCTGAAATACAGCTCCGGGTGGACGGAGCTGGGGCAGCCTTCCCTGGCATCGGCAGCTGACTGGGCGCCAGTGAAGAGCTGGAGCACGGGCCTGACACGCTCACGGCAGCCGTGACCATAGTGGAAGCAGGCGGCTGCACTCCCAGCTGAGTCCAGTGCATGTTCTACAGGGACACAAGGGGGTCCAGGAAGGTCCCATGGGGCTGCCCTTCTCCTGTGTCCTCCCATTCCCTCCCCCCGGAGCTCGGCTCGCACCGTTCCGCTCCATCCAGGACAGTGCCCAACTTCCCCAGCCAGGGGTGGTTGGTGTGGTGGGACCCTGAGTATGTCTGCAGCAGGGAGTAAGGTTTAGACATCGCCCTGGGGGGTTTCAGTGGGGTTGCCCTCACTGCACACAGGTGGTTCTTTGGGATGGGGGTGCGCTGACGGGTGAGGAGAGGACGCCCCAGCTCAGGCAGAGAATTCAGGCCGCCTGCCGCTCTCGTTCCAGGGGAGGAAGGTGCGAGGAGGTTCCCTGTGCTCAGGGATTGCAGGCCCCAGGAACACGGCACCACCACACAGAGCAGGTTCTTCTAAAACACCAGTTTATTAAGGAAACAACTGAAAGGAAAGCCTGGCTCTTCTCCCCAAGATGGACCGGGCGGCAGAAAGCTGTGACTCTACATGACACTTTACACGTGAAAAGCTTCCTGCCCAGGCTGGGGCTCGCCAGGCCCAGGGGCTCTGGCTGGGTCGGGGGGCAGCAGCACTAAGCCCCCCTTTCCCTAGCGAGGGGCGAGACCTCACTGCCCTGCACAAGCTCTCTTGCCCCTCATGGAGACCGTGCGGGGCTCCCCATCCCTCCAGCACCGGTGCCCCTTGCTGGTGGGACGCCCTGTCCTGTCCGTCTCCCCAGCCTAGCCTGCTGCTTCTCACTCCCTTCTCACAGAGAACAGCATGGCACGCCCCGCGGCTGGGCTGGCGGGCAAGGGGCCCTGGCAAACGGGGGATGGGAGCCGCTTGGGCTGGCGTCTCTCTCAAAGCCCCATCAGGGCTCTCTGGGAAGCAGCCGCTGCAGCCAAACACTCCCTCCTGTCCTGGCGCCACGCGAGGATCTTGCAGCAGTGGGACGGCGACTCAGAAGGGCCCGTGAGGCAGAGCAGGGTGGGCTGGGCTAGATACCTGGGGGGCCAGGAGGCTTCTGGCTGAAGCTGGTTGAGGCTTGTGGCCACCACCTCAGGGAGAATGGCATCTTGGGCACAGGGGCCTGGCAGTAATGGGAGCTGGACCCTGGGCAGGTGCACCTGGGTGGGAGAAAATGTCTCCCTGCCCCAGCCTCCTGCAGGGTCTGGGCCTGGATCCAGAGACCACACTGCCGCACCAGCGCCTGCCCCAGCCCATGCACAGACCTCCCCAGGGGTCTCCTTGGGCCACATGGGACCGAGCCGGTGTCCACCCCCCATCTGCCTCCTGCCAGGCATTTGGCTGGAGAAAGGCTGGCAGTGGCTGGCGGAGCCCAAGGCTCGTTGTGCACACAGCCAGAGTCCGGCTAGCTGGCGGGGTGTGAGCTGGCTCTGGGGAGCTCAATATTCAATGCCTGCCCTCACTGCTTCCCAGGCCCCAGGCAGCCCTGCCCAAGCCAGGCAGGGGAGGGAGTGACCCAACAACGTGTAGGGCCGGAGGACACCGTCCTGGGGGCTTAGTGGCAGGCTTGGGGGGCGGTCCCCTCAGGCTGCCTCACGTGGGAACCCAAGGTGCCCCGAAGCCCACGGAGCAGGATTCACGCCCAGGCAGGATGGCTGCCCATGCAGCTGGCCAGTGCCCCCGCAGGGCCACGGGCCTGGCTACTGCAGCATGCTCACAGCAGCCACACGTGTGCTGAGTGACCTGCCCTCGTCTGTGACCGTCCCCAGCGGCTCTAGGTGGGGGCAGGCGCTGGTGTGAGCAGGGGAAGCAGAGTGACCCGCTGGGGGCTGGCAGACCAACACCAACGGTGGAGCCCAGCCGCAAGGAGGTGCCACCTCAGGGTGGGGCTGTCAGTTCCCAGCCTGCTGCTGAGCCCCTGGAATCACACGCCCCCTCTGGGGCTGGGCAGGAGGGTTTACACCCTGCCTGCCACTCACAACCTGGGAGAGGCTTGGGCTTAGCCTGGGCCGCCTGTGGGGGAGACGCTTCTCCAGTGCCCCCCACCTGCTGGGCAGCTGGGGGCTCCCCCCAATGAAACCCGGCTGTGGGGCTGAGCCGCAGCCTGGGGTCGCTGCTGCCCCCTCTGCAGGCCCTGAGCCTTGTAGTCCTGCGGTTCCCATAGAGTGCAAGACCCCCCGTCTCTCTCTGTGCCAGGCCAAGAGACCCGCCCTGTGCTTGCCCACTCAAACCCACCTGGGCCACCCCCTTGCTGGTCAGCATTCGCTGAGGCTTTATGCCCTCCCCAGACCCCAGGACAGCTAGGCCAGAGCACGTTCGAGCTGTCCCTGCCCCAGCTGCTGGGTCCTTGGCCCAGGCCCACGTTACCGCCACTTCGTCTGTGACCTGCGTGGCAGGAGCACTGCAGCCGTTGTGCCCAGAGGACGGCTGGCACCTGCACAAGCTGCACTGTGCTGGGCCCCATCTCTGTCCAGGCTGGGCCCTAGCCAGGGCCCTGGGAATCTGGGCTGCAGCCACTGCCTGCTTGGCTCAGGCCTCCCCTTTAAACCGGGGGGGCAGGCAGGGGGCTTGCTCCCTGGGCTGGGGATGCCCCCACTCTAAGCCACGTACAGTTCCTCCACGAACCCCGCTGCAATGGCAGCTTGTTGCACACTTCAGCTAAGATGCAGGCCTGCTGCTGCTCACGCAAAGGGAGTGCAGGGGCGTCTGGGCCCTGCCCTATGAGCTTTCTCCTACATCCCAAGGCCACAAGGGTCCCTTGTGACCACCCAGTCTGAGCTCCGTATAGCACAGGCCTGAGACCCGCCCCAGTAATCCCTTGGGCAGAGCTGTTAGAAAAACAGCCTGTCCTAATTTAAAAATGGTCAGTGACGGAGAATCCACCCCAGCTCTGGGTCAGTTGTTCCAATGAGTAATTCCTCTCACTGCTAACGATTTACACCTTACTTGTGCCAGTCTGAACTTCCTAGCTTCAGCTTCCAGCCACTGGCCCGGGTTAGACACCCCTCCGCTACACAGAAGAGCCAGCGCACTATCTAATGTTTGTTCTTCACATAGATACCTATAGACGGGGAGCAAGTCACCCAGAACCTTCGCTTTGCCGAGCTAAATAGTCTGAGCTCTGTGAGTCTCTCTCTATGAAGCAGGTTTTCTAATCCTTTCCACATTCTTGGGGCTCTTCTCTGAGCCCCTCCCAATCTATCACCATCCTTCTTGAATTGCGGGCCCCAGAACTGGACCCAGGGTTCCAGCAGCAGTCGCATCAGGGCCACACACAGAGGTAAACGTTTTTTCAGTCACTGCTTGGCATGACAAGTCCCCCAGCCTGTAACATGGCCTGCAGTCTCTGTCCCTCTACGCTGACATGTAGCCGTATTCACACACAGTTTACCAAGCACACCACACTGCTCTGTAGCAGTGATGTGGCCTCTTCATTGTGTACCACACCCCAACTGTGTGTCATCTGCAAACATCATTGGTGATGATCTGATGTTGTCTCTTGATGATGTTAAATAGCGCAGGGCCAAGAACTGCCCCACTGGACACACCTGCTTGATGACGATTCCCCACCTACAGTGACATCTGGAGAGCTATTACCTACCAGCTTTTAATCCACGGGAAGTGGGCCGGATTGATTTTACAGAATTCTAATTTTAATGTCGGTTTTACCCTGGCCCTGGAGGCTGGCAGCAGGGGCGGGCTGTGTTCTTGGGGGGTGACTTAGGTGTCTCACACAGCGAGACACAGTGCTTGATATTCAGGGTGCCGTGTCCCCGGGGGCACAGTGCCATGCCAGCATTCCTCTAGCCTTCAACCATGAGCTAATGAAATACCCTGCATTCTGCTACCCCTGCTACGCACACAGAGGGAGGGTGGGGAGTTGCAGATACTCATTGAGGTACAATGTGTCTCTGAGTAGTTCCAGGGCTGGGTGTTTTGCTCCCATGCACCAGGCTCAGAGCCTCCTTCTGCTGCACCATCCAGTATGTGCCAGAGGAGGGCAAACTTGCATTTGGCTTCAGCAGCTCATCTCCCTGGCTTGGCAGACCTGGGTTGCTGCACTGTTATCCAGGCTGGCTAGCTGCCCCAGCTCCCTGGCTGCAGGCAGGATTCGGCTCTGGCTCCAGGGAGCGGTACGGGGAGCAGGTGCTGGAATCCAGTCACTCCCCGTCTGAGGAGCAGGAGACAGCGACTGCAAAACGTCCAATTCCACGGCATGCATACTGCCAGCTGGGAAGTCCTAGGCCATGGCGGAGACCATGGGGCAGCGCACAGCTCTGCCCGCGGCTGGCTCAGGCTGGCTGCACACTCAGGGAGGTGATGCTGCGGTGCTGACACTCGCTCCGATTTTCAGTTTTCTCCACAAGCATGAGAGCGAAGCTGAGGCCCTAGAGCCGACTCGGCAGCGGGCTCCTCACACCTGGAGTACGCCGGGCCCGGTTCAGACCCCACGAGCTACAGCTCAGCGCCTGGGCCACGAGGGGCTGAACAGGCTCATGGGAAGGAAGTGTCTCCTTGGGCTGGGCCAGGCTGGCGATGGGAGGGAGGCCGCGGCGTTATCCCCGGCCATGTGGGCAGGAGCAGGAGGCTGTGTGTCTGCGTCTGGCCTGGCCTGGCCGGTCCTGTGCACAGCTCCGTGCAGTGTGACCGCGAGTCCGGGGCCCATCACACCCATGTGGAGCCCAGAGCCCCCCAGTTTCTCTGTGCACAGACCCTGCTGGGCTGGCGACTGGGGCTGGGTGGGGCTGCGCCGGCAGGAAGGGGCCAGGCCAGGGAGGGAAGCAGGGCTGCTGGCTCCTGCTTGGGCAGAGTCTCCTGGGGACAATATTTACAGTCCCTTCCCGCAGGATGCTGGTGGGGTGTCCAGAGGGGCCAGTCGGCGTGGGGGGGCCGAGGACAGTGCTGCTGGGGCTGCCCCTCCTCCCGGCTCAGCTCAGCTCGGCCTAGATGGAAACCTCATATTCCCTGGTGTCCTGGAAAGGAAACAGACTGCAGGGGGTTGGACACTTGCCAGCACTGCCAGGGCATTCTCCACCCAACCCCACTAGGGGGCAGCGTCCCCACACTCATTCCCCCCCATCCCCCTCACGCCTTCCCTTCCTCCCGCCCCCTTCCTGGGGGGCAGCGACCCTCCTCTCCCCCACCTTTCCACCCCACCCTTGGGGCTCCCTTTGCAGCCCCCTCCTGGGATTGGACACTGCTGCACAGAATGACCCCTCTCCGGCTCCACACCCATACTGGGGGGCTGGGGGCAGTTCCAGCAAGGGCCCAGGGCACTCCCCAGCAGAGGTGCACGGGGCTGCCCCTTTGCACAGCTGCTCTCAGCCCTCTAATCCAAGCCAGCCCCCAGCTCCCGGCAGTGCCCCAAGCACCTGGGTTTACCTGGGGCCAAGCTGCCAACAGCCCTGTGTGGCCCGAGGGCTGGAGGGGCCCGAGTGAACGGGCTCAGTACTTACTCCTGTCTCGTAGGCGGTGTTGTCAAAGGCCGATTCCACGGTGATGTGATCGTAGGGGTGAGAACCAGACAGGGGCAGCTGCAGGGATGGTTTCCCCTGGAGCCTGCAGGGGAAAGAGACGAGCAGACAGTGAACCAAGCTGCCAGGGCAGGGGGCAGACAGGGCTGGGCAGGGGGCAGACAAGAGAACATAGGACCCAGGCTGGGGGGCAGGGGCAGACAGGGCTGGGGGACAGATGGGGCCGGGCAGGAGGCAGATGCGATTGGGTGTGGGGCAGATGAGGCTGGGCAGGAGCAAACAGGGCTGGGTAGGAGGCAGACAGGGTTGGGTGAGGGGCAGTCGGGGCCAGAGACGGGGGCAGAGGGGCCGGACAGGGGGCAGACGGGGCCGGACAGGGGGTAGAGGGACCAGGGGCAGACGGGGCTGGGACAGATGGGGCCAGGCAGGAGGCAGACATCCCCGCCCCCCCCCCCAGGCACTCACTTGGAGAAGTAGAGGTAAATGCCTCCGATGAGCAGTGCCACGACCAGCACTGGCAGGAAGATGGCGATGGCGACGTTGGGGCCCTCCTGCGGGTTCCCCGAGGGCGAGACCTTTGCAACTGCCGGAGAGCCGGGGAAAGGGAGCGGGGAGGGGTACAGAGACCAGGGCAGCGGGCAGGGGAAGAAGAGAATTTACCGGGGATGAAACCAGACTCTCGGGGCAGCTCGGTGGGGATCCTGCACCCCCCTTCTCAGGGCACTGGGGTTCCGCCCCCCCCATGTGCTTCAGTGACAGGTGCCCTGCGCGGACATGGGACCCAGCCTGCAGTGCCTCCTCCCCGCTCACAGGGGAAACGGCGCCTCCTGCTGGGCAGCCACATCCTGGCTCTGCGCTCGCTGCGAAGCCCAGCCCAGCTCCCCAGATAGCCCCCCCCGCCCCCACCCCCATGGGCACCTACCCCCACCGGCGCCCCCACCTGCATCCCCGCCCCCATGGAAACCCACCCCCGCCCGCATCCCCATGGAAACCCACTCCCACCCCCATGAGCACCCCCATGGAAACCCACTCCCACCGGCACCCCCACCCACACCCCCATGGAAACCCACCCCCGCCCGCATCCCCATGGGCACCAGCACCCCCATGGACACCCACTCCCACACCCACCGGCACCCCCATGGAAACCCACCCCCACCCGCATCCCCATGGGCACCTACTCCCATCAGCACCCCCATGGACACCCACTCCCACTCCCACCGGCACCCCCATGGAAACCCACCCCTGCCTGCATCCCCATGGGCACCTACTCCCACCAGCACCCCCATGGAAACCCACCCCCACCCCCATGGGCACCCCCATGGAAACCCACCCCCGCCCCCACCCCCATGGGCACCTACCCCCACCGGCGCCCCCACCTGCATCCCCGCCCCCATGGAAACCCACCCCCGCCCGCATCCCCATGGGCACCTACTCCCACCAGCACCCCCATGGAAACCCACTCCCACCCCCATGAGCACCCCCATGGAAACCCACTCCCACCGGCACCCCCACCCACACCCCCATGGAAACCCACCCCCGCCCGCATCCCCATGGGCACCTACTCCCACCCCCATGGGCACCCCCATGGAAACCCACCCCTGCCCGCATCCCCATGGGCACCTACTCCCACCAGCACCCCCATGGACACCCACCCCCACCCCCATGGGCACCCCCATGGAAACCCACCCCTGCCCGCATCCCCATGGGCACCTACTCCCACCAGCACCCCCATGGACACCCACTCCCACTGGCACCCCCATGGAAACCCACCCCTGCCCGCATCCCCATGGGCACCTACTCCCACCAGCACCCCCATGGAAACCCACCCCCACCCCCATGGGCACCCCCATGGAAACCCACCCCCACCCGCATCCCCATGGGCACCTACTCCCACCAGCATCCCCATGGAAACGCACCCCCACCCCCATGGGCACCCCCATGGAAACCCACCCCTGCCCGCATCCCCATGGGCACCTACTCCCACCAGCACCCCCGTGGACACCCACTCCCACTCCCACCAGCACCCCCATGGAAACCCACCCCCACCCATATCCCCATGGGCACCTACTCCCACCAGCACCCCCATGGACACCCACTCCCACTCCCACCGGCACCCCCATGGAAACCCACCCCCACCCGCATCCCCATGGGCACCTACTCCCACCAGCACCCCCATGGAAACCCACCCCCACCCCCATGGGCACCCCCATGGAAACCCACCCCCACCCGCATCCCCATGGGCACCTACTCCCATCAGCACCCCCATGGACACCCACTCCCACTCCCACCGGCACCCGCATGGAAACCCACCCCCACCCGCATCCCCATGGGCACCTACTCCCACCAGCATCCCCATGGAAACCCACCCCCACCCCCATGGGCACCCCCATGGAAACCCACTCCCACCCCATCCCCATGGGCACCACTCCTACCAGCACCCCCATGGGCACCCACTCCCACTGGCACCCCCACCCGCGCCCCCATGGACACCCACTCCCACCGGCACCCGCACCCGAACCCCCTCTTTGATCCCTCTTTTGCCGAGTCTCCCTGGGTCAGCCAGTGAGCCAGCAGTGAGCCCAACCCAGCTGCCCCCCGCACCCAGGGCCATCACTCCCTGTGTTTCTGCATGGCCCGATAGTTCAGTGTCATCTGCTCTCCCCACCAGTCTCCCGGCTCCAGTGGCTCCCAGGCCACCCCCCTCCAGGCCTCTGCCCCAGAGGGACCCCCCGGCCCTCCTGCATGGCAGCCTGAGAGCCAGGCTGAGGGCTTGAGGGTACCAGGACCCCGGCTGCAGGCTGGCCAGAGGGGGCTGCACGCCGTGTTCTTACCATCCAGGTTGCGGTTGCTGTAAAATTCATCATAAGCAGCTGGAAGAAGAGAGGGAAGAATGAAAGGTGGGAAGGAGAGCCAGCAGCTGGGTCGAGCAAGGGCGGCAGGAGTCCAGCGCATGGGCTGCTGGGGACAGGGCAGAGCCAAGGGCCCCATCACGTGCTGGCCCCAGGCAGGGCAGCTGAAGCTCAGAGTGGTTATTAAGTGCGAGCCTGTGGCCAGTGCTTTGCTAACGGCTTGGCCCAGTGTGGCCCCCCTGCCTTGGGGCTGATGTGGGCACATGCTCCTTGCGCCGTGGGGCGGGAGCATTAGAGTCAGGCTGGAGAAGGGGCAGGCAGCTTTGCAATGCCAGGGAGACGCTAGCGCTGGCAGTGGCAGGGGGTGTCCCTTGCACACTCACCATTCAGTCATGGAAGGGGCGGGGGAGGAGCTGGCATGCCCAGGGCACAGTGACCACAAGGCGATCCCGCCGGAGAGGGCCGTTCTGCGCCCCACAGCGGAGGGCCCTGCAGGGAAGGTGAGACGCCAGAGGCCAGGGGCCCGGGGACTGGCTGGGCCGCACACACTGTTTGCTAGTCCCAGGGCAGACTCACCAGCCTTGCAGATGGGAGGAGAGCTGTTCCACTGTGAGGGGTGGCCGGGCACACAGCGGAGGCTCCCCTCCCCCAGCAGCACGTAGCCCGTGGCACATGAGAAGCGCAGGGTGGCCCCGGCCTGGTACAGCCTCTTCTCCGGGGTCTGGATGCCGTTCTCCGGGACGCCCGGGTTGTGGCAAGGCTCATATACTTCCGCTGCAAACGTGGAATGGAGCTGGGCTGAGACACACACCTGCAGCTCAACCGCGGGCAGAGGGGCTCGGTGAGGGGGTGGAGCTTCCTTTGGGGGCTGTGGGGAGCCTTCCTCATGGGGCTCAGCCCGGCCCAGCTGCTGGGGGACTCTTGCCAGGGCTGGGAGGCAGGCAGCTCCTTGCCAGGCTGCGGCCCAGGCCCTGGGGGACAGCCCAATGGGATGCAGTGCCCCCCTCCCGAGCATCCCATGCTTCAGGGTGCCAGCACAGGCTGCAGGGCCAGGGCTCTCCCCAACCCTGGAGACAAGCAGCCAGGTGCACCGTGACCAGTTTTGCGGGGGGGTTCCCAGACAGCCAGCTGGAGCAGCAGGACCCCACGGAAGCACCTGGCTGAGCTCGGACTCACGGGTGCACTTGGGGAGGCGGTCGCTCCACTTGGGGCCCCCGGCCTGGCGGTCCCGGCAGGTCAGCAGGCCGCCCCCTGTCAGGACGTAGCCCTTGTCGCAGACGAACTGCACGGTGGAGCCCACGGGGAACTTGGAGCTGGAGATGATCCTGCGGCTGTGGTCCACGTCCCCGGGGTCCTTGCAGGAGGTCACTGTGCAGGGGAGGGAGGGCAGCGAGACTCACATCAAGCCGAGGGGCAAGGGGGAGACGCCTCCCCGCACGGCTCAGGGCCTTAGGAGGGCTGGAGCCAAGTGGGGCTGTGGCCCTTAGCTCTGCAGGGTGTGGGGGGAGGGGAAGGGAAGCTGCTCGGGGGTGGGGGGGCGGCAGCCCAGAACTGGTTACTGCTCCTGCTCGGAGTGCGGGGGGGCGAGGCAGCCCCCGCAGCCTGCCCAGCTATGCCGTGGCAGGCAGCGTGGCTAGTGGTCGAAGCACAAATGCCGAGAGTCTCTTCCCAGCACTGCCACCCATGCCTGGCAGGGCGAGGCCTCCAGCCCCTCTGCACCGCAGAGAGGGACACAGCCAGACCCCCGGGCGCCCGGAGCCCTGCCCCAGGCCTGCAATGGGCAGGTGAGAGTCCGGCCCTCTGGGGCTGGCATTGAGGGCACGGAGCTCCAGCAGGGGGAGCTCTCGGCACAGCAAAGCCTGCCTGCCCCGGCCAGCCTGAGCAAGGCAGCCTGGGCACAAAGGGGTGCAGGGTTGTTTGGGGGAGGCGACTGTTGGCGTCCTGGCAGGGCTCCGGTCTGGGGGATCTTGTACCCAGCCCCACCCTGCTGAGTGCCTGCCGCCTGGGGGGCAGCCCCACGCACCCCTCCCAGCTGGGAGCCCGGTTCGGAGCTGACGGGGTAGGCAAGGCGCTGTCACTGGGAAAGAGGGAGGGTCCCTCCCAACCCGTGCTCCAGCAGCAGCAGCCAGTGCTTGAGGGAGACCCGGGCCGGGCCAGCTGATTGTCCCCCGGATGGCAGGGGGCCCGACCAGCCAACACTGGTGCAAAGGGGCCAGAACTCCAGCATGCGCTGGGGGGCAGCCCCAGAGGGCAGGGCAGGCGGGGAGGGGAACCCCGGGGCAGTCTCTGGGGTGTGCGGGGTGTGTGGGGCAGCCTGCCCCAGCAGTGGCCCGAGCTCACCCCTCTCACAGGTGGGCAGGTCCCCGCTCCAGGTCAGGTCCCAGTGGCACATGAGCAGGTCCGTGCCCACGAGCTCAAAGCCGGGGTAGCAGTGGTAGTTCACCATGGTGCCGTGGATCAGCTCGGGGTGGGATGTGGTCTTCCAGCCGTTGGGGATCTCGGGCAGCTCGGGGCACGTGTCGTTGCGTGGAACCTCTGCAGGGAGAGCCAAGTGAGACCACTGCCAGCTCAGGAGCCTGGCCCCACAGGCTGGCTGCAGGGCATGGCGGGGGGCACAGCTAGAGGTGCTCAGAGCTCTGAGGGGTTGGGGGTTAGAGCAGGGGGGCTGGGAGGCAGGACTCCTGGGTTCTATCCCCAGCTCTGGGGGGGGCGCTGGTGGTTATGGGAGGGGGGACTGGGAGGCAGGATTCCTGGGTTCTCTCCCCAGTGCTGGTGGGGGTCCCTCACCGAAGAAGTGGATGACGAAGCCCTGCTGGTAGCCAAAGACAGCGCCGCCAGGGTCTGACTGGAACTGGATGGTGACATCGGCCATGGCTGTGTAGAGCTTGAAGCGGCGGTGGGTGCCCGTGTACTGGCCCAGGATCCGGGCTGTCAGGTCATCCCCGTCGTAGAATGTGAGGACGTCACCCTTCCCAATGTGCAGCCTGGGGAGAGAGAGGGGGCTGGGGCAGACGCCCTGCGGAGGGGACCTGTAGAGCCCGGCTTAGCTGGTCCTGGCCCTGGCCCTAGAGGGGACTCTCCCCCTCGGATGAGTGAGGCTGTGTGGGTGTGGACTTCACTTAGGAGGGTTTCAGCCAAGACCATCCTGGGGCAAAGGGAGCCCAGCCCCGGCCCTGGCCCCTTTGCAGCCACAGACTCTCACGGTGAGCAGTGGAGAATTGGCTGCAGACTCAGGGGATGAGGGGATCCCCACAGAGCTCCCACCTCTGCCAGCCATCCCCAGGGCACCCAGTGATCACCCGGGGGCAATCCATAGGCCCTTGCTCCCCCTCATGCCTGGCTCGGTGCCTCCCTGACACTCACACTTGGATGTCCAGCATGATGCGCTTGTCCTCCTCCACGTGCAGGCCCCAGATGCAGTCCTGGCCCTTGCCATAGGCCTCCGGCCAGTTGGGGGACAGCACCACGCCCGCTGAGTCTGTGATCTCCCCGCTGCACACGGCTGCAGGGACAGACAACACTGAGCTCCTGCCCCATCTGCCCCCTGCAGCCCAGAGCTGCGGGGCGGGAAGCCTCACAGCAGCCCCCCTTCCTGTCTCAGCGAGCAGCACAGGGGGCTCTCAATGGAGGGCCTGGGCCCCAGCTCTGCACAGGCCTGGGAGCCCAGGGGAACAGCGCCCTGCCTGCTCTGGCTGGGCGGGCCCTGCCCTGGCTCAGCTGGTCTGTGCCCCCAGGCACCTGCCTGCCCCCTCCCCTGCAGCCTGGCTTGGCCTCAGCAGACAGACCTCGGCACGCTGGCTCCGTCTCGTTCCACTGGGGGTCGCTGGGGTCCACGCACTCAATGATGATGGAGCCCTGCTCCAGGGTGTAGCCAGGGTCGCAGCTGAACTCCACCGTGGTGCCCACGGCATAGGTGGCGTCGCTGGTGGTGAAGTTCCCGTACTTGACGAAGGGCTCATAGCAGTGCCCCTGCTCGAACGCTGGGGGCGGAGGGGCAGAGGGTTAGCGTTGCCACCCAAAGGGGGCCGGGATGACGGTGTCCGCAGCTCCCCGGCAGCACAGGGCTCGTTCTCCGGGGCCCTGGGCCAGGCGTCTCTCCATGCTCCCTGCGGGGGTCTCAGGCCTTACCTTCGTAGCGGAGCGCCATGCCGGTGGAGGCGCCGTTGCTGTCGGTGGTGAGCTCGAGGAAGAAGTGGCGGGCGGTGCTGAGCAGCCCCTCGATGGGCAGGTACTCCACCTCGTACGAGTCGTACACCGGCGCCGCCTCCGTGCTGTTCCCGTTCCGGATGATGAGCCTGCACGGCAATGGTCACACAACCAGCTGGGGGGGCACAGGCCTTGGAAGATCCCTGCGGTGTGGCCGCTGGGTTCTAGGGGTCTGTGGCTCGGCCTGCTGGAGGCCCCTGTGTGCATCGGGAGAATGCGGGGAGACGAGGGGCACGGCTGATGTCTGGAGGCAGGAGGGCAAAAACCACAGGTGCAGGGGTGACACTACACCCCATATTCTTCATAGAAATATTGTTATCGTAGGATTATAGCATTACTAAGATATGGTTTGTGCAAGATAAGGCATGTGAAGTGTCATTGGAAGTTATGATTTGCTGAGTATGATTATCCTATTTGTATGCATGGAGCATTTTTGTATCTAAAGTTAGGAATATTGACTATACATCTGTACTACAAAAATGTTTACACCTAGGGAACGCCCACCAGACAGAATGCAATCAGTCTGGCTGGCTAGCTGCGGACGAGTCAGTGGACCATTGGGAGAACAATAGGTCTTTGAAGATGCTAATCTCCCACCTTCCCGGGATGCTACAAACAACCTCTGACTCCTGGCTGCTCTGACACTGCAGGGTCCTGTGATTAAGTCACCTGGTACTGGACTCCATGATACAATACCAGTATTTTCCCACCGGAGGGGACTGGACGGGATGGGGCAGGGCAGGAAAACAAAGGATTCCTGCCATACGAAACACCTATTTAAGGCAGGGGAGAGATAATCAGGGTCATTTTCACTGAATCTGTGCCCAGCATGACTGCTGCATACACCTAAGCAACAAAGACACAGGGGGGAGAAGGACTGAACGCAGGCAGGGAAGGTGTTTGGCCTGTGAAAGGGATACCTAGAGTTTTAAACTGCAAGTAAGAGCAGCTAGCCTTCAAGGACGTCTGCAGACTGCCTAAATCAACATTTAGGGTGAGAAATTATTACTTGTAAACAGCTTCTTTAGTATTTTAAGCTTATCTTCGTTTTTGTTTTATTTGCTGGATAATCTGCTTTGATCTGTTTGCTACTCCTTATAATCACTTAAAATCGATCTTTTGTAGTTACTAAACTTGTTTTGGTTTTCTCTCAAACCAGTTTGTGGAATTCATAACTGGGGGTGGGGGAAAGCTGTTGAATATCTCCCTCCACCCCGAGGAGGGGAGCAAATTTCATGAGCTTACGCTTCACAGTTCTCTGAGCTGCACAAGACGCTATAGGTTTGGGTTTGCGCTCCAGAGGGGGTGTGCACGGGAGTGCTGGGCAATTCCCTAGCTGTGCTGATTTCAGCGTCTGCGTCCTTCTGCAGCTGGGTGTGTCCCTACCTGGGTGTGCTGGAGGAAGCTTGAGGGCTTGGCTCAGCAGGACAGTGTAAGGGAGCCCAGGCTGGTGGAACAGACGGGCTCAGTGGTATCCCAGTACATCAGGTGGCTCCCTGGAGGGTGGGTAACCCATCACACAGGGGAGCTGTGGTGCCCTGGGTTATCTCCTCTGTCCCCTCTCCTAGAGGGGGCTCAGTGGGAAGGCCAGCTCAGGCATGGAGAGTCGGAGGGGAGCCCCTGGTTGGGGGGGGAGCCCCAACACCTGTCACTGTCCATCAGGGCTGGCTAGAGCCCTGACCAGAGAGCAGGGCAGCCTCAATGGCACAGCTGCTCTGGCATGTGCCATCGGTGGGTTTCAGAGCCAACATCCATTTGCAAACACATGTTGCAAGTCCTACACAGTGTGGCAGGGGAGCTCTAGCCCCCCAGGCCTCACAGACACGTCCACCCTGCTCCCCTGAGGCTGCACCCTCATAGGCCCTTCCCTTGTACGGGCCCTGCTCCCTGCCCCGCACCTGTCATCATCCTCAGCCAGCGCCACCTTCTCGAAGTGCAGGTGCAGGCGCTGGCCCCTGGGGGCCTCCAGCAGCCATTGGCAAGTCAGGTTGCTGCTGTAGTTGTTTGGGAAGCCGGGCGAGATGATGCGTCCGACGGTGGCATTTCTGATCACGCCTCCGCAGGCCGCTGCAAGGGGAGGCCGAGGGTTAGGAGCACTGGGGGGATGGCCGCCAGGCAGTGGCTTGCCCAGGCGGGGGCATCGGAGATGGGGCAGGCCGACTGGCTTGCCCCCATCAGAACGCCCTTGGCCAGATACTGCCCGGCCTTGCAGCAGTGGGCAGAGGGCAGTGCCTGGAGCCGGGCTGCAGCTGCAGGGCAGTGGTTGGAGCGTGCCCAGTGCTTAGGGGGCACCCCATAGCCTGTGGGAAGGTGCTGGGGTGCAGAACCCTCTCTTAGGAGGAGACAGCCAATCAGGAGCTGGCGTCTGGGGCCAGGCTCAGGCTGAGAAGGCCAAACTCACGTCCCTTGTGAGCAGCTGAGGTCTGCTCTGGCAAGGCCTGTGCTCAGCCAGTGGGGCATCCGGCAGCACTGGGCAGCCCCTCCGCCCAACTCACCCAGGCAGATGGGCTCCCGGCCGCTCCAGAAGGGCCAGGTGGCGTTGAGGCAGGTGAGCACAGGCGGGCCCCGCAGCTGGTACCCTGTGGTGCAGTAGAAGTGGGCGCTGCCCCCAGGGTGCAGGCTGGTGATGGAGATATCGCCGTAGGCCGGTCGGGAGGGGAAGCTGCAGCTCAGCAGATAGGCTGGGAGGGCGGAAGGGAGCGAGAGGGGCATTGAATGGCCGGGCCTGGCAGGCTGAATGGCTGGAGCGATGTGCTCCCTGGCTTGGCATGCCTGGTGCCCGGGGGGTGGGTGTCCGGTGCCCAGTGCCCGTGAGGGCGGGCGCCTGGTGCCTGTGGGGAGGGATGGACTCGACCATGTCCCTGCTTCATGGTTGCACCCCGCTGGCCCCAGTCCCCGCAGGGCACCAGGCTGTCACCCCCTCACTGCCCCACACAGCACTGACCCAGGGCAGAGGGTGCCTTCGCAGCACCTGGGTGTTTTGCAGCACATGGCCATGCCAGGCTGCAGTGATGCTGGAACACTTTTAAGTCAGACCCCTTACCGTCCGCAAATCCTCCCACCCCGAGCTGGGTCCAGGAGCAGGGCCATGTCTTTGGGGGGGGGACCTGGACAGGAGTAAGGGGGCCGAGGCCAGGACCACAGCTGGGGACGGGCGCGGGACCAGGAGCGGAGCCCCTGGGTGTGGGGCCGGCAGCCAGGACCCTGGGTGGGGGGCCAGAAGTGGAGCCTCGCGTAAAACCTGGGGGTGCAGCAGCACCCCCCACACCCCTAGTTCCTGCACCTATGCCAAGCTGGGCATCAGAGGGATCCTGCCCCACAGTGTGGGTGTCACGTCCTCCCTCTGAGAGCCACAGGCAGGAACTCGGGGTGGAAGGAGGTCGGCTTTCCCTCCTGGAATACCCAGCTGCTGAGCGGTTTTCTCTCCTCTCCCCCCATCGCATGGAGACCCAGAGCCTCTGGAAAGACAGCCTGCCCCATCTGCCCAGGCAGCCCCAGTGGGCGCAGTTACAGAGACGTGGGTCGGACACGGGTGTTGTCCCTGATCCCAGCCAGCAGGTGGCAGCAAACCCTTCTGTATGGCCTGGCAGCTGGCCGGAGGGGTGCAGCCCCCCAGGCCCCACCCGCCCACAGGTGCTGCCCCCCAGGGACACCGCTCTGCCAGGCTGCAGGCGGGGAGCCAGACTCCTCGCTGCCCCTCTGCCAGGGGAGCTGGCGTTCCCCACCCCGCCAGGAGTCCTTTGCCCCTGCTGATGCCTTGGGAACCCCAGGAGCCATGGGTCCAGACTAAGTGGGCTGCTCCCATGGGGCTGCACAGCCTGGCTGCTGGCATCGCCAGAGTCCCTGCTGCCCCAGGGCAGGTGGCGCTGCAGGGCGTGGGCGTGGGTGGGGGGATGCAGGTGAAATCTGCCCAGGTCACACTGGGTCTCAGAGGGGAACCCAGCCCCTGGCTCTGTGCAGGCCGGGGGTGCTCGGGGAATGACTGGGGCAGGGGCAGGAGCCGGAGGGGGGCTGGCAGCACTTTCGCATCTCCACACTGGCCGAAGGGTGCTGGACAAGCGGGGTGCGAAAGGCAGCTGACAGTGAGGAAACACGCTGGTGCCCTGGGGGACCGCAAACGTGGCTGGGGATGCAGCGCCCCTCCCCCTCTAGTACCCGGCTCACTTTGCCCACACACCCGGGCACAGCCACAGTGCAACAGAGGGGACACTGCTCATAAACCTTCCTGCCACGGGCAGTGGCTGCTTCCCAGACCAGCCTCTGCGGCTCAGGGCTACACACTGGCTGTGTGAGCTCACAGCCTCTGCTTGCGAGGTCACTCCATCTCCGCAGCAGCACGCTGTGATGCCACAAAGAGGTGAGCCTGACCTCAGCTGGGGCCGAGGAGGGATTTGGACGAGCGAAGGATCCCGGGGGCACTCCAGGAAGAGCAGCCACGATGCTCCGACCTCTTCCACCAAGCCAGCACCAGCGCCAGGCAGAGCAAAGTCTAGTTCTAGTGCAGAGGAAGGGCAGGGCCCTGGGCCGCTTTGCATGCGAGTGATGTCCTGCCAGGGCCCCTTTGCACACCAGCGTGATGCACTGCCAGGGCCCCTTTGCACACCAGCGTGATGCCCCGCCAGGGCCCCTTTGCCCACCAGCGTGATGTCCCCCAGGGCCCTTGTGCACACCAGCGTGATGCCCCGCCAGGGCCCCTTTGCACACCAGCATGATGCCCTGGCAGGGACCTTTTGCCCACCAGCGTGATTCTCCCCCAGGGCCCTTGTGCACACCAGCGTGATGCCCCGCCAGGGCCCCTTTGCCCACCAGCGTGATGCCCCCCCAGGGCCCTTGTGCACACCAGCGTGATGCCCTGGCAGGGACCTTTTGCACACCAGCGTGATGCCCTGCCAGGACCCCGTGCCCATTTGCACACCCTGGCAGCCAGCAGAGGTGAAGACCGAGCCCAGCAGAGCCCAGACTCCCGCACGCAGGGGCTGCAGCTGACTGTGCAGTGTCTGTGGGTGACGGGGGGGGGGGGGGTGAGACCATACTGTTGAGGGGGTCACAAGCAGTCCAGTGCCTTCCCTAGGAGCTCCCCACGTGGGAATCAGCAGGGATGGGCGCGATGGCCAGTGGTAGCCAGCCCAGGGCTCTCAGTAGCCGAGGGCCTGACCCTGCTGTCAGGGAGCCGAGGGTGATTCTCAGCTCATAGAGTCCCTGCCCTGGCGGGAAATGCCCTGGGCCCATCGCGGCCATAAGCACCTGCGGAGGGGGGCTGGGGTACCCGGGCATCTGGCTGGCGGTACCACAGCCTGGCCGGTGGGAGTGACTGAGTCATGCCCAGCCCCTACCTGTACCCAGAATCCCCCTGAATCCAGGGTGGGGAGGGGGCTGGGCCCATCAGACAAGAATATAAAGGAGCGTGAAGTGCGGCTTTTCCCATTAATTTGCTGCACGTTGCCATGGCGACCCCGGCCGAGGGACGCACTCGGCACAATCTGTCGTTATTTTCCCATTAATAGCGTCAGGGCGGCACCAGGCATGTGGGTGAGTGAGGGCAGGTCGGGGGGGCAGCACATCCCTCCCAGGAGATTCTGGTGCAGACAGAGACCCCCCCAGCCCGGGGCTGAGCGCCCCTTGGGGGTATTGCTTTGCTGAGGAACCTTGGGCAGGTTAAGGAGACAAAGGACCATGGGAAATGGGAAAGCAGGCACCCCCCATCCCCGAAACCCACCGAGCTCTGCCAGTGCCCCTCATTCCCGACCCTCAGCCCCCTGATAGCCCAGCCCTGGGCTCCCCCACCCCCGAAACCCACCGAGCTCTGCCGGTGCCCCTCATTCCCGACCCTCAGCCCCCTGATAGCCCAGCCCTGGCCTCCCCCCATCCCCGAAACCCACCGAGCTCTGCCAGTGCCCCTCAATCCTGACCCTCAGCCCCCTGATAGCCCAGCCCTGGGCTCCCCCATCCCCGAAACCCACCGAGCTATGCCAGTGCCCCTCAATCCCGACCCTCAGCCCCCTGATAGCCCAGCCCTGGACTCCCCCATCCCCGACACCCACCGAGCTCTGCCAGTGCCCCTCAATCCCGACCCTCAGCCCCCAGATAGCCCAGCCCTGGCCTCCCCCCATCCCCGAAACCCACCGAGCTCTGCCGGTGCCCCTCAGTCCCGACCCTCAGCCCCCTGATAGCCCAGCCCTGGGCTCCCCCATCCCCGAAACCCACCGAGCTCTGCCAGTGCCCCTCAATCCTGACCCTCAGCCCCCTGATAGCCCAGCCCTGGGCTCCCCCACCCCCGAAACCCACCGAGCTCTGCCGGTGCCCCTCAATCCCGACCCTCAGCCCCCTGATAGCCCAGCCCTGGGCTCCCCCACCCCCGAAACCCACCGAGCTCTGCCGGTGCCCCTCAATCCCGACCCTCAGCCCCCTGATAGCCCAGCCCTGGGCTCCCCCCAGATCCAACAAGCTTCATGTCCCAGGGGTCTGGACTCCAGCACCCCCGCACCCCCGCCAGACCCTGCCCCTGTCGTGCTGCCCAGCGTTTGCACTGCCTGAACCCAGAGAAAGAGCCACCTGCGTGACTCCTGCGTGACCACAGCTCCAACCCCATGACACTACAGCATTTCCGCCTGGGGGCTGGCTGCTCTTGGGGGGCTGAGCTCAAACAGCAGACTCTGCCCCAAGCCTGCCCTACCCTCCTCCCACCCCTCTGCCCTGCAATGCCCCACGGCCTACCCCACGACTGCCCTCGTCCCCCAGCCAATGCTGGCACGTTTGAGTCATCCCTGCTGCTGGGGTCCAGCTCCAGGAGGGCTGCGGGGTGGCACCCCCATGGGAACGCTGCTCTGGTGAGAGGTGCCGGGAGCCTGGTGCTGAAGGGCACGACCCCTCTGCGCTCCCTTGGCCACGGCCTCAGCGCCAGCCTGCAGCGAGGGGGCAGTCAGGGGATTGTGACGTGAGCGCCAGGACTGAGAGCCCCCAACCTCCTCCCTTAGGCCCCCGCATGGCAACCATCCAGGCCAGGGCACCCTGTGAGTGGCCCCTTGGCCCTCCAGACGGGAACCCCTGGTAAGCCTTCAGCCCATGTTCCTTGGAGCCTCCCACCTCATCGGCTGTCTCAGCGCTGGCTCCCTCGGGCTCTACAGCCCACCTCTGCCATCAGCCAGGCGGGGGCAAGACACGGAGCAGCTGGTGGGCGGGGAGCGATGCTGAGCCTGGGGACGAGGGGGCTGCATATGGTGTGTGGGGTGGGATTCACACTGGGGGCTCGATGTGGGCACTGCAGGCAGAGGGGTCAGGGCGAGGGAGGAGACAGGAGCTCAGCGTAGGATAGTGGCACTGCCGGGCTCCAAGCCTGGGGTGGGGAGCAGGGGAGAAAGTCCCTGAGCTCCAGGCCGGCCTGTAGGTGTGTGGCTGGCTTCCCCGGCCAACAAGCGCATTGGCAGAGCCCCACAGGAGGCTCACCGGAGGCACGTCCCTCGGCTGGCCCTGTGGCACGTGGGCGCCGTGCGGGAGGAGCGGCTCCGCCCTGCTATCAGCGACAAGGGGCCTAACTTTGCCGGTAATTATGTTAAATGAGCCTGTAATTGCTCACACCAATTATCTCTCCATTAGCGCGTCTCTCTGGTTGGTGCCCGTTTAACCTGGCGATGTCGCAGATTAACTCCGCCGGCAATTCCAGAGCTTTAAACAGGCTAATTGGCCCTGGCTGGCGGCAGCTGTGCCAGGGAAACAGGGGTTCACCTGCAGGGGAGTGGGCAGGGCCGCCCTGCGGACACACTCTTGGCAGGATGGTGCCATGCTGTGCCCTGGGCACAGGGGCGAGATGGGTGCGCGCTCTGACCCAGGGCTGAGCCTAACTCCCCAAATCCTGGGAGGGAGACGCTGTTGGGTGCCTCAGGCTGTGGGGGGGAGAGGGGTGACGTGGTGGCCTGGGAGGAGGAGGGGACTCTGGGAGGGACAGGTGTGGGGGTGTATATGACCCACACTTAGCCAGAGCTTGCCTGGCCACTCCCAGCCAAGGTGAAGTGCCAAGGGTCCAGGTGGGATGCTAGGCTGTGCTCTGTGCAGACACGCGCCCATGGGGGGTGCCGTGCTACATGTCCAGTGCACCCATATTACAAAGGGACTCTAGGTTGGCTCCATGGGAGGGGAAAGGGCCCCTCCCCAGCCTCAGCTGTCAGGGCCCCTTTCGCCAGGGGCAGGGGCATGCCTGGCCCCATTGCTAAGCCAGGTGGCCTCTGGCCCCAGCACATGGCCTGGAGACGAAGGATTCTTAGCTACAAGCCGCCGGACACTGGCTGCCAGTCCCCTCCCCAAACCTGCCAGGCCCATCAGCTCCTGGGAGCAGCCCCCACACTGCTGTGGGGCAGCACTCCTCTCCCGGCGGTGGGGCTGCCTCGTGGGGCACTGGGTCTAGGGCGCAGGGCACCACAGCATGCCCCCCAGCCCTGCTGCAGCACCAGAGCTCTGTGTGACCTGCTGCGCCCCATCAAGGGACGAGGCGAGCACGACGGGCCCTCTGGCTGCAGGAGGGCACCAAGGGTGGGGCCATGTCTGGCTGGCACGTGTGGGGGGCAGGACGGCACAGGGACCGTGGCTCTGCACGGCTCCGCAGGCCGTGCCCGTACCTTGGAAGCGGAAGCGGAAGGTGCCGGGGCTGGCGGGCTGGGGGCTCCGGAACCGCACGCTGACCCGGTTGGTCGGGCTGCGGATCACCTGGCCCCTCATAAGGAAGGACTCGTTGGCCAGGACGACAGGCTCCGCGCCCCCAAAGGTCTCCATGGTGACCGTCTCCCCTTCCGACAGGCTGATGTTCAGGACCTGTGGGAGGAAGGGGCATTGTCAGTGGGGCACCGGGTTATTGCCAGCCCATGCACTTGGCCCAAGGGCAGAGCAGGGGCACTTCCCCCGTTGGCCTTTCCCCTGGTCCCGCCTGGGCGACTGGCACAGCAGGGGGCTGGCTTGCCCCCCCCAGCTAAGTCTGAGAGCCTGGGGGGAGTCACCTGGCCAGCCGCCCCACACCTGCCGGGCTCCAGAGACAGCCCACAGTTCTCCTGCGCCAGGCCTGCCAGCTCCATGGGGTGGGCAGTCACCCAGACTGCCCCCAAGAGGAGCCGGCGCTCACGCCCAGGGGGCCTGTCTCCTCTTCTGGAAGGGGATGTGCCTATCCCCACCCAGATCCTCCCCCGACACCCCCCCCGCCCCCGCTGCCCCCCAGAGCCCCAGTGCCAGGCGGGCACGTCTCTCTCAGCACCTTTTCCCACAGTCAGTAAGCGAGCGGTGAGGCCGGTCTGCGCAGGGCCAATGGCAGCAGCAGCTTTCAAACATACTTAGCCGCCCCGTAAATCTCGGTGCTGGGAGATGCCTTGGACAGGCGCACTCGGCGTGCTGCTCCTGCGCGGGCTGGAACCGGGCCCGCGGGCAGGGGGCAGAGCCCGCAGGAGAGCCGCCCGCTGTGCCCTGCTCCAATGCTGAGCGGGCCCCGGCCCCGACACTGGGCTCTGACTGGGCCAGGTCAGTGGGCAAGGCTCCAGCGGCACCATGGCGAAGCTCCCGCGATTGAGAAGAGCCATCGGTATCCACGGCAGCGCTGGGGCAGAGACCCGTGGCAGCATGGCGAGTGATTCCCATGCCTTACGGGCCAGAGAGATGCCTGGCAGGGAGCCAGGACAGAACGGCCCTGCCACGTGGCCCTGGGGGGTGGGGAGAGACAGAGCCGTCTTTAATTGCGGGGTCTCAGAGTGCTGGAGACCTCTGGGGCCGCCTGCCCCACCACAGGGTCAGCACCACCATGCCAGTGCACAGAGGCCAGGGACTCACCAAGGCCACACAGTGTCAGGCAGAAGCAGAGCTGGGGACAGAACCCAGGAGTCCTGGCTCCCGGTCCCCCCACCCCCACTCTAACCCCCTGGATCCCGCTCCACGCTGGGCCATGCCACCCCCAGGCCGTTTCTCCCAACCCCCCGCCGGCAGGGCTGGAGCTGGCCCAGCCCTGGCTAGGCCCCGTCATGGCCCTGTTGCCGCAGTAGACCCTGGCCAGGAGGACGTGGGTGCTGCTCCCTGGCTGGTGCTGCCCACGCTGCCATTCGCTTCCCCGGGGGCACACGCGCCAGCTCCCGCAAGCAGCCGCTCGCTCCATTGCCATGGTAACTGGCGGCTGTCCCAGCCGAGAGCTTCGGAGCTGCCAGCGCTGCCAGCGCGTGGGGCCCCGGCCTCCGAGGGCTCCCTCTGCTTGGCCACGCAAGGGGGCGGCACAATGGGCCCCTCCATTACCCTGCCCCTCCAGGAAGCCCTTGGGGACTGGCCCCGGACATTGTCCTGGGAAGGCGGGGTTAGGATCTCCCTGATCGGGGCCTAAGCCAGCATGGCAGCTGGGGGAAGGGTGAAGGGACAGGACCCAAAGGGAACTGCTGGGCGCCCCAGGCCCAGGGGCGTGGCTGGAGGGACAGGAGGGCGGCTTGTCCCTCTGGAGACTCCAGGCCACCCCTGGAAGGGGGCACAGCGGTTCCAGTCCCTTCTGCGGGCTGCCGAGGCCGCGGGGCCCATCCCCCGGGGCACGGAACGGCCTGCACCCGGCGCAGCCACAGCATGCAGCTCCTGAAGACAAAACACGCAGTGGCTCGTGCTGGGCCTGGCCCTGGGAGAGGGCAGGCACTGGGGCTGCAATGGTGCCCGCATGTGAGGCAGGTACGGGTCACAGATGGTACCCGCCTGCTGCAAACCCCTCGTGGAGACACCATTTGCACGGGCCCAGTGAAAGCAGGGAGAGCTGCCCGGGTGCAAACCACATCTCCGACACTGGTTCCTGGGGCAGCCGCACCAGAGACTGGAACCCCAGGGAGGCCAAGGCCGGGAGTGGAGCTGGTGCCTGCAGTACAGGGGACCCCACAGCCAGCATGCAGGGACAGAGGGCGGGCAGAGCCCAGAGGAGCCCCCGCAGGTGCTCCCAGGGATAGGGGGCTCTGCGGGCAGCAGCTCAGATGCCAGGCAGGAAGGGAGCCCTGGGAATGGCACGTGTCAGCCTCACACGGCTCATGGCGGGCATGCACATTCACTCCCTTGGCCTTAACAGGCAGGCTCGAGAGCCAATGGGAACCGGGGAAGAGGCTCTGGGCACGGCCCGATGGATCCTGGCCAGCAGGAGATGGAGAACCGCCAGCACGAGCTCCAGATGGCGAAGAGACGCAGCCAGCTGGAGAGAGGGGCCCAGCCACCGAGCTAGCGGAGCAGGGAGCCTCCAGCAGGATCCACACAGCACACAGACACTCCCCCATGCATGGGCACCACGCATACACCCCCTCCCCCCTGTGCACACACACGCAGAGACCCCCCAGGCAGGGGCACACGCATACTCATAAACCCCCATGCACACGCAAACACACATACTCATAGATCCCCCCCATGCACACTCATACACACTCCCCCATGCATGTGCACACCCACACACTCAGCAGCAGCGAGAGGAGCCCAGGAGAGCTCCGTGGTAGGATGCTGCAGCCGCAGGCCAGGCTGGGTTTGGCTGCGCGTCTGCAGGTTGCTGCAGGGCTCTTGCTTGCCAACCCCAGCGGTGCCGTGCAAGTGCCACGTGACTCAGCAGCAGTCAAAGCGGAGCAGCTCGCCCCCGGCCCCAGGGGGCTGCTACCGGGCTAGAGTCTGCAGCCCACCCACATGGGGTGTTCCCACAGCGGGCTAAGCCCAGCTTTAACTGAACGGCTTTCACACCGGTCTGGATCATGCTGGGCACCGTTTGGTGCAGAGGCGGCCCGGATGGGAGGACAGCTGGAAGCTGGTTTATGCAATGGGAGCTGGGTGCAGGCCAGGGCACAAGCTCACGCTGGTTTAGTGCATGTGATGCCTTCCCCGCAAGCGGCTGCCCACCTTTGGGGGCAGGGCACACAGAGGGCACAGAGAGCCTCAGCCTGGGTTTCATAGCTGCCTTTGGGCCAGTGCGATCCCGTCGAGTCTCCGTGCACCTTCCCATCCCAGTTCCAAGGGCTAAGGCGGCCCCGGTCCTCCCAAGAGAGCGAGAACGTGGCTGCCCTCCCAGGCAGAACAGACCGGGCCCTGCCCAGCGCTCTCAGTCAAGCTGCATCGCATTCACTTAGAACAACCATGGATTCCCGCGGCGGGCGCGGTCATGGCTGCCACTCAGCCACGCAGTGTGGAAATGCAGACAGATTGCCCAGCACAGGCGAGGAAATGGAGTTCTCTCCCGTGATTGTTCTGCAAATTCAGAAACTCCAGCTGGGGTGGGCGGTGACCTGGACAGGGGCCCTGGGCAGCAGCCAACCCGCCACACACATAGGCAAGCTTCGCGGCAGACACAGGTGGAGCACTACGGCCTCCGGCCTCGTCCAAGCGAACGCAGGTAACTGCCCCACTCTCCCTTTACTGGTTTCAGCATCCCTGGGCCTTTACATCTGCAGCTGTTCCAGCCAGCAGCGAGAGCAGAGCCGTCCCCACTGCCCCTCTTCTGTGCCACATGCCCACTCCGCGTGCCCCCATAGCCCCATGGCCGCAGTCTCTAAGCCTCACGCCCCCTGCTCTGGGAGTCAGGATCACCCCTGCTTTACAGGGGGGCACCACAGCTCAGAGAGACGCAGCCAAGGTCTCCCAGAGCTAGGAATTAGACCCAGGCATCCTAAGTCCCACCCGGCCCAGCTCTGAGCTGCTCGCTTGCTGCTGGAGGTGAGCGGGCATCCGCACACTCACAGGGGTTGGGGGCTCGGGCTCCCAGCTTGCTGGGAATCCTGGGAAGGTTTAACCTTGAGGTTGCCTGGCTACAGTTTATATTTGAATGGATCGTTATAAAATATAACAACCCCTGCCCGTTTGGGATGCCCCCCTCCCCCCCGGTAGGGCCTGGGGGTGGGGCGCAGGTGGCTGGGGAGTAGGGGTCCCGTTCAGTAGCCACGGAAAGCCCCGAGGCCCTGTGGCTGGGGAGCAGCCATGTAGCCCGGCACACACATTTCAAGGACCAGCCCCCAGTCCCTAGTGTCCATCCCCGAGGCCTGGCTCCCGGCAGCTCTCTGCTGCGACGACATCATCACTTATCCTGAGAAACCCCAAGCTGTTGCCTTGTCTCATTAGGAGGCGATTGGATATTAATGATGTTAATTAAGCAACGCTACACGGTAATGGAGAGCAGTGCCGGTACGCACATTCTCGCCCTGCGACGCTAATTACTGTGAGGTACCTGCCGGGTGGCAGGGGTTTGGGCAGCCGCGTGCGGGCCAGCACCGTGCCGAGCTCCTTGCCGGGCTGTTAAACTGTGGCAGGATGGAGAACCACGGGGAGGTGGGAAACTCCTTGCTTGGCTCCATGGCTATCAGCTTCCCCACCCGTAGCTAGCCCCAGTGCTGCGCTGGGCTCACCCTGCCATAACGGGCCAGGGCCAGACCGTGGGTTGATCTCCCTCCCCAGCCCCTCAGGATGCTGGCTGATCGTGGGCCGACCCAGCCTGGGTCTGGGGGATGTGAAACCAGAGCTTGGCTTAGAGCTGGAGCGCGACACAGGCCCACAATGCCCAGCCCTGGGCAAGCAGAGCCTGCCTTGTTCTCCTCCGGGTGCTGCCACCCTGCCCCCTCAGCCTGGGCAGCCGGCGCGGCACCCTCCCTGGCTCAATGGATGGAGCCTGTGCGGCCGGTGGAGGCGGCGGGGTTATTTATTTATTAATATGGAGTTTGAAGGCTCTGCTGTTGCCGAGGTCTAATTAGGCCCCAGGAGAGGGACTGGCTGGGGGCTGGGGCACATTGTTCAAATGTCGCCAAATACCACGTGCATTGATTTGACATTCTGCAGCACAGCTGCTGCCCTTTCAGCATTCACATGCCCCTCGGTAGAGGGTTGGGTTTGCTCCTCAGTGGCATTTCCAGCCCCCCTGCAGCTGGACGGGCTCCTCAATTGCACCCCAGGTCCCCTGCTCTTCCCCCTGGGGAGTCCCTTCCTGCTCGCCAGGCAGCGTTTCCCTCCCAGGTGGTTCTGCGTAGCCAAGAGAGAAAGTCCTGGAGTGCTGGGCCATGGGCCCACCACAGACCCCATCAGAGCAGGGCTGGCCTTTGCTGCTGTCTCCATTCCACAGCACTGCGGTGGCGTAAGGGCCTTGTGACGGAGTGGGGGAGTTTCTTGCTTTTCCTTGTTTCCTATGGGGGATTTTCTTGGTTTTCCTAGGGTTTGCATGCAGAGACAGCGTGACTCAGTTTCCCTAGGTGCTATGGGTTTAACAACGTGATGGGAGAGGGAGTTCGTTGTTACAGAGGACCGGAGAGGGAACTTGGGACCCCAACCACTGGCGTGGAGAATGGAGACCCCAACCAGGTGACCTGGTGACCCGGAGGCCCAGCTCAGGAGGCCCAGCCGGGTCTGGCCAGTGGGAGGACAATGGGCTGCGAAGAAAGGAGAAGGGGCCCAGGCGACTCTGTAGATGACCCTGTTTTCCTGCAGAGAAGACAATGGACAGAGGCGGGGCTTGGAGCTCGTGCTATCAGATGCCCAGCTGGGAAGCAGGGGGGCTCTGGGCTGGAGGGAGGGAGCAGGCAGAGCCCACCTGGATGTAGGGGAGACTTGGATATGCTGTGCTGGGGGAGGCCAGGCCTAAGGCCCTGAGAGTTTCCTGTGCTGTGTTCAGTGCTCAATAAACCCTCCTGTTTTACACTGGCTGAGAGTCCCTCCGGTCTAGAGAGCAGGGTTGCATCATCCCCTTCGGGGAGGGGTGGGGGTGGGGGTGGAGGCCCCGGGGGGCCAGAGTGAGTGGACTCCCTGTGGGGGCCCATGGCGAGAAATGGGTGTGTTAAGGCTCAGAGAGGTGTGGCTCCAGGAGGTGGAGGGGCTTAACCCCGAGAGAGAGTGGACCCCCGGGAGAAGGGCTGTCGCACTGAAAGGGGCACCCCCTACGGACTGCATGGGGCCAAGTCCGTGACAACGTGGTAGCAGAGGGTGGCTCGCGGATGCACCCTGTAGACGGTGGGCTGCGAGCACAGGCGCCTGGCAGTGAGTGGCTGCCAGCGATAGAACAAGGGTATTGAAAGGGGCCGGCCTGGAAATGGCCTATAACCAGCTCCGTACGAGGGACCTGGCATGTCTGTGCAGGGAGAGAGGGCTGAGCGTGGGGAGGCTCACTAAGGAGCAGCTGATGGCTCAGCTTGTAGAGAATGACCAGTCTGAGGAACAGGCTCCAGACCCCAGGGGGGCTCCTGGGGTGCCCGGAGAGCCGGGGAGTAGCCGTGGGGGCAGTCTGGGTAGCAAGTGGGAACCTATCAGACCCGACTCCCCAGGCAGCGCAGGGGGACCCCAGTCGGATTCCTCCCTGGAGGAGCTGCGGAGACTGGAGCTGGCGCTGAAAGCGAAGGAGCTGGAGCGGGAGGAGCGGAGGCTGGCGGACAGAAAGAGAGAACAAGAGGACCGTGCGGAACAGCGGAAGCACCAGTTGGCGTTGGAGGAGCGGCGGGCTAAGAGGGCCTGCCGGGGGGTAAGTGGGGAAAGGCCTGAGATGCCAGTGTTGTGGGGAATCTAGACACCAAACTGCTGCCCCGGTTTAAGGAGAGGGGGGGCTATTGATGCCTATCTCACAACCTTTGAGAAGGCTAGTGAGCTGAAACAGATTGACCCTGCAGACAGGCTCCGCTGTCTGACCCCCCTGCTGGTCCCACGGCCATAGAGGCATTCAGCCCAAGGGATGGTATTGAGACGGGGACTATGACCTGTTCTAACAGGCTTTGCTGCAGAAGTTTGAACTGAACCCCGAGGCGTACAGGAAACGATTCCGGGGTGTACGCAAGACCTCAGGCGTCACCTACAAGGAGGTCGCCAACCTGCTGGGGGAATATCTCCTCAAGTGGGGGAAGGGCGCAGGGGCCACAATCGCACAGGACGTGTATAACCTCGTGGGGTTGGAGCAGCTGTGCGACATCTGCCCTCCAGATCTTAAGATGTGGTTAGTGGACCAGAAGCCCAAAGATCTGCGCAGTACGGGGGCACTGGCAGAAGAGTTTGTTGACAGCAGATCGGGGGCAGGAGGGAGACCCACATCAGGGACTCAGAAGGGGAGTCACCCAGAGCCCTCTCCAAGGTGGGACTTTAGGAAGCCCAACTCAGGGGTGCCCGGGAATGCCGACTCCCCTCGTGGGACTTGAGGGACCTGAAATGTAATGACTGTGGCCAAAAGGGACACAAGGTGGCATAATACCTGAAGATGAAGGAAATGGCAGCCAAGCAGAACCCATGGGGTGTCAACTGGATGGGAGTCCACCGAGAAGGGACACCGCCGGGCCTTGGGGCCGCAGTCGAGAGGGCTGTGCCAGGGGGAGGGGACTGCCAGGCCAGGCCCTCAGGGGAAGGCGGGGCTCCAGGTCCAGAGTGCCCATACTCCATACACCCACACAGCCTTGGGTGACCATGGTGCCTGCAGTGGTGCCCATGCTACTCACTCCTGCAGCCACGGCAGGGCCTGCCCTGCCCCTCCAACCTGGCACCATGGCCCAATTCCCTGTCCCACAGCTGGAGATGCCCCCTGCCAGGTAGTAAGGAGGAAGGCCCAGCATGCTTTGCGCAGAAAGATTTGCATATTGAGTGTTGCCCGGTACCACCAGTGCCATCTGTTGTGGGGGAGGAGAGCTGCAGGGTGCTCAGCGCGAGCTCCACCAAGGCGCTCCCGGCACAAAGCTCAGTGGGGCGAAAGGCGGCGGTGGGGTTTGGGGGGTTGGCGGTTTGCAGGCACTTCGCTAGGATTCCATTCGCGCCGTGAGACGCACACGGCCCAGAAACCCCTCCCGTCCCCTGCATGGCCCGGCCTCGAGCCCATGAGTGTTTTTCCCCACTCAGGGACTTGGGGGCTGCAGGGTCCCCCCCCCCGGCTGCCCCAGCTGGCGATGCGGCATTCAGGAGCCCACGTTACCGACCTTGATCTCCACGCCGTAGCCGGGGTATCCGGAGATGGTGTAAGTGCAGTCCAGGCTGTCATAGGGAGAACTGACTGGCTCCGGAGACTCCAAGGAACCCTCGGGGCCAGTGAGGTTCCAGTTGCACGGAGCTGGGGACAAGAGGAAACCATGGGATCAGACAGGCTTCACGCCTGCTCCCTGCCCCGCCAGCCTATTGCACCCCTCCTCTCCCAGAAAGGGTCTAGCATCCTCACCCCCTCCTCTTGCTAGCCCGGTCTCTGGGACACCTGGTGCTGATGAGAGGGTGGCTCATGGTTTCACCCCCAGCCAGGGAAGTGGAACCCCTGGTTAGCCTCATCCCCAGTACCCCACCAAGGGCCAGAAGCAGCCTGTACCCTCCCTCCCCCACCAGCTCCATCTCCTTAGATAAGAGTTTTCCCAGGACAAGCCCCCGGCTTCTGGGTTCGCGGCCATCATGCCCCATTTCACACTCACACTGTTGCGCTGGGCCAGAGGCCATGGGCTAAACCGGCCTCCATCTAGAGTGCGTCTACACTGGGCCCAGCTCTAGCAGGGGTGCAAAGGCGGGAGCGCTAGCGTGGACCGGGCACAGGTCCCATCTAACCCTGCTTTGCTGTGGGACCCATCTCCAGTACAGCTCCCACTGCCCCCTTCCTGGTGGGGCCACGGCCACAGGCCCCCCACCCCAGGAGGGGCTGCACGCCACAGCAACAGCAGCCCCCTCCCACTGGGCCGCGCACCCTGGGAACCTGGGGGATGAGTGTTGCTGGCGGAGAGCTCAAAGCAGCTGAGCTCGATCCTTAGAGCCGTTCCATACCTGGACAGCAGCTGTCCTGGCTGCTGCAACGGGGTGCCCACCAGCCCAGTCCCAGTGGGAGCCGGCTCCCAACCGAGGCAGCTGGTCTCTCCGGCAGCCCGTGACCATCTCCCCGCCATGCGGTGACACACATGCTGTGTGCCTGCCACGCGCTGGGCATGGAACGATGCCGCCAGTCAGACCTGTGCCCAACTCCTCCCCGGCTTCCCTTGTGTCGCCAACGTATCGCGACTGCCCTGTGCGGACGGCCCACTGCCAACAGCCCCCTTTTAGCCTTACCCCAAAAGCGGGTCCAGCTCTCTCCGAAGACCCTACGGCCACTCCCACCCCCGCTTTAGCAGGCGGCCTGGCCTGGTGCCCCTGGTCACCGCTGGGGTGGGAGTGCCCTCACCTGGTACCTGCACCGTGGTGATGGTAGTCGTGGTGATGATGGTGGTTGTGGTGGTTTCCTCGTCGTCCCCAGAAACCGTGGCTGTGGCGGCAGCCTCCGGCTCGGGCTCCTTGGCCCGTGGCAGCGCTGGGCCGGGCACCTGTGGCGAGACAAACCAGGCTGTGGGGGTGATGGCGGTGGTGGTGTTGCTGACCACCATGTCGGTGGTGGCTTGACCTGGGTTGGTCAGGGCGGCTTGGGAGATGGCAGGCGACGGGGTGATGGGAGGCTCCGTGAGGGCAGAGGCGGAGTTGGTCTCTGGGCCAGCTGGCTGGGGCTCTGCCCATGGGGCCACGCGGCCTGCAGCCGTGGTCAGCAGCTCCTCAGTGAACGCCGGCTTGACCATTTCTGGGGTCCTCTCCGTGTCTCTGGCCTTGGCCTTCTCTCCCACTAGGGCCGTGGGGCTGGTCATGGTCACGGGGGCTGTGGCTGGCACCGTGAGGGATGTAGTCAGGTCAGAAAACACCGGAAGGTCATCTTGGTTTGGCAGGTTGGCCCTGGGGGTCTGCGTGATCCGCCCTGGCGCGTCGGGCAGGACCGGGCCTGGCCCCTGCAGGCCCCATGTGAGAAAGGGCACCTGCCTCAGATAGTCCTTCTTCACCAGGGCCTCGTGCAGGAACTCCTCCAGCAGCGGGTGATGGTTGAGCAGCGTCAGCGTGGGGGCCGTGGTGACAAAGTGGACCTTGCCCTCCAGCTCGTCCGGAGTGGGGGGCACCGTCTGGTCCCCCTCAGCCTCAGAGCTCCCCGCTGCCCTCCGGCCCACCACGTTCGGCTCCTCCGAGGCAAAGTCTGGAAGGAGGAGAGAGGTGGCTGAGAACAGGGGTGGCCAAGAGGGAAGGGGCTAGGGCGAGTCGGGGAGCTGGGCTGTCAGAGGCCTGGCAATATGAACCTTGGCATCGTGCCCCGCCACCCCCAAGGGGCTCAATCGTGGCAATTCACAGGGTGGCGGCTGGTGCTTCGGAGGCACCCAGATGCTCAGAACATCCCCGCCCAGCCAGCAGGAGACCCCCAGGACGCTGGCTGCCACCTAAGGCAGCACCCAGCCCTCCAGGCCCCCAGGCTGGCCTGGGTGCTGCTCTCAGACCAGCTGCCAATTCCCTCAGCAGCTGCCGACAGCCACAAGCCTCCGCCAAGCTTGTGGGGGGACAGACGCCATGTGCGGAGGGGGACAGGTCCCCCCCAGCGCAGCGCCCTCAGAGCAGCGCCCAATTGCAGAGTCAATGATGTTCTGGCTCCAGCTCTCTTTACCCAAGAACACACATCCCCCGATAAAGTCGTCAGCTTTATCGAAAGCGATTGGCGCCTCCTCTTAGATACCGTTCTGCCTCACTGCTCCCCTTCCCAGAGGCATGGGGGGGGGTCTGCAGAGCTGCCACCCCCAGCCACCAAAAGGCCCTGCACTGCCCTGCTCCTGCCTGCAGTCACGGCTTCAACACCACACGCCCTGGGCCGCCGGCCTCAAAACAAACTGAGCTACTGGCCTCTGCACTGTGCCCAGGGCCCCCGGGGAGGGGAACTGGAGCCCTGCTGGGAACACCAAAGGTCCCAGCTTCTCTAAGAGACAGAGCACCCCTTTCCTGGGCAGCTGGAGCCCGGCAGGAGCCTGGATCTCAGCTCCCCCCACAAGCAGGCCCCGAGTGAGGCTCCTGAAGGCTCCCCAGAATTCACTCTCCTGCCCAGCCTGGTCTCTGAAGCTGGGCCAGCCCAAAGCCAGTGCCCCACACATTGCAATGGTGCCAGGGGCCCTCGGGTGCTCAGCCCTTAGCCCTGGCACCAGTATCCTGCAGACCCAAACTATCGCCTTGGTGCGGGGACACAGCAAGCAGCTCCATCGCGCAGCCAGGCTGGGGGCCCTATATGGGGTTGGTATCCTGAGCCCGGACCTGGAGAATGGAGGGGACAGGACACTGGCAACAGACGACAGGCAGCTGAGTAACTGCCCCAGAACTGCGCCCACCCCACTCCTTCTCCTACCCAAGACAGGCTCCAGGCCTTACCGTCCCAGGCCAGCTGCAGGGGCCAGGGACGGGAGCTGAGCTGACCCCCGTGACTGAGACAAGCCCAGCTGCGAGCCAGCCCCTTCCCCACGCAGGCAAGGCAGGGGCACTGTGAAGACCCCCTCCCCATTTCCTGCTAGGAGGGACTGGCAGCCGGCAGAGGAGCGGGAGCAGCGAGGCAGAACGGTATCTAAGAGGAGGCGCCAATCGCTTTCGATAAAGCTGACGACTTTATCGGGGGACGTGTGTTCTTGGGTAAAGAGAGCTGGAGCCGGAACATCATTGACTGTGCAATCGGCAGCTGGCTCGGCAGCCCTGCCACGCGGCCGATGGGCGCTGCCACGGCTCTGGGGAGATGGCGCTTCTGGCCAGCATTACGGGGCCCTTACCCTGCATGTGGCTGCTCCGGGGGGGCATGCCCAGCAATGCAACACGTGCTAATGGATGGGACGCTGCAGCTTGTTTCACACTGAGGGGCACGGGTGTTTCCCATCCCCCACCCGCCCTGCTGTGCTGAAGGTTAGAGCAAAGAGGGGCAGGAGAGCACTACTGGCTTACGGAGGGGGCTCCTGGCCAAGACCAGCCCAGCACAGCCAGCCCAGGGCAACCGGGGGTGACTCCCAGCTGAGACTGGCTCAGCGGAGCTCCCCGGGCCCAGCGGCTGCTCGTGGGCCACGAGGTTCCCCCTGCTCCCAGCTGCAGTGCCCGGCAGGATCAAGCCCAGTGCATCACTAACCAACAGCTGGGGGCCCTGTAGGGGCTGAGTCCTGCCTGTCGCACCCACTACAGGTCGGGCCCCCGGGAGCTCCAGAGGGGGGGCAGGGCCGACCCCAAGGTGCAGCCAGCGGCCCTGCAGCCGGGCAAGGCGGGGCAGAGCTCTGCAGCCCAACCCCCAGCCTGGGGCAGGAACTCCTCTCCCAAGGGTCCTGCTCCTCACCCCGGCCTGGGGCGAGCCTCACCGCTGCAGGCAGAGGGAGCACAGGGCGTGCCCAGCGCAGGTGGAGAGAGAGAAGAGAGCGCTGTGCCCGTGCTGGGAAGGCTCCAGGGTTGAGTGTCCCCACGGGGAGCCTGCTGACCTGTGCTGGGAGGGGTGTGAGAGAGAATCCCCCCGTCCCAGGGACCTGCCGGGCAGCGCAGGGGGCCACGGAGACGCCAGTGCCGGGAAAGTCGGATGCCAGGCAGGCTGCTCTGGAGCGGGGCCTGCAGCCTGCAGGCAGGGGAGTGTGAAGCAGCCCATGTCACACCTGGGGCTGGGCCCGGAGCTAACAAATGCACTGGCCCAGCCTCCGAGCGGAGACCTTCATCTAACGCAGCAGTGAGACCCTCCCTCCTGCTGCCCACCGGTGCCGGAGCGGGATGCACTCACGCCTGTGCCTGCCAGAATGTGGAGCCAACTTGGGGGTGCTACCTGACTGCCTGCAGCCCCCGCCATGGCCCCGCCGCCCTCCTGCTCGTTCCCAGCCCCCGCCACGGCCCCGCCGCCCTCCTGCTCGCTCGCAACCCCCGCCACGGCCCCGCCGCCCTCCTGCTCGCTCCCAGCCCCCGCCACGGCCCCACCGCCCTCCTGCTCGCTCCCAGCCCCCGCCACGGCCCCGCCGCCCTCCTGCTCGCTCCCAGCCCCCGCCACGGCCCCGCCGCCCTCCTGCTCGCTCCCAGCCCCCGCCACGGCCCCACCGCCCTCCTGCTCGCTCCCAGCCCCCGCCACGGCCCCGCCGCCCTCCTGCCCGCTCCCAGCCCCCGCCACGGCCCCGCCGCCCTCCTGCTCGCTCGCAACCCCCGCCACGGCCCCGCCGCCCTCCTGCTCGCTCCCAGCCCCTGCCACGGCCCCACCGCCCTCCTGCTCGCTCCCAGCCCCCGCCACGGCCCCGCCGCCCTCCTGCTCGCTCCCAGCCCCCGCCACGGCCCCGCCGCCCTCCTGCTCGCTCCCAGCCCCCGCCACGGCCCCGCCGCCCTCCTGCTCGCTCCCAGCCCCCGCCACGGCCCCACCGCCCTCCTGCCCGCTCCCAGCCCCCGCCACGGCCCCGCCGCCCTCCTGCTCGCTCCCAGCCCCCGCCATGGCCCCGCCGCCCTCCTGCTCGCTCGCAACCCCCGCCACGGCCCCGCCGCCCTCCTGCCCGCTCCCAGCCCCCACCACGGCCCGCCGACCTCCTGCCCGCTCCCAGCCCCCGCCACGGCCCCACTGCCCTCCTGCTCGCTCGCAGCCCCCGCCACGGCCCCGCCGCCCTCCTGCTCGCTCCCAGCCCCCGCCACGGCCCCGCCGCCCTCCTGCTCGCTCCCAGCCCCCGCCACGGCCCCGCCGCCCTCCTGCTCGCTCCCAGCCCCCGCCACGGCCCCGCCGCCCTCCTGCTCGCTCGCAGGCCTGCCACGGCCCCGCCGCCCTCCTGCTCGCTCGCAGCCCCCACCACGGCCCCGCCGCCCTCCTGCTCGCTCCCAGCCCCCGCCATGGCCCTGCCGCCCTCCTGCTCGCTCCCAGCCCCCGCCACGGCCCCGCCGCCCTCCTGCTCGCTCGCAGCCCCCACCACGGCCCCGCCGACCTCCTGCTCGCTCGCAGCCCCCACCATGGCCCCGCCGCCCTCCTGCCCGCTCCCAGCCCCCGCCACGGCCCCACTGCCCTCCTGCTCGCTCGCAACCCCCGCCACGGCCCCGCCGCCCTCCTGCTCGCTCCCAGCCCCCGCCACGGCCCCGCCGCCCTCCTGCTCGCTCCCAGCCCCCGCCACGGCCCCGCCGCCCTCCTGCTCGCTCCCAGCCCCCGCCACGGCCCCGCCGCCCTCCTGCTCGCTCGCAGGCCTGCCACGGCCCCGCCGCCCTCCTGCTCGCTCGCAGCCCCCACCACGGCCCCGCCGCCCTCCTGCTCGCTCGCAGGCCTGCCACGGCCCCACCGCCCTCCTGCTCGCTCGCAGCCACGCCAGGGCCACAGTCACCCTCCTGCTCACTCCCTGCCCCGCCATGGTCCCGCCACCCCCCTGCTCACTCCCAGCCCCGCCACAGCCCAGCCACCCTCCGGCTTGATGTCCAGGGCATCTGTTGTGGGCAGAGCTGGGTCTGGTGCAGCTCGGTGGACCCCGGCACAGACTGGGACACACGGACACACACACAGCTCTGGGCCGCTGGAACGCAGCTGGGCCAACACTTCACACAGGGCTTTCTACCTCGCTCCCCGCTGACCCCTCCAGAGGAGCCCCAGGGGAGCAGCGGCCTTCAAGCATAGGCCTCATTTGACTTCTATATTTGCGGGGGCAGCTCCAGTCAGGCCAATGGGGCCACACACGGGGGAGCAAATTCCACACCTGCCCAACGCTTGCAGTTGAGGGGGTCAACGCCCCCTGCCCTCCCCGAACTATGCCCATGTCTTCAAATAGCCTATTCCAGCAGCTGGGGCTCTTAATGGGCTGACCTGCCCTCCGCTCCTACCCGGCACCACCAGCCCCCACCTGCACAGATCCTGAGCTAGGCCCTGATGTCAGGAGATTTTAACTCTAACCACATCTGGTTCTTTGCTCCTGGGTTGGTGCCTCAGGGCCTGTTCCCAGCAGCTGTCCTCCAGCACTAGGGCTGGAAACGCACTCTTTTCCGAAATGCCAGCCGAGGTTTCCCCCCGTCACCTGACTCCAGGAGCTGGGACCTTAGGAGAGCAGACCTGCGCTCCAGGCCAGCCGCAGGGGGCAGGGTGGGCAGGGCAGCCCGTACGGCTCTGTGGCAGGCGCGCTCCCCTCCTGCCAGCACCGCAGCCTCATTAGCGGCCCTCCCTGCACATTATCTCCTAAGCTATGCAAATAACCTATGTGTGAAGCCATTTAAAGTATTTAGACTAAATGAGAAAAGGCTTTCATCAGTCCTAATGAGCCATTGAACATGGCTCCCTGGCGAATTCGCTCTCCCTGCGTCTCCTCCCCACCACCGCTTGTGCCCCAAGAGCTGCCGTGTGACCCCATTTCCTGGGGACGGCTCCCACACATGCCCTGCCCCACCTTACCGGGGGGTGGGGGGGCAGAGCTCTCAGAATGCCCCTTCCCCCGTTACAGAAGACATCACAGCTCAGCCGTGTGGTCACTGGCGACACCAGTGCTGCCCGGAGAGCACCCAACACTAGACTTATTGTAGGGCCTACGTAAACGGTGGCTGAATTGTTTCCTCTTTCCAGACAAGCAGGGAGATTGCTTTGGGGAGTGGAGAACACTTGATTTTCCCAACAGGAAGGGCATTCCTCACGCGCTAAACCACATTGCACTGTCTGCCTGGGCCCCAGGTCAGCCCGGCCCCTCTCACGCAGGGCCGGCGGCTCGGGGTGAGATGGGCCCTCGCCAGGCCTCAGGGCCTGTCTTCAGCGATCTCTCGCCTGCCCCTTGGGCCCGCCTGGGTTGGGTCGTTCGGAGCCGGCAGGGGAGCGCAGCTGCCCTGCTCAGGGCGGCAGTAGGGATGCAGGGGGGCGCGCTGTGGCGCTCAGGTCCCCGGTGCGGGGCAGTGACTGAGGCACGCCAGTGAGGGTGTTAACACCGGTCGGGAGCGTTGAACGCCAACTCCGGGAGGATGAAGAGGCTTGCTAGAGGAGCTAACGCTGGTGCTGGGAGCTCCTGGCGCCACGTCGGGGGGAGCTCCCGCACCCTTCACCCCCAGGCCAGAGTGAGCAGGCAGCCTTCAGCAGCTTCCTGCCCCCCCTCACTGCCCAGCGCAGCTCCCTCAGGCCTGGCAGCACCAGGGACGCGGCAGATGCACACCAGGGTGGGCGTGGCGGGGGGCCATTGTGCCACGTGCCAGAGGGGAGCAGGAGATGCCAGCTAACGGCTGCAGCAGAGTTCAGCTCCCGGGGAGGGCATCCCTAGGTGGGACGGAGAGAGCCAAGGACGTGCCCAGCAGGGATCAGCCATGTCCCGAGGGCCCTGCCGCAGGCTCAGGTGCCCTCTTGCTCTGGGCCCGGCGCGCGGCCCACGGCTCGTGTCTGCCGGTGGCAGGCAATGGCACCCGGTGGCCAGGCGGCGCGAGTGCCAAGACAGGCCACGTCAGCGCACAGGGCACGCCCTGGCGGAGCGCTTACGCCCCGCACTGATGACACGATACTGCCAATTAGCAGGTAATTATACCGAACGCTACCGAGGGCAGGGCCCTTCAAGGATGAATCCCCAGGTGACTGTTGAAGGGGCTAGGAAGAGGCTTGAGCTTCAAAGATTGGGGAAAAGGTTACTGCTCCAGTTCCTGAGTCCTGCTGAATTTGGTGCTCAGAGGGTGGGTGGGGGCTGCCAGCAAAAGGCTCCCCGCCCCGAAGCTTTGCATGTGCCCCTTACTCCTGACCCACAGCCCCATCCCCACTATCACAGCCCCAGGCCCCCCCGCCCAATGCCGTCCTTCAGCACCTCGTGCTATCTTAATCCCACTCTCCCTCACCCCAGCTAACGCCCCTCAACCCACAGCACCCAGGGCTTGCAGGAGATGCTGGCTGTGGAGAACGTCTCCCTGGGCCAGGGCGCGTCAAGATCCCCCCAGGTCCCCGTTTTCATTTGTTATTCCAGGCCCTTGTGGGAATCACAGGACTCGCCAGCCCCGCCCAGCCCCGGCCCGGGCACAGCCAGTTCTGTCAGAGGAGACATGAGGAGCAGCCGGCGCAGGGCCATTGCCTGCCCTGGTACAGCCCGATTTACGTCCCTTCCTACTTTATCATTAACCCACTGGATGGCACCAGGTGTTCTCCTTACCCATGGCAAGGCCCCCTATGAACCCAGGTGTCCGGAGGCCACCTGCTGGCACGCTGGCCCCCAGCACCACGTGCACGTAGAGCAGGGCTGGGTGGCAGCCGGAGGGAGCCCCGACCTGCAGCCTCCAGGACGGGGGGCGGGGACGCGCCCCTGGGGCCGGCGGGCGGCCCTACGGGCGTGTCCCCAGAGCGCAGAGGAGCCTCGCTGCACAGTAGTGGACGGGAGAGGCCCTGCTCCCCCCTCCCCGCCGCAGCAGGGAGAAATGTGCCTCGTTGCAGAAGTTCTAAGAGGTTAAGTTGCACCCAGCACGACTGGAATTATTTTTTAATAGGATCCATTTATTATACCATAAAAGTTAATGAGTTTATACTGAAGGGCGCCAGAATCCCTTTTAGGTTTTAATAGGGGATTAGCACTCCAGCCCAAGCCCTACACCGGCTCATTAACTGCTGCCTGCAACGGCTCCCCACTCCAGGGGGTGGGATCTATGGGGAAGAGATGCCCCCAGCCCCCTGGCCTGGCGTGCTCGTGAACACAGCCTGCCAATGCAGATTCCCCTTCGTCCCCACGGGACTCAGCCACCTGCAAAAGCTTCTGGGAACTTGCCTGCCCCGGGCCGGGCATTCAGCAGTGACCCCAGGCTCAGAGAGCTGTGTGGCCACAGCCCTGCACGGGGTGTCACCAAACCCGGGGGAGATGGGCAGAAAACAAGGCCGTGTCCCTTGGGGTCTCGGAGCCCAGCAGCAGCCATGGAGCGGCTGTGCAGAGACCAGTGCCAACAGGGGGGTGCCAGCTGCATGGCCCATCTCCCCAGGGCAGGGGACACACTGGCAGAGCGGGCAGCAGGGTGCACTGGTGCTGTCCTGGCGGTGCCAGCCCTAGGGAGGGAGAGGGCTCTGGTGCTCCACCCCGCGGATGCTGCCCCCGGCTCCGGAACCAGCTGGCTGTTCGGCTCAGCTCTCTCCGAGTGGGTTATTTTCTCCTCACCGCTCTAAACGGCTGCGATAACTCTGCTCCTGCTGCTCGCTGGATGGCTCTGATAATGAGATGTAACTTCTCAATGGGTGTTTTGTGCTCCAGCAAAACGTGTAAATAAATTGAAATGCTAATAATACCCCATCAGGAGAGATTCACTCCGCGACCCCTGCAACCTCATCAGCGCCGGCTCCTGTGTACCAGAGGCTGCCAGCAGAGACACGGGGCCAGCCAGGCGCCGATTATGTAACGCTGGGCTGGGGGAGCCCCTGCGGGGGTGGGACGTAGGCAGCCGAATATTTTGGTTAATACCAAAGAAGGCTCTGCAGGAAGAGCCATCGCTCGGTAGCGCCCCCGCTCCGCTCCCGCTGCCCGTGGATTGCTGGGCAGTCCTGGAGCGAGTACCAAACGCTTCCACGCAGCCCTGAGAAACGCCCCCGTTTCCCACCACGCCCGGAGCAACACGCTGGGCTCAGGCAAGGGAAGACCAGAGAGTGGGGCTGCACCGGGCTGCACCAGGTACCCTGCGGGTGCTGTCAATACAGAAGGCCCCTGGGCACCGACCGGCCTGCCCTACCCCCACCCTCATGCCCGGCGCAGGCTGGGTCCCAGCCCCCTCCCACGCCCCTTCTGCCGCAGCTGGGCACATGCTTGCGTCCCACTGGAGTCAGTGCAACCCGGCCCGCGGGTAACCCTGCGGGCGCTGAGCAGAAAGCAGAGGCCTGGTCTCTGCCCTGATGCTCACCTGCCTGCAACGTTGCCCAGTGCAGCTCCTGGGCTCAGCGCCCCACAGGGCTCCCCACACGCCCTGGGCCGGACACAGCACTAGCTGGAAGGGAGAAGCTGGGGGGCGATGCCAGCGCTGGGTCTCCGCACAGCCAGGGGGCTGGGCTAAAGGCACCCTCTTTGTCCAGTGGCGTATCTCTCCCCCGGAGGTTTGCTGGGCACCCTGAGCCCTCCACACTCATCTTCCCACCTGCCACTGAGAACAGCCATGAGCCGCACGAGGCGCCTGGTGCCCGGGTCTGCCAGGCGGGTGGAGAGTGCTGTGCCGGGGTGGGGCTGGCTGGGCTAACGTCCCCCTGCCAGCGGCTCCAGGGAGAGCGCTGTGCCTCAGCACAGAATAAACCTCACGCGCAAAGCTGTGGGATCCCACGGTGACAAAACAGGCGCAGAGGAGTCATGTGCCTGACACCGCGTAGCGAGTCGGTGGTACGGAACCCAGGAGTCCTGCTCCCAACCCCCCTGCTCCAACCCACCAGACCCCATTCCCCACCCGGAGCGGGGGATAGAACCCAGGAGTCCTGCTCCCAACCCCCCTGCTCCAACCCACCAGACCCCATTCCCCACCCGGAGCGGGGGATAGAACCCAGGAGTCCTGCTCCCAACCCCCCTGCTCCAACCCACCAGACCCCATTCCCCACCCAGAGCGGGGGATAGAACCCAGGAGTCCTGCTCCCAACCCCCCTGCTCCAACCCACCAGACCCCATTCCCCACCCGGAGCGGGGGATAGAACCCAGGAGTCCTGCTCCCAACCCCCCTGCTCCAACCCACCAGACCCCATTCCCCACCCAGAGCGGGGGATAGAACCCAGGAGTCCTGCTCCCAACCCCCCTGCTCCAACCCACCAGACCCCATTCCCCACCCGGAGCGGGGGATAGAACCCAGGAGTCCTGCTCCCAACCCCCCTGCTCCACCCCACCAGACTCCGCTCCCTCCCCAGAGCTGGGGACAGAACCTGAGCCAGGCCCTGAGCTCCACACTCCCCCCATTCGGCTCTGCACCCCCCTGGCTGGGGAACAAGTGAGTGGAAGGAGAGACCACGCCAGCAGCGGGGCGAGTGGGTGGTGGGGCAGGGGGTGGAAGAGATTCTGCCTCAGGAAAACAGATCAGATGCGGAGCTGCTGGAGCCAGGGATCCGGCAGCGCGGCTGCTTGTTAGCGGAAGGCCCTTTAGACTGCGGGATTAGGCACTGAGCTGGTAACAAGCACTGGCAGATCAGCCCTGCACGGCGGCTAATCGCACATAAGTCAGCACTCTGGCTTCTGCTGAAGGAGGCTCGTCTGCTCGGCAAAGCCAGGAGAGAGAGCGAGAGGGATCGCCTCTGCCAGGCTGTGGTGCCCCCAGTGCCCTGGGCTCCAGGGGGGCTCCCAGCACACCTGCCATGGGGCTGGGTGCGACGCTGCCCCGGGCCAAGCACGGGAGGTCTGGGGCCGAGGGGCAGGCTCTGCAGGAGCCAGGTCCCCGAGAACGATGGGCCTAGCGCTGCCAGGTGCCGAAGCTGTGCCGGGCACATTGGAAACACTCCCGCCGTGGTCCTATTACCAGCCCAGGAATAAGCAGCTGGGGGCCGGGCTGGGGATGCAGGGGCTCAGCACCTTCGCAGCACAAGAGATGGTCACGAGGCCGCGGAGGCTCCCAAAGCGGCGCCCCCCAGCGAAGCACGGGAGGGGCTCAGAGCCCCCAGCCCGGCTCCCGCCCCTGGCTCCGGAAGAGGAGGGATATCTGCCCCCTGTGCAACCAGCAGCCGCTCCCCTGCAATGCAGCGCTCACTTTGGATGCTCCCCCCATGCTCTCCCAGGCTGCGGCACGGCCACCACCCACCCTGTTCGCTCCCCAGGCTGGGCACAGCCGGCAGTGCCAGTGGAGGTGGCAGCTGCCTCCCGCGTGCAGACCTGGTGCTGCGGCAACATGGCAGCGCCAGCACCCCCCAGAGCAGACGCCACGCTGCTCGCCACTGAGCCCGGCAGAGGGCTCAGCTCCCACGCGCCCCAGGAAAACCCCGGGCTCGCTGGAGTGCCGGCACCCCTGAACCCCGGCCTGGGGCCAGCAGCTGCACAGAGAGGGTGGGAACGAACTGCCTTCTGGCCACGCACAGGGAGTACACGGCTGCTACTCTGAAACAAATCATTGAGGCACTTGGCAAAATGACACTGCCCAGCTCCACGCAGGGCCAGCACTGCACAGCCAGGGCTGCGGGCTGAGTGCACAGGCCCCGAGGGGCATGGGGAGATGGCAGGTACTGAGCGATGGCACGGCGTGGGGAGAGCTGGGGCCACACTCACCAGGGGACAATGGCTGCGCTGCTCAGGGCTCCAGGCAGCAGTGTCAAGGTGGGGTGCCATGTGATATGCCAGCCACGAGCCAGGTTCCCCCCCTCCTGGCCCAATGGATGCTGGCCCTATGAGGTGCCTGGCAGCCAGCCCCACACCCGGCACCCAAGCAGTCAGGTGGGATTCAACTCAAAGGGGTAAAGACAACGCTCTCTCCAGCTACCATCCAGGGCAACTGACGTCCTGTGGAGGGTGGCGCCAGCCAAGTGCCAGGCGGAGGTGTTGTAGGGGCCAGTGCAAATGCTGCTAAAAGGAAATTCCCACCAGGCCCAGAAAGCGTCTTCCCACCTGGGCACATCCCCGCAGCCGACAGTGGGCGTTTATACTGACACCGCCCAGAGCCCTTTGTCTTCCCCTTCCTCTAGTGCCAGCTGCACGGCCGGTGCCCCCACTGCTGATCCCATAGGCCCCACCGTCGCCACCCACACCCTGAGCACAGCGCGGGGACGGGACCAGCCTTAGGTCACACAGGGAGCCAGAGGGAGAACCCAGGAGTCCTGACTCCCTGTCCATTTTGCTAACCACTAGCTGGCCCAGCCCCCCTTGCTTGTGCTGTCATGGGACAAGCGCGAAGGAGGGCTCAGCCCACCAGCAGCACCCCGTGGTGCGTGTGTGCAGGCTACTACAGGGCACGTTCGCACACAGGTCCCTGACAGCTCCCCCTCCCCTGGGCCGGACAGGCACCTCACGCGGGGCTGGGAGTTGGCTCCCTGCTGGCGGGGCTCTCCTGGGCTGGCCCTGGATTGCAAGGGGCATCCTGGAGCTGAGCCTGCCCCCGGCGCTGGGCATGGCCCCAGGAAACGCCCACCCTGCTGAGCCCACAGGGGAGCTGCGCGGAGGGGCAGGCTCCTGGGGAGGGCACTGCAGCCTGGCTGTCAGCAGCCTGTCCGGCGCTTGGCACGCACCACATGCTGCCAGCCGGAGCAGCTGGTCTGGGGGCCTAATCCCCCCAGCAAACTTCCCGAGCGCCAGTCTCTCAACAGCGAACGACGCTGGGGCTGCTGGAGAATGAGCCTCTCTGTGCTGTGTGCAGCAGGTGAAGGGAGGGTGCAGCGGGGGGTGGGCAGGCAAGCCGGGGGGTTCCCAGCAGAAATCAATAGTGTCTAGTGTAAAAAAGAAACAAACAGCAGCTGGGATCGTGCTCAATCGACATCGTGCCGTGCACAAAGCAATAACCTAGTGCCTGGCAAAGCGAGAGAGACAGGGGCTGCATGCCACCCCGGGCAGCGTGCGTGCCAGCCGGGGCCCAGCGACTGTTGCTCTGCACTCCTGGAGCCTGCTGGAGCAGGCAGCCCTGGGGGGGCCGGGGGAAGAAGGCTTGACTGAGCCCCAGGGATGGTTTGACCTTCAGCATCTCTCTGGCACGAGCTCCCTCTGCACATTGCTCCCTGCCCTACGCTGGCTGTTGTGCTGTGCCCCAGAGGTGGCTGCATTGCAGCAATCCTGGGGCCTCTCCCACATGCTGTGGGGAGGAGGGACGTGCTGTCACTCAGTGCTGGCTGAGCTCTCTGTGCCACCCGCGACCCCAGCCAGCAGAGGGGACCTTTGGTTTTCTTTGTAATTGTCTAAAGCCCTGGCTGGCAGGAGCCTTGCCCAATCCTCACTCATTAACCTCCCCACGAACAGCCCCTGTCTGTGCAGGAGGCCGGGCGCCGGCTGCCATGAAAATGAGGCAATTAGAGCGAGCAAGCGGCCCTGGGCAGAGGGCAGGCACAGAGAGCGGGCTGGCTGGTCGGCTGCCAAAGCAGCTCCCTGCAGCCTGGCCAGGACCATGCCAGCCATCGTTCTGCAGATCAGAGCCCCCTGCTCCGGTCAACCAGCCTCAGGACCATGGCAACAGCCCCCAGGACCAGCAAACACCTGCAAGATGCGCCAACCCCCTGCAGAGCCCGTGGAGGACCCATGCCGGACACCTCCATGGGGCACCCCCACCCCAATCCCCACACAGCCGTCCCTTCCTGCAGGGAAGCCTGTGTGATCGGATGGGGGAGGACGCTCCTTGGTCTATCCCCCGCCTCCGATGTCTGGAATGACCTTTCACTGCATTGGCTGCAAAGCTCAGAGCAAGGAGGCTGGGGATGCAGGTGGCCCATGGAGGCACGGAGAGCTCGCCTGGAGGGGCACAGTCGGTGGTGCACGGGTGCTACCGCACGCCCGGGTTGTTCGCTTTATGGGGCCTGGTGAGATACTGCCCTGCCCACAACCCGCAGCCTGACTTTGGGAAGGGTGAGAATTTCTGAGGTTTGAGAAGTTCTCAGGAACATAGTCAAGCTGGGGACGGAGAGCCTCCCCCCACCCCCCACTGCCAGCCACCAAGGTCCCTCCTGCATGCGCCACGGCCCCTGGGGCCGGGAAGGCTGACAGCGGAGAGACATGATGGGAATGTGACAGTGAGTCATGTTCTGGGTCAGCTCTTGTTCTCCATCAGCACGGACACGTTGTGTGGCCAGAACCAGCATGGAGCTGAGAGCAGGGGCAGGGTGCTGGCTGCCCTGCCTGGAAAGCCTCTGTCCCTGCTGCACGCACTGGGGCGCCCCCAGTGTCTGGAGCAAGGTAACCCCTCCAGGCAGCACCACGGGTCTGGCCCCCCAGCTGGAGTGAACCATGGTGCCAAGTTAGCAATGCATTATGAGCCACTGTCCCAGAGTCCCTGGGCGATGCCCTGGAGGTGCTCCATACGAAGCCAGTCAGGACTCTGGGGAAGTCTCCTTTCTGGGAGCAGCCTGTCTTCAGGACACACAGCTCACCCAGCTTCCACCTTCCTGGGTCTGACCTCGGAGCATTCAGCTTCCTCTCTGCCCCTCCATGCGCTTCCCACAGCGAGTCCGCCCAGGCGGGGTCCTGGGGAAGCCAGAGGGTCCTGCACCCCAACTTCGCAGTCAGACGGGACTCTCAGCCAGCCAGTAAAACAGAGGTTTTATTAGACGACAGGAACATGGTCTAACACAGAGTTTGTAGGTGCAGAGAACAGGACCCCTCAGCTGGATCCATTTTGGGGGGCAGTGAGCCAGACAACCACCTCTGCACTTCACTCCATGTCCCCAGCCAGCCCCAAACTGAAACTCTCTCCAGCCCCTCCTCCTCTGGGCTTTGTCCCTTTCCCGGGCCAGGAGGTTACCGGATTCCTTTGTTCTCCAACCCTTTAGCTCTCACCTTGCAGGGGGGAAGGGCCCAGGCCATCAGTTGCCAGGAGACAGTGTTGGCCATTTATGTACCCTGACCCTTTGCTCTGCAACAATTACACCCCCTTATCCCACCACCTAGAGACTTAAGAGATGCTTAGGGGAAACTGAGGCACCCCTACAGTGTGCCGAGGAAACATTAAGAACAGTCCCACTTCGTCACAGCCACAGTATGCAAATTAATCCTGCAAGGAATGGCCGCAAACTGGACTTTGCTGTGCCAGGAAAGGAGCTGGTTCCGCGGGCAGCTTCCACGGGGCAGGTGCCCCCGCAGCTCACACCCGCTACAGCCGGTCAGCACTGAAAGCTCTACGTGCTCAATGCATGGGGAGCCGACATGCAGCACAAGGGGCTGCCTCTGCACAGAGCGCTGGCCTGGCCACTGCACCCCCAGGCCCGGCCCCTGCACCCCCAGGCCCGGAAGCATGCGGGGATGTGGTTACGGCTGCAGCCTGGGCCCCTGGGGTTTCTGTGCTTCAGGCCGCTCCTGTGAGCAGGAGAGTCGCTCTCCGTGTCCCCCACTGCCTGCTCCCGATGACACCTTCCACCACATCCTGCCCCTCAGGGGCTACACGTGTTCTCTCTGCCCTGGCCCTGGGAAGATGGCCCCACTCCCCTCTTTTGGGGATCCAGGGAGCCAGTTCACGTCATCTGCACCCAGCTGGTCCTGGCCCTGCGCAAGGAGAGGCAGAGAGGGCAGGGTAGGGTGAAGCCCCAGGCCAGAGCACAGGGACCTGCTTTATACACTCCAGGGGCAGCAAGGTGCAGAGTGCGCTGGGAGAGCAAGGTGGAAACCAACACAGCTACTGGGTGAGGGGCTGGCTGGGCAAACACAGATCTGAGCCCCTCCCTCCGCACGCACCACGGCACCTCCTGCTTCCTGTTCTGGGGCTGCCGGGTCAATCCCCAGAGCCAGCACTGGTGGCTGGCTGGCATCTCTGTCGAGGGTAGCAAAAGAGGCAGGAGGAGGGATGTGGTCTTGGTGCCCGCGGCGTGCAGTGAGGGGGCCTGGGCAGCCGGGATCACAGGCCCACCGAGCTGTCACTCCCCAGCCCCACCTGGCTGGTGCTTGCCCCTCATGGCTGCTGTGTCACACCTGGCTTCCATCAGGCAAGCTGCGAGAGCAGCAGCCTGATGGGCTGATGAATCCAGGCGGGGAGCGGGCGGTGAAGCTGGGCCCTGGAAAAGGTCACTATAAATAAAACATGGCCACGCTGCTCCCCTCCATGCCCCTCCCCGGCTGCTCCCAGCGCCCCAGGCCGGTGCCGCTCTCTGCAAGGTCCATGTCGTGCTGTAGAGACACGTCATAAAGAAAAAGACCCAAACAAATCCCTAATTACAATTTATGCAAAATTGCGCCCGGTGCTGGCTGCTGCAGGGCAGCAGGACTGGCATCAACGGGCCCAACAGCAGGGCAAGCACAGGGGGCCCAACCCTGCCAGGCGATGGAGGAGCATTCGGCGCACTAACGAGAACAGACAGGAGCCCTCCAGCAACGGGAGCTAACGAGAGACATGACAGGACAGGAACGACGAAGCTTTAATTCTTGCAACAAGTTTGGAGAAGCTGGTCTTACTCAAGCAGACAGCCTGCAGTGTCTGGCACGAAGGCTGGGGGCACCAGCAGGCAGGGCGGGTGCCAGGCAGGCTCAGCCCCACCCCTCTGGGATGTCCCCACGTGGGCCAGTCCCCTCCCTGCCTCTCCGGGCCATGCTGGGGGCTGCCCCCTCCTCGCAGGGCTGGGTCACACAAAGCCAGGCAGCACCTTGGGCTCTTGGTGCTGGAGGGAGCTAGCTTGGGCCTAGATCCCGTCCTGCACAGAGGACTCTGCCCCCACATTCTGTGCCTCCCTCCCCCTCATGCCTGTGCCCTAGGGAGCAGTGCCCACGGACCCTGCCGGGGTGCTGCCGGGTGGGGCAGTGTGCCAGCAGGTAGCTGGGTGGGTTCTGGGAATGTGGCAGCTCCCGTTTAGCAGTGATCCCCCCTCGGACACATACCCTGCTGCCGCCGGGGGTTCCTGCCAGCTGCTCTGGGTGCGAGGCAGCTCTCCTGGGTCTGCCCTCTGCTGAGCCTGTCCCTTGGTCAGATGCCCGGGGCCACCCCCGCCCCGGTCTCAGCCCCTTGCCAGAGCTCCTCTTTGCAGCACTGTTCTGGTCCCAGCGGGGAGCCTGGCACTGCGATCCCGCACGCATGGAGGGAGCAATCCACGTGCCGCTCCCGCCCAGCCCCGTGCAGGGAGGGGGCTTGGGGGTGGTACCCAGGGGCTGGCCCGGCATCGCCTCCAGCGCCGGAGCTCCGGGAGGCCGCGCCGGTTTAATATTCCTTCCGGCGCGCGCGAGGAAGCGTTTGCCCTTGTGTGTCTTGCGATTCTCCTTGAATTGAACAGTCACTTACCCACTGACACGTGTCACATGTCGTCTCAATAGGCTCCCTCGAGCATCGAGGAGAACTACAGCGATGACAAATGACGGCTGACATACCAGCTGCAATGTTTGGAAATTACAGCCATGTAGCCGTAATGGAGCTGTCCTGTTACAGCCGCCCGCGCCCGCGCCACGCCGGGGCGCCTGCAGACCCCCTCCGAGACGCCCGCTGGGGAGGGGCTGCCGCCACCGAGTGGGGGACAGGAGGGGACTGGACTTTCTGGGTCACTCAGCAAATAAAAACCGGGAGGAGCCGAGTGAGTCTCAGCAGATGGGGGGCCAGGCAGTGTGTGGGGGGGGGGCTGCCGGGAACGGCCACTGTGACAGGGAGCATCGGAACCCAGGGGCGACACAGCGCTCCAGCCCTGCCCAGTGACCCCATGCCTGCCTCCAGCCCTGCCCAGTGACCCCATGCCTGCCTCCAGCCAGCCCAGTGACCCCATGGGCCCCGGCCATTCCTGGGAAAGCCCCGACCTCCACGGCCCCATGGGCTGGCTCAGCTCAGAGCCGTTTGCCACTAGTGCACCAGTGCAGCCTGGCTGGGCAGAGGACGCTGGCACTTGGCCAGGGTGGGTTGGGAATGCCTCCCCCCACCCCAGCTACAGCCTGCTTGACAGGGCTGAGCCCCAGGGAGCATCCCCCTAGGAGAGGCCGTGGGAGGGGGAGGGGGCAAGACTTCACCCTGCCACCTTCTCCCAGCCCAGCTGTGCCCTTGCCTTGCTGCTGTCTCAGCCTGACGTGCCGGGGGGCAGCCCAGGGCAGGTGATTTGCTACCCGAGGGCACCTGGAGAATGGGAGAGGCCTGCTGGGCTTGTCCTGTGCCCCCCCGGGGGCCGAGGGGCTGGCAGTACGGAGGGGCAGGGGTGCTGGGCAGGGCCAGCTCCTATGAAAGCAGCATTCACCTAGCTGCCTTTCTCCACGTCCCTCCCCCACCGCTGTCCTAGGCTGCCCACGCCCAGCCTGCCTGGCAAATCCTGCTCATGCCAGAACCTCAGGCCTAGACCCCCCAAAGCACCAGCCGCAGTGGCTCCCCCCACCCCCATTCCCAGCTCCCCCGGTGGCCCCACCCTGTGTCCGTCTAATCCTGATTCCCCGCTCTCCCGCCGGAGCTAATGCATTTGTACAGCAATTTCCCTGAGCAGCGGGGATGATAAATGACATGCCGGCTGCTATTTCAGACCCGGGAGTCATCACCAGGCGCACACAAAAGGAGCCAGCCAGGCTTGCAGTGGCATTTTCTCCCCAGACCAGCGTCACTTGAAACAACCCCTCTCTCTTCTCATTGCAGGCAGCGCGGCCGTGACCTCCTGCAATTTGTGCTCGGGATGAGCTGGAGCCAGAGCCTGATTGGATTTGGGTAAGGGGAAAATAAGCAGCTACAAGAGACATTAAAACAAAGGCGTGCGCGGCATGGCTGAATGGCGACCTAATGCAATCCTCTTCGCACCCACGTGGGAGACGCCAGCTGATAACCCCTGCCAAGGGGCTTCCACGCAACTTTCCAGCCTGACACGGTCCAGCCACAGCTGGAAAAGCCACCCCCGGCTCTGCTCCATGGGGATTAGTGCTCAGACCCGGAGACCCCGTGCACCGGCTGGGGCTGGCAGGCAGGAGAGCTCCCGCGAGCAGAGCGAGCCGCGGGGCTGGGCGCCTGGCAGAGTGCTGCGTCCCACACTGCGAGAGGGGATGGAACCCGATCTGCAGAGTCGACCAAAGCGGTGGAGACACTGGCGTGGGAAAGGAGCCTGCGTTAGCCAGGGAGGGGGACCAGGCGGCCTGCCGGCGCAGTGCAGATCTCTGCCATTCCTCAGAGCATTAGGGTGCCTATCCCGTAAGAGGCACAGAGCATCTGCCCCGGGGCCCATGAAGCACCTGGGAGGCCAAGCAGAGTCCATTGGTGGGGATCCCTCACTCACGCACCCTAGGAGTGGGAGGACACCCAGGCTGGCTCTACGCTGCCCGCCTAGCACAAAACCACTGCTCCCTGAGAGCGCCCAGGGCAGAAGGACTCTCTGGCAGCTGCCAAGCCTCAGGGGCCCGTGGTGGTGAAGAGAGTCCAGCTACCCAGCACCCAAGGGTCCCTCGGCGCGCGTGGCCTGGCAGGGCCCTGGACGGACCCGCTCGCTCACGCTCGCTTGGCCGGTGCAACGTCTGCCGTGAGGGAGGGGTCGCTCCCAAACAGCTGTTCATGCCTGGTCATTCGCTGAGCGAGGTGGGCAATTGGCTGCCAGAGTCACATGGCAATATTTCGGTTCCCTGATTGGCTGGCTAGCGTATCATTTCCCGGCACCACGTACCCACATGCCAAACAGGAGCTCCCCTCAGCAGCGGCCTGCGCAGGTCCCTGCCAGACGAAGGGTCGAACTGCCAGGAAGGGGGCCTGGGAAGGAGTTGGGCTCATGCCCATGCCTGTTCTGAGACACCTTTGCACAGCATCTGGCCAGCTCCCAGTGCCAGGAGAACAGATGGGAGCTCAGATGCCGAATATTTATATTTGCAGCCACACTCCCGCTCCAACCTCCCCAGGCACCGGAGCCCTGGAACCCAGCATGACCTCCCCCTGGGGGGAGCAGGGCCAGGCAGGCAGCACAGAGCTGCCCCATCCGATCTGCTTCCCTAGCGCATCTGATCTCCCGAGCATGCAGCAGCAAGCGGAGCGGGGGGCTTGCCGAGCCTGCGCCTTGGCTGAAATCCTGCAGCGTTCAGCACCCAAAGCCCTGCTACGGGGAACAAAAGCAGCTTTCTTCCCCGCTCACTTGCTGTGATCACATCTCATTTCACGTCGGAGCTGACTGGCAGCTGAGGCTGGGCATGAGCAGCAGCGATGGCTCCTGCCTGCCCTTGCAAGGGGAGAGGCACAGGCCGGACACGCGGGGCGAGCTGCAGTGTGGGTTGCAGGCCCCCACGGCCCCGCAGGTTAGGGGGCAGCTTGCAGACACCAGTGCGTGAAGTTAGAAGCCATCTAGCAGGGGAGGGGAGGGGCGGCACACAAGAGGGCAGGTTACTGGGCGGGCTCTGTGCCCATGGGCAGCAGCTGGTTGAGCTCTCCCCCCTTGTGGGCTCTGCTCAGAGCTCAGTGGCCTTTACTGCAGTGCCCAAGGCGGGAGGCTGGCAGCCAGGCAGGAGATGCTAGAGCCGTGCCAGCGGCTTGTCTGCATGAGGGGATGCTGGAAAGGTGCGAGCGAGCACACGAGCAGTGTGGCCGGGGAGCTGGAGATGTTTGCTGGCCAGGGTGAGCCCTGGGGGCAGCCCACGTGGTGCCACGAGCACAGAGAACCTCGCTGCATGGGAAGGGGCTGTTGGAAAAGCGGAGGGGGGGACTGCTTAGTAGTGGGTGGAACAAGGGACATGGTTTCTAGTCTCAGCTGCGCTGGGCTAGAATGAGGGGAGGGGGGTTGAGGGCTCCTGGGCCCTACTCCCAGCTCCGCCACAAGCTCACAGCATGGCCATCCTGGGCCTCAGTTTCCCCAGCGGGAGTGGGCAGGAAGTTTCTCCCCCCCAGTTGCCGGCTGGGTGCTCTAACAGCACGCAGCCCCTGCTGCCCGTGTGGCCAGGTGCCCGGGGTGCGGACGGGGCACGGGAAGGCCCGGGGTGCAGACGGGGCACGGGAAGGCCCGGCGGGCGCCAGGACGGCTGCTGGCAGCACGGGATCCGTATCATGTTCCCCAAGGTGTGCGTGTGACGAGCCACCAGAGCTACTGCCGTCGCTAACTGGCTCGCTGCAGTGGATTGCGAGCGCGGCGAGCACTCCCCGGGGCCCCACTGTTTGCAAACACGGCGGCAAAGCAGGAGAGGGGAAGGGGGGCGCCCTGCAGCGTGGCCTGACGCAGAGAGACAGGCAGCGCTGAGCGCGGCTGGGGCTCCAGGGCGATTCTGCTCTGCCCCCCCACTTCACCAACCCTCGTCTGCCAAGGAGACCCGAGACCCCAGCTCTGGTGCTTCCACGCCACCCCATGCAACGGCCCTCCCTGGCCAGCCGCAGCCCAGCAGTCAGCTGGGGTGGTTCCCTAGGGTCAAGATTTCCTTGGAGCCGAGGCCCGGCCGCTCTGCCATGCCTCCCATCCTGTACCTAGCCATGTGCGCCACCGGGGCTGGGTAATGCTGGGCACACCCCAGCACCTCCTGTCCCAGCGCTCGTGACTGCACTCCCCGGGGCCCTCTGACACAGAGGGGCAGGGACATGTGCAGGGGCCCATGGGGCTCACCTGCAGGAGAAAGCTGTCTCCAGCCAGGGGCAAAGCAACCGTCCACAAGGCCAGTGGGCTGTCGAAAGAGCCCAGGTGGGTGGATGGAGAGAAACCAAAGATACCAGGGGCTGCAAAGCGGGAGCAGGCCTGGCCAGGCACCATTCCCCCTCTGCCTGAGGGCACTCAGCTGCCACTCGCCCTCTGCCACGCAGCAAGAGACCACAGTCGGTCATCAGCTGTGCCTAGCCTCCCTTCCACACAGCAGCCACCGCCCTGCCCTGCAAGGCCCATGCCCCCCCGAGGCGTGCCAGCACGGCCCTGGAGCCGAGCGCGCGGGGACACCACACAGCCGCGTGGCACGGCCCGGGGGGGTCTCACTCCACACAGTACGGCGGGTTAGAACCCCCCCTGCTCCCAGCTGGGCCCATCCTTCTCCGCCAGCGCCTTGGCCCGCTCAGGCAGCTGGGTCCAGGCTCTTGGTTTAACCCATCAGATAACGGCCTCCCGGCAATATGCTCCAATCACTGTTATTCTTTGCCGAGCACCTGGGGGCCCCAGTATGGGAACAGGGCCCCATTGTGCCCTGGACCTGTGTACACACACACACGCATGCAACTCCTTGGCAAACCCAGCCGCACTCAGGAGAGCCTCTCATCCCAGCTCCTGGGCTGCTGTGCCGGGGGTTCCTGCCCTCCAGTCCACAGCTGAACAAGGCCTGTCAAGCAGGGAAGAGAATTTAGACTCCCCAGTAACTCTGCTTCCAAAGCATCCAAGAGTTTCCGGAGAAAGCCTGGATCATTCCCTCCCCCGCCTTATGGTGGCCCAGCAGCCGGGGAGCATACGGAGCCAGCAAGCGGGGAGAGTGGCTTCCAGACCACTGCGCTGGCCCCCTTCCCCTCCGGGGCCACGCCACGCCCAGCATTCACAGGGCTGCTGCAGCCGCAGTCCCTGCGGCGTCCTGGGCTTAGCATGCAGGCTGCACCGGCGGCTGTGCAGGAAGCAGGGACCCGCGCATGGGGGCTGGAAGGCTAGCTCTCCAGGCCCTCCAAGGACCTGTGGTTTGGGGCAGGTTTGGTTTGCCCTCATCCGCTGGCTGTTCCTGCTTCCCCCAGGCCAGGGGGGAATCACAATTCCACACCCCCGGGCTCCCCCAGCACCATTCCAGCCTCACCAGCTTTGCGGGTCTCCCACTGCCCCTGAATTCAGAGACCAGGGTGTTGGCAGTGTGGGCTCAGGGCCCCATGGCACCAGGTCCTGCACGCACGCCCAACTCGGGGCAATGGTGCCAGCCGAGCCCTGAGCCCCACTGGGGAGGCTAGAGCTGCACCCCCTTTACACCAGGACTCAACCTGGTCCCAAGCTATTTATGTTGAAGGCATGACTCCGGCACCTGTTGAGGCATCGTGCCTGGTCTGTCCCGCGGTTGGTACCCAGCCGGGTGGGCTCCGTGCCCCGTCGGATGCCCCCTCCTGGCTGCTCCCCATCTCCTGCCGGACTCAGCTCCCCCGGGCTGTGGAGTGGTGAACATGACGCCTGAGTTGCGGCCGTGCTGCTTGCCCCCATGATGGGGAGCTCCTGGAGCTGGCTGGGGGCACAGTCAGGGCTGGTGCAATCCGATCCAGTTCTCCTGGGCAGGAGCCATGTCTAAAGAGAGGCTCCAACGCAGAGCCGTCACTGGGGCCGCTCCGGCTGGGTCCCCACCGAGGAGCGGGTTGAGCCCACCGGGGGTTTGCGCCACCCTCCACTTGCAGATGCTGCTGATTTACTTTAGGCTGGTCAAGAAGGCGACAGATCACTGCCAGCGCCCGCTGCGCCGCAGACCCTGAGCCGCCGGCTGGCAGCCAGAGGGGATCTCCGTGCAGACGTGGCAGCATTTAGGGGGTGCACAAGGGAAGGAGATGGGGGCAGGGTGGCTACGAGGAAGACTCTGGCGGGAGGGCAGGGCCACGTGATCACAGAGTCTGTCTGTGCAAGGGGGCCCTGCCCAAGCAGCCACAGGAGCGGAGAAAGCATTAGCACCTCTGGGTAACATGCAAGGGACATACCACCAGCTCTGTGCCACCATGCCCTGGCAGTGCCCCAGGCTCCAACTGGCCAACCCCTGCCCCGCGGCCAGGCCTGGCCCAGCAGGGCTGAGGGGAGGGAGACGCTTGGTCAGGGCAGGAGGAAAGATGGGTCACGCGCTGGCAGGCCAGCGTTCGTGGGGAGCCCGCCCAGGGCATGCCCAGCCTGGGGTTCGCTCACCCTGCCTCGCGAGCGTGTGTGGTGCTGTGGAGAGCCCGAGCTGGGCGGCGCAGGGCCCTGGCCAGGCACAGCCGAGGAGCCCAGGGCGAGAAGTGAAGCCCAGCGCGCTCCCTGCCCAGCCAGGCACCCGCTGACTTGGCACTTGGCTGCTGCCTCGTGGCGCGGAGCCCAGGCTGGCCTTGGATGGGGAGACGGCGCATGGAGGGAGCCGGTCGCCATGGGAACGGCAGCCCAGGGATAATCCGCAGGGGGGCAGCGCACGGGGAGCCTCCAGAGGCAGCCAGCCTGGAGCCCCACCTGTACCCCAGCTCCGGGGGCAGCTCACCCCCTACCTGCCCCCAGGCGCACGGCCAGCAGCTGCAATTCTGCAAGGGGCACGGTGCCCTCCATTGCCAGCATGGCAGGGGAGCTGGCAGTCAGCCAGCCTCGAGCTGGGCGCCTGGCTGCCTGCAGGGCACGTCAAGCTGCTGTCCCCGGCGGCTGGGGTAGGATCCAGCGCATGTCGCAACTGCAGACTCGCCCGCTCTTAGCGCCTCGCCAGCCAGCAAGGACGAGAGCAAACCCGTTTTGCCCTTTAGCAGGCTCCCCGCCCCCCCGCTCTCTCTGTGACACTCGCAATAATTGAAATCCAGTTGTGTTAAGCGTGCGAGATCTGCTTGTTCCCTTTCCATGTTCGGCTGCTCAGCTGTCCTCTTCCCCTGCAGCCGCGACTCCTTCGCCGTGTGCGGTAAGTTACTTGCATGGCCTGGGAGTCAGAACCCAGCCTCCCCTGCCAGCACATCCAAGCCCCCCGCTCCACGGCCTCCCCCTGCAGAGTGCAGGAGGGGGGTTCCCTTTTCTCTCAGGAGGGGGCTGCAGAGCTAGGGGGACACCTGCCAGCCCCTGCCCCTGCTGCCAGGGGCCTGTAACCAGCACGGTAGGACTTGGCCCTCAGCACTAACTGGGATTTGGATGCTGTGCCCTTACTTGGCTTCAGGCAATTAAGAAGCAACCCCTGTCTTAAAGCAGAGACACGGGAGCTGGCAGAGTGAGGAGAGGCTCCCAGGTAGCTGGCATGGAGCAAGAGCCTGCCCTGACCAGCTCGGCACCCGGGAAGGGTTTGGGGCTCTGGGGGAGTCCATGCAGCTGCACGTTCCCTGCCTCTCCCTGTAGGCCCTTCCATCAGTCCGGTGCCCTTTCCCAGCACCATGGGGTGACCCAGTCCTTGGGAGGCAGCTCCAGAGCCCTGCTCAGCCACCCGCAGGAGCCAGCAGGGGAAGGAAAAGACACACCCAGGGCCTGGCACCTCCATGGAGAGCTGGGGAAGCTGGGCTCAGTGGGCACCAGCCTGGTGTGCCATGGTGCACAGGGGCAGATATGGGGCAGGGCATTCTGTGCTCGGGAAAGGAAACGAGACCATAGATCCAAACGCACTTCCCGTTCCAGCCTCAATCCGGAGTCTGAGTCACTTGCCTACTGATTGCAAACACAGCACCCTGCGCAGTCCAGGATCCCCACTTTCTATTTGTATAGGACCTACATTAAAGGGCCACTCAGTCAGTTTGATTCTGGAGCCATTAAACACCCATATTCTGCAGGAGCCCTAGCAATAGACGTACACGTTTTTTCTCTCCCCTCCCCTGGCATCCCTGTGCCCTCTGCTGCCCCCGAGCTGGCCCGGCAGGCTCCATCTGGCACCCGTGCTGTCTGAGCGTGCCTGGACGGGCAGCGCTGCCTTACAAGCAGCAGCTGCCAGAATCTTCGATATTTCATTTGCAAGTGGGGATTATCTATTCCTTGAGTTCAGGCAGTCGCGTGCAAGGAGTTTTAAACGGATATTAGATCCCCGCACCTGGCGAACTCTCACCTTGGGGCGCTGCTGGGGTGTGGGCCAGAGCCCTACAACGGCAGAACGGGAATGGGGGTGTTTCGCTTGGGACCCAGCAGCCCCACAGGCTCAGCTCAGGGCACCGGGGAACCAGACCCACGTTGGGATTCCCCCTGCCTGGCGTTGGCCGCTGGAAGCCTCCTCCCTTGCTGGCTAAAATCCCCTGACCTCCCGCACCCTCCGGGATCAATTCAAGTCTGTTTTGGATTCAATTGAAAGCAAACGAGGAGCAGGGACAGGAGAGAAACGCCCCTGAAGCGCTCTTGGGAAGAGGACCTCATCTCGAAGGAACAACTGAATATGCAGAGTACACAGCGCAGCTCTGCCCCCTCCTGCCACGCCCCCCTTGCACCGGGAACACCAGAGATGGGTGAGTCCATGACAGACAGCGATTGTTCCTCACCCCTGGCCGCAAGGGGAGACTTGCTCAAGGTCACGCAGCCAGTCAGCGGCGGAGCACGAACACAGGCTCTCACCACCAGGGCACACGGCCTGCTGCAGGGACACTCGGTTTACCGCAGGTGCTCCTGGCTCCTAGACAAAGCCGCACGGCCAGCCAGTGGCTGGGAAGGCCTCGTCTACACGAGAGAGGAGAGATGTTTCCTGTTCGCGCCCGACAGTGCCCGTAACCCCCCGCATGGCCTACGCCGCGTGCCAGGCTTGGCTTACGCTCCAGGGCCTGGGCAGCTAGCCCCACAGTGCAGCGCTCCTGGAGCCGGGGAGGGTCGCCAGAGGCCACTGCAGTGGGGAAGGGGGAGGAGCGCGCTGGAGCTGGTCCAAGCGCACTGCCTCGGCCAGGCTGGGCCAAGGGACGCCATTCCCCGCTGCAGGCCCAGCCCCAGAGGCCGCCGAGAACCGAGGGAAGGAAGAGCAGCTGCATTTCGCAGGGCGCCTTCCCCTCGGCTGTCCAGCTCGCCTCGCAGCTCTAGCCCAGGGCTTCCCGAAACACAGCACCTGGGCGGGCAGGAGGCAGCCCGGGCAGAGAAATCCTTATCACAGGCAGAGTGAGGGAAGAGAAGAATTCACTATGGAGAGGTCACCCAGCTACATCTGATCTTGAATTTCAACAATCTCACTCCATTTTCCCTGGGTCACAGCCATCTCGCTGCTGATTAATATTTTAAACCTTCAGCACATCTCATTACTGGATTTAAATTATATATGCCAGAATGCCCACTGGAACTTGCAGCATGTAGGCCGGGTCTTAATGCTCCTTCAGTGGGCCTGCAATTGAATGCAGCCTTAATCTAAACAAACAGAGACCTCGCCTGCACCCCCAGCTGCTTTCCCGAGACCCACCCACCAGCCACGGGGGAGCTGCAGAGCGGGCGTTCTCACTTCCCAGGCACGGGGCCAGCGGTGTGACAAAGTGGGACTGTTCTTAATGTTTCCTCGGAATACTGTAGGGGTGCCTCCGTTTCCCCTATGCATTTCTTAAGTCTCTAGGTGGTGGGATAAGGGGGTGTAATTGTTGCAGAGCAAAAGGCCAGTGTACATAAATGGCCAACATTCGGTCTTCTGGCAACTGATGGCCTGGGCCCTTCCCCTGCAAGGTGAGAGCCAAAGGGTTGGAGAACAAAGGAATCAGCTGACCTCCTGGCCTGGAAAGGGACAAAGCCCAGAAGAGGAGGGGCTGGAGGGGGAGTCAGTTTGGGGCTGGCTGGGGACATGGAGTGAAGTGCAGATGTGGTTGTCTGGCTCACTGCCCCCCAAAATGGACCCAGCTGAGGGGTCCTGTTCTCTGCACCTACAAGCTCTGTGTTAGACCATGTTCCTGTCATCTAATAAACCTCTGTTTTACTGGCTGGCTGAGAGTCCCGTCTGACTGCGGAGTTGGGGGGCAGGACCCTCTGGCTTGCACAGGACCCTGCCTGGGCGGACTCGCTGTGGGAAGCGCACGGAGGGGCAGAGGATGCTGAATGCTCCGAGGTCAGACCCAGGAAGGTGGAAGCTGTGCGAGCTTCTTGCCCAGGAGACAAGAGAGACTTCCCCAGAGTCCTGCCTGGCTTCGTGGGGAGCAGTCCCAGAGCATCGTCCGGGGACCCTGTGACAGCAGGTGCCCGGCCCCCCCACCGTTTCACCGCTGTGTGCTGAGCAGAGAGTGGAGATGGGGGACTTGCTGCAGCTCGGGGACTGGGGACCCTTTCACCACTAGCTCACCAGCTCCTCCTGCCCCCGCCGCTCCCCCAGAGCAGCATGGGGCGGCTGCCTGGGGGATCTGTACCAGCTCCCAGGATGCCCGGAGGAACAGGAAGGGCAAGGACTGAGTGAGTCCCTAGCTCCCAGCCGGCCAGTAGAAGAGGTCACTCCGGGAGAGGAGCTGAGACATTCACAGGTGGTGGGGAACCTCACCTTGTTCCTGTTCTGCGGGACTGTAAGTCTGGGCCGTTTCACCAGCACTGCGTGGACTGACCCCTTTGGAGCCCAGCCTCATGCGGAGAGCACGAGGCAATGGGCCGGAAGGAAAGGAGTGACTCCGCGTGATGGACCTCCCCAGGTGCCACCGGGAACTGGGCTATTGCTGAGCCCAGGCTGGTGAGACAGAGGGCTCAGCGGTACCCCAGCTCCAGGTTGCACCCTGGGGAAGCACATCACACTGTGCCAGGAACTGCCCCAGCCCTGGGCTCTGTGCACGTTGGGAGACGTGACGGGGCGGGGGCGATGGGTTTGCTGCGATGGTACAGGAGATCCCTGCATGGGGGTTAGAGCTGGCAGCCCTGGAGCAAGCTCTCCAACGCCCTGCCCTGGAATTGGGCCTGCTCAACTTAGTCTGGGCTGGGGGGTTTCAGAGGCGACGGAACGAGCCTCACCGTGCCTCCAGGGACAGACTGACAATATCCTGCATGTCCGAAGGAATTTAATTCAATAGAGTGCAGCATCTGAGGGGACAATGCAATTGTGTCTCTTAGGGTGGCGCTGGCTGGATGTACCTGTTCTAGGAGACTGGCTAATGCAATCTCTGCCTGGATTAGGAACTTCAAAGGACTTTTGGGAACAATACCCCTGAAGTCGATTTCCACTTACAATCCTCCCTTTTCAAGCTACCCCCAGGGGAGGAAAACCCATTAGCTACTAATTAGCTGCACCTGGAAATCCAGCCCAGAGACCCCTGACCTGTCTAAAGGGTGGACCTAACAGGTGATGAGTGGGCTAGTTCTGAGCTGAAGCTGCGATGAACTTGTAACCCCCACAAGGGACCCTTGGGAGGGGATTTGAACAGACGGCTCCATGTTAGGGGTGGGGGGATCTCCGGTAAGGTCATTAGCATGTGGGGAGGCTCTTTCGCTGTCGTAATATATTGTGTCTCTGGTACTTTTATCTTCAGAACAAAGCAGGCTTCACCGGAAGAGCAGCATGTACCTTCTAACTGCCGCAATTACACCTGCTACCCGTCTCCAAGGTGAAAGCTGGCCTGTGTCCTTGGGCAAACGATGCTGGGAAATACAATGAAGGCAGAAAACTGCCCCGGTCAGCGGGTTTGCCCAGAGAGGCAACGGCCGGAGCGTGTGAAGCAAAGAGCAGGTGCCCTTGCCGATCCACTGAGGGGAAACACGAGTGCCCCTGGAGCCCCCGGGCGCTGCCACTCCCCCAGTCCACGCCCACTACTGAGCAGTAGGGTTTAGACCACGTAAGAATTTTGCCTCAAGCTCCTATGCAATTTACTGTCAACTGGACAACTTCCCACTGCGTCCCCCACTCAGAGGGCTCATCGCATCTCCCCCTTCATCCTGATCCAGGTGACAACTGCACCCCCCCACCCATGTGTCGCTCCCATATGGGCTCCAGCCTACCGGGCATAGTTAGCTGCCAGTCACTCGCCCCCCAGTGGGCAGGTGCCAATGGAGAAGGCCGGCAGGGACAACCTGCAGGATCCTTGCAATTTGCTTCCATCTGAAGGATTCTGGGTGGCTGCACCAGAGTATCAGGTGGCTGCTGTGTCCAGCGTTTAAAGGGCTTTGAGATCTCCCCGCAGAGGGGCTGGCTGCAAGTGCAGAGGCCACTAGCCAAAGCCAGCTGCTGTCCATCCCGGGGTGAGCTGGGGAGCTCTGCCGAGGCCAGCAGAACATGCCAGGGCCAGGCCCTTTGTGGGACCCCAGCCAGGCTGCCACAGACCCGGGGCTGGCGTGCAGCTCCACAGCTCGTTGCGAGGGCTCCCTCGCTCCTTTGCTCAGCCTGCCAGGGCTGGGGCCGCGAGCCCAGCTTCACTTCATTGCTTTTATTTCAGAAGCTCAGCTGTGAAGGCTGCCCAGGGACCCTTGCATGGTAAGTTTACGTGTCGGCTGCCTGTTACTCGAGAGGAATCCATTACCGCACTGTTTATAGGCAGCTTTCAAAGGCAATCTTTCAATTGTGTGCATTTAAAGAATTGATTGGAGGCTAAATTATCCTCTTCTCCTGGCTCCAGGAGAGGGAACTTTCTCCCCATCCATTACACCCAGGCTTGCCTCCAGCCCCGGCTCTGCGCTGGCCAGTGTGGCCTGGGCCCGGTGCCTCGTCTCGCCCCCCTTAGGGAGGTGGGATCCCGTTAGCGCTGCTTTTGGAACCGGGGACCGAGGGGGAGTTCATGCTCCCACCACCTGCATCTCCCCCCCCGGGAGAGCCAGACACCGGAGTGCAGGCCCAGACTGTGCCCCGGGGCCAGCGGTGCTGAAGAATCCCCGCAGGCCCAGCCTAGCTTGGCTCACCGAGCTTTCCCTGCATCGCTGCCGGTGGGAAGCCCCACAGTAACCAACGCCTGGAAAGGCAACCTCCACACCGGGCCCCCCTGCCACGGCCAGCCCCTAGCTCATCAGTCACATCGGTACAAGTGCCCTGAGCCCACGCTGCCCAGGGAGAACGGGGCCAGGGAGCCTGCTCTGGGGCCAGCAGCAATCCATAGAATGCTCTGGTTCCCCGACCCCATCCAGACTGGGGTCGCCCCTCCAGGGGGGCCAGTGCAGGAGGTTCCAGGGCCTGTCCCCATAACGCACCAGCCTGGCTGTGCAACACCCTCTCCCAGGACCCTCCTTCGCAACTCCAGCTGCCGGATTGGGGTTGGCCGCCCTGCTGGTGTCTGTGCCCCTAATCCTTGTATCCGGCACTAACCCACCCTTGCAATCCCGGCCTGTGGCAGAGAGTCTCACAGGTTAACTGTGCACCAATCCCAGCTGGTCCACTCCTTCACTGTGCCCCACCCAAGCACTGTCTCTGTCCCCATGTGATCCCTGTGCTGACAGCGCAGATGCTCAGCGACACACTCCACTGAGACCCACAGGACCATCACGTATTCAGCTAATTGCTCAGCCAGATGTTTGGCTCCTCTCCAGACACCCTGGCTTCCCCAGCCCCTCCCAGACACGAGCACCACCATTTCCAGCTCCTGCCACACAGACAGCCCCGCTCGCTTGGCAGGATGCCCCCCAGCGCCGCACCCTGCTCAGAGGGAGGGCACATGCCACAGCTCACCCTCGGGGATGGGCCTGACCATGCCTCCCCACGTCTTGGGCATCTGTGTCCCTCCCCGTAACGGCGCAGAGCAGGCGGTGCTGGGTCCACAGCGGCTCCGGCCAGGGACAGCGGGGCTCCCGGGTCAGAGCTGGCTTTTGCCGACTGGCAGGGAGAGGCCAGCTGGGCTCTACCCTTCTCGCATGTCAACGTCGGTACCCCTGAGCCAGAGAAGGGGAGCGCTCGGCCCTGTGTGCTCTGGGAGGCACCGGCCTCACGCTCCCTGGGTGGGCTCTGCTCCAGGGCTCTCCAGGAACCGTGGCAGGGCCAGCAGGTCTGAAGGCGGCTCTGCAAGGCCTCGCCAGGGGTCACATTTCACTGGCGGCTGCCCCAGGTTGGACGCGATTCCTTCAGAAGCACAGGGTCCCTGTGGGCCGGAGAACAGCAAGGCCGGGCTAGAGCTGCACGCACTGGCCCAGACACGAGCAGCCTCAGATCCAGGCTGCAGATCAGAGATCCTCCTCATCCCTGCTGGCTACAGCACGGGCCGGGCCTGACCGTCTCCCGGGGACACTGGGAACCTCCTGACGGAGAGGAGCCTGGCTGGAGCAGGAGTCACCTGCTCCAGGATGCCCAGAAGGGGCAGCCTCTGTTGGAGCAGAATCCAGCCAGGAAAGGTGCCTCAGGGACAGTGCAGGGGAGTGGGGGTGGGGGTTGCAGCACTGAGCTTATCCCTTACTTTCCCATAAGCTTCTGATTTACAGCCACCCGCAACCCCCTGCTAGCCCAGCCCTGGGCTCCCACCCCAGCTCTGCCGGTGCCCCTCAGTCCCGACCCACAGCCCCTGCTAGCCCAGCCCTAAGCTCCTCCCTCACACAGCTCTGCCAGTGCCCCCAATCCCAGCCTGCAGCCCCCTGCACACCCAGCCTTCCCCTCCCCCCAAACTGATCCACCCTAATCCTCTGGGATTATTCAGCAGGCACCAATGGCCTTTCTGATGTAAGGAGCCTGTGGCCACCGTCAGCTCCGGGCCATCACCAGGGCACCCCGGGGTCCGAGTCTGACAGAAGCCACAGCCCAGCTGGTGCCCCAAGACCCCACTCTAGGGTAGAGCCTTGGCTCTATCCTGCTCCCCACCTGGCTGCCAGGAGAGCGGTGAACGTGCCACGGGGAGGCGCAGGGAGAGAAGGACACAGTCCCTCTCCCTCCCCAGCCCTGGCAGACCAATGGGGGGGGGCACTTGACCCCCCTCCTCCATGCTCCCCCCACATGGTGCCTCTGCAGGCCCTGGGGCGGGCGTGTCACCACGATGGGGCAGCGTTTCTTGCCCTGCTCTCTGCTGGGGCAATGGCGCGGCCCTAGGCAAGCGAGCAGGAGGCCCTGAAGAGCAGCGCCTACCCCGAGGAGCAGCCCACATGAGTAGAGACACGGCCGGGGGGGGCACCATTCAAACTCAGCACCGGCAGCTCCCAGCTTTGCTCCTCCTGTGCCAGCCTAGTGCCCCCTCAGCCCAGGCAAGGAGACGGCAGGGGGGACCCAGCAGCCGGTCATGGCCACGCTGCCGTGAAGCCAGCTCCAAGCAATGCATCATTTGGAGGGCGCTCTGTCCCCAGCGCGAGCCCCCTTGCTGAGTCCCAGTGCTTAATGTGAGCCTCTCTTCTCACAAACTAAGCACTGCTCAGCTCCCGCTGGGGCCGCAGCACAGGGAGGGGAGCAGGAGGGCTGCCCCCCTCTCCACTCCAATCCCAACCCCGTCCTGCTCGGGAAGAGGCTGTCAGCCCTGGAGCCGGAGGCACCTCTCGCCGGTGCGCCTCCCTACCTTTCATCTGCTTGCTGCTCAGAAGAAACACACATGCAGAGTTTAATTAACTTTATTGATATTCAGAAATTAGGAGAATGACTAAAGGTAATTGCTCATTAAAAATCATTACACTGACACAGCAGGCACAGTGAGGCAGCCTCCTGCCTTGCAATTATGGCAAGAGCGTTGCTGAGGCCTGCCCAGGCCCCCGCCGCCGGGCTGGCGCTGCACCGGTGCAGGATCTCGCTGGCTACAGGGAATGTGGTCGCAAGTGCTGAGCCATGGAAATGGGGCACAGCTGAATGATCAGCCTGGCCTTTACCAGCTCCCCAGTGCCAGAGCACCACGGTGCCCCCAGCCCGGCCTCCTTCGCCACCACGCAAGAGAGGGGCCCAGAGAAGCTGGGCCAGGCCAGAGCAGGGAGCTGCAGGGCCTCTCCCCAGGTCCCAGCCTTAGGGTGTGGGGAGCTGGCTCTAGCTTGGGGATGGTTCCAGTCTAGCCCATGCAGCACCATCCTCTTAGACCGCACCCCAGGGACCAGCCGGGCCCGCTCCAAAGGAGAGATGCCCCCACTGCCGAGCCCAGAGGAGCGGGACGTGGCATCTCCTTGCTGGCACCTCACACAGCAGCTCCTCCCTCTCAGCTGGGAAAGGATTGAGGAACCATTTCCCCTCTGGCCATGCGGCATGGCTGAGCCTCCCACAGGCAGTGGCCACTGGCTGTAGGCGAGCTGGGCCAGGGCAGAACACCAAGCTGGGGAGCCCAGGGTCAGAGGGGGGATGCCAGGCCCCAGCCAGGTTCAGTGCTGGTCTCCCCATCCCCTCTGCGGCCCAGAGCATGCTGCACCCTTTACCCGCCAGGCTCCCAGCGCGGTGCAGGGAGAGTCCAACCTTCAGGGTGGTGGCTGGGGCAGCAGCATGGGCCCCCCTCCTAAGGCCTAGGAGTGGCAGTCAGAGCGTTCCCCAGTACTGGCCCTGGCTGCTGGGTTTAGCTGCATGGATGGGGGCTGGGCCACAGCTGGGATCATGCTGCTGAGGCCCCCCAGAGCAGCAGCTCTTGGCGTGGATTCCCACTGAACTGAATGGAGTGGGCGACGCCTCTCAGAGCAATTGGTTCAGGCTCTCTGCAGACACTGGCAGACCTTGCTGTGTCGGTTACATGCAGCACATGGGTTTGAGCTTTTCTCCACAACCACAAGAGCTCGTTATTTAAAAAAAGGAAGCTGAGGCCCTGTGCTGCTCACCTGACTCCAGGGGCTGGGGCCTAGGCCTATGGTCCCGGAGTCTTAAACCAGCTTTGAAACCGCACTGATTCCCATGGAGGCGCTCCAGAGACACACCGGGACAGGCCTCACATTTCAATATTGACCCAGCCAAGTGCTTCAGACGGTTCTGAAACTCAGCCCATCTCCCCCATCCCCCCCAGCTGCTTGAGGAGGCAGATTTGAGGCACCCAACTACGGATGGGAAATGAATTAACCTCCCAGCTCCAGCGAACGCTCCCCGGCTGCGAACTCTAGCGATGACGACATTCCCCCAGAACACCACCATGCAAAGCATTGTGGGCAACAGCTGCATGTTTGCCAGCCAGCAACGTCGACGTCTTCGCATTGCTTACAAGGCTGAATTACTGCCGACAACATATGGCGCTTTATGTAACTGCTCGATACGGCTTCTCCGTGCCCCTCCACTATTAACCTCATTTGCTCAATGCCTTGCCCTCCACCAGCGAGCTCTGCTGGGGCAGGGAGGCCCTGAACAATGCAAACAAGTCTTAAAGTGACAACGGAGCCCATCTACCCATAAATCCGAGGGGAGAGATGTACTGTAACCGATTGTACTGCACTACGAAAATAGCTTGCTCTCTGCAAGCAATTACCCACCAAGCCAACGGGGCCCCGGCAGCTCCCTGCCATGCCGCTCGGGGTCGCTGGGAAACACAACAGCCCTCCAGAGGTCAGCGGGATGGGAGTTAGAAATCGCAGCCCACGTTCCTGCCAGGACCTCAGCACCAGTCACCATCATTAAAAAAAAAAAAAAAAAAGACCCTAAGAAGCCAGTGGGACCCAAATATCCCATTTCTACTCTTCGGAGGAGATGCTCACAGCATATGCAGAATGGGAACATCCCACGGCACAAACTCCATTAACTGGGCCCCACTAACAGAGCGCCCTCCAGGGCCCCTGCACTGAGTGGGGTGCACAGCATCCGGGCTGCAGGAAAGGCTGTGCCAGCCCTGCTCCGGGTTGAACCATTAGCTGCCGCAGCCCTCGGGTCTTCCGCCCCGGGCCCAGCTCCTCAGCACAATTCCATCGGTGTCCACGTTCCCCCAGCCCCCGTTGTTTGAGGCACCCCGGGCCCGCCCCCCAGCCCTGCCAGTGATGCAGAGGAAGGTCCATCACTCACATACAAATCCTCCTCCACAGGGGAGGTGCAAACACGCTCATCCGGCCCTCAGCAAGTTTAATTACAGCCTCCTGCAGCCTCAGCTAAACCGCAGATATTTGGAAAACTGTAATTTCCCTGCACTCGGTGTGCAGAGCGATGCAGCCTGAAAGCCTAGCCTCCCTCCCCCTGCCATCCAACGGGCGCCGAGAACCTCCTTTCCGCTGAAATCCTCCTGCCTGACACGGAGGACTCCCCCTTAGAGCATCCCTCTCCCGCTCAGGGTGTCATTCCTATTGCCATCTGGCTGCCTCCAGCCCAGCAAAGCAGAGATGGAGCAAACACGGCCGGCTCAGCTAAGGTGGGCTGGTTTTTCCCCAGGCATCTCCATTTCAGGGAGAGTTCAGGACATGCACCACCGGTTTTGGAAGGGGGAAAAAAAAAGAGTTTGACACTTAGCAGCTCATGTTCCCTCTACCTCCAGCACCCAAGGGAAGCTGGTTGCTGTTTGCTTTTCCTCCGGCTAGCTCGCAGGGACCTCTGGTTAACAAAGAGGTTCGCCTGGCAGTCACCCTCGCTCCCCAAGGATGGCCCACTGCTGCCCTCAGGCTCCCCTGCCTCCTCCCACCTGGACGCAGGAGCGTGAGGAGCCCGAGACACTCAGCTCCTTGGCCTGTAGCTTGCAATTAAAGCACCAGCAAAAAGCTTGACATGTTTTTCAAGATGGCTTCTGCATTTCCATGCAGGGAAGCACTGGAGCACTCTGAGTAATGCCAGCCTAATATCAGCCTAACAGGGGAGTATTTGGGGAGAATTATTGAGCCAAGGCTCTCTCTAGCAAACAAGTGTTCTGACTCATGTGCGCTATGAGATCAGTCCCCGAGCAAGGAGAGAAGCAAATCTCCAAGTCACAGAGAAATCAATCCAGAAATACCCAGAGCAATGAGCCTACAGGAGCGCTGCAGATTTAAGGGCATGTCAGACAATGTGGCAATTAAGGAAAACCCCAGGGGCCCGTCAGCCCGCTGGAGATGCAGGCAGGGCAGGGGAGAGAGGCCCTCCCAAGCAATTGGGAGAGCACGCTGCAGCCAGCATGAAGCAGGTCCAACCCCAGCAGCATTCTCCCATGGCCCCGGGTGCCCTCTGCTCTAGGCGGGGGCAGTGGGGAAACACGGGGCCAGCTCACCATTCAAGTCAGATGACGTGGCTCACCACACGAACAAGGGCCTGATCCAGACCCCGTGGGGAGACTCTGATTGGTTCCCTGGGCTTTGGATCAGGCCCAGCGAGCTGGCAGTGTTTCCCTTGGTGAGCTACCCAGAGAGACCTGACCATGTGCCACGACACCGGTGCAGCCTGTCGAAGGAAATACGGCCTTCCTTCCTCCCTCTTGCCTGTCCTCGCCAAAACGGTAACTCCGGCCTCCCCAGCGACATCCGGCCCCGTGTGCGACCGCCCAGCGTGGCTCCCTGGGAAAGGAGCCCTGGCCAGGCCTCAGGCTTGGGACCAGTCCAGCTGCTCGGAGAATCAGCAGTGAGCAACGCAGGGCGATTGGTAACCAGTCTATGGGTCTGCCTTCCCCACAGCCCTGCATGTCCATCCTCTGGAGAGGAGCCAGAGCCTGCGAGCAGAGAGGAGATGGGAGGGCGACTGGGACACCTGGCGTCAATCAAAGCTCTGTGCCCCCAGTGACGTTTGCGATGGCCTGGGCTGTGCTTGGCCTCCTGGGACACGGAGGCCACAGAGCCAGGGGCCGTTGCAGCAGGATGGGGGATTCCCACATGCTTCTGATGCCCCAGAAGCACCACTGGCACCCAAGGGTGTCACAGCAGCACCCGGGGGTGGGGGGTGGGCTGTCCCTTGCCCTAACCCTAGTGGGCATAAATGGATGTGAAAAGAAAAAAAGCTACCGAACATCTAAGCAGCAGGGGCAGCCGGGGGAGGCTCCTTCAGGAGAGCTCCCCCCGGAAGAAAAGGCTCCAGGGAAGGTGTATTACCGGCTCTGGTGGGGATTTTTCTTTTGATCATCCCTAGCATGGGAGCTTGTGATTCTATTAATACCAGGGATTGGGAAGAGCCAGGCCAGGCACAGAACAGAGCCAGGCTTCCTCTCAGTCAGCCACTGCCTGGTGCACCAGCCACCCAGCCCTTGCCCAGGTTACCTACAGGGCCAGCTAATCAGCCAGGCCAGGCAAACCGCCCTTAGAGCGACGGGCCCCGCGAAGCAGCGCATGGGGGTGGCTCTGGGGGCAAACAAGCATCTTAGGTCAGCGGCTGGTCCGTACAAAACACTACTGCGGCTTCGCCCCCTCCCGGCCCTGGGCCCGCGGCTGCCCTTGGGCTGAGGCGCACCCGGAGCGGTGGGGAGCGCAGAGCCGGGCGGGCGCAGGCACCGGGGCACCAGAGCGCACCGGCCAGGGGCGCAGCAGGACCCGTCCTTCGGCGACAGTCGAAGGAAGCCGAAGCAAAGGAGGCGGCGAAGGCGCAGAAGTGGGTGCCTGGCAGCCCGCGGTTAGCAGAGGGCGGGCGGTGCTGCGGGAACCGCGTCCAGAAACACCCGCTTCAGCGAGGCGGTTCGTGCGGAAGCCGGTTTCGCCCCGGTCGCAGGAGGCTCGGTGTAAACCAGCTCCGTCCCTCCCCCGGGCAGGCTACTCCCGTTTGCAGCGCTACCAAAGCGCTTCAGCCAGCAGCGAGCGTCGTGCCGGGAGGGGTAACGGGGCGGCCAAAGGCAGAGCAGACTTACACGCGTTTACACGGGCAGCTCCAGTCATTCGGAGCGGGCGCTAGAGCAGCCGCGCCGGGCCCTGTAGGGAACGGCGGGGCTGCTGGGGAGAGAGACTGGAAACCGATGGGCAGGGGCGCCGGGCCCGCCTCATCCCCCCACGGCTCGGGCCAGGGGGGTCGCAGCCGAGGCGGGACCCCGCGTAGGAATTACAGACCCTCGGCAACTGACGCCCAAAGGATCCGCTAAGCCCAGCCCCGCGCTCCGGCGGCTCCGTGCCCGAGACCCCCTGCCCCACGCACCCGGCGCCCGAGCGAGCCGCACACAGGCGGGCGGGCAGCGGGCTGCCAGAGCCGCTCCCCTGACGCCTCTTCCCGAGCCGGGCGCGGCTGCGTCCCGGTAGGGAGGCGAAGTCCCCCGCCCGCTCCCCACCCCAGAGCCCCGCGAGCCAGCTGGTGGGTCTAGCCCCCCAAACACGCCAGTCTCCGAACTTCCGCCGGGTCTGACCCGCCCCCGCCAGGACCGGGGGCCCCAGAGCCGGGCGTCCCCAGAGTGAAGCCCGGCCCGGTGCACGGACCCCAGCCCCGGCGCCCCAGCCCGGGCCGGCTCCTCGGCAGCGCCTGGGCGGGATTAGTCCGTGCCGGGGGCCCGGCTGCCCTGCCCCCGGGGAGCGGAGCGGCTGCTCCTGGCCAGCGGGCTCCGCGGGGCAGAGGCTTCCCGGGGAGCCCGGCAGCGGCGTTGACGGGAGAGCGCAACTTGGCAAAGTTTGGCGCAAGGCGCCGCGCTGGCCGGGAGCGGCCGGGCCCGGGGGGACCCCTCCGGCTCGGGCGGATCCGCAGCCCCGGCCGGGCCGCGCCGCGCGGAGCCCCGAGCCCAGCGGCGGGCGCCAGGCAGCAGAGCCGGGGCTGGGACCGGCCGCCCGGGCTGCGGGGGACCGGGACGGGGGGCAGCGGGGCCCCGCGGAGAGTTGGGGGCCCTCCCGCCGCGGCCGGGCGCGGAGCGAGCTCTTACCTCGAGCCTGGCCCTGGAGCAGCGCGGCGAGCAGCAGGCAGCCGGCGAGCCCGCGGGCTGGAGCCCCCGGCGCGGCGCCCATGGCCGGTCGCTCGGCGCTGCAATCCGCGCTCCCCGCGCTCAGCTGCGGCGGAGGCAGCCGGGCGGCTCCGGTCCTGGCGCGGCGCCCGCACCCGGCGCTGCCAGTCAGCACCGCGGAGAGCGCCCGGCGTCGGCTCCGGCGAGCGGCTCCTACCGTAACGCTGCGAGTAGCGCGCCCCGCCAATCCTGCGGGGACGCCCGGCCGCCGCTCCGGGGGAGGGGGGCTGGTTCCTCCCCGCTGCGCCGGGCTGAGGGGGGAGGGGGGGCGGGGGCAGCGCGCCGGCCCCGGACCTGCCCCCCGGCGTCACAGGGCGCTGCCAGCCCCCGCGTCCCGCACACCCGGCAAAGTTGGCGGCGAGTTGCGGGGCGCACGCCCGGGCGGCGCGGGGAGGCTGCTGCGGACTCCCGCCGCGGGGTGACGCGGCCGGTCACTTGGCGCTGGGGAGACGCCGCGGCTGCAGGCAGCCGCCTCCGCCCCGCGCCCCGCGCCCGGCCCGAGCTGCCGGCCCGGGACAGGGATTTCAGCGAGGGACCGCAGAGAGCCGGGCTCCTTCGGGGGGGTCAGCCCTTCCCGGGCTCCCTGCCCCCCCCCCGGCCCACGTCTCCTTCCTGCTGACCTGAGACCCGCACAAGGGTCATTGCTCTGGGTGCCAGTCAAGCAGATGGACGAGGATGGCCCCTCCCCCACCCATCCCTAAATAGCCTTTATGTGGCTCCAACGAGTTGCCCAGGTGTCATTTTCTAGCCCGGAGGAAGGGCAGCCCCGTGCTTGGCCCCCCCCGCCCCCATCTGTCAGCCCTGCCTTCTCCTGGGGCAAAACCAGCCGCCGGGCCCGCCCCTGGAGAGCCGGGGGATTGAAGGTTTGCTCGATTCAGAGACAGCCTGGGTCCGGCCTCTTGGCCCCGGCTGGGGCTTTCCCCCCTCTCCCAGTGCATGCGGGCCTCCTGCTGTGGGGAGAGCCGGGCTGTGACGGGGCCAGAGGGAACTGCCGGCAGCAGACAGATGGCGTTTGGAGTTAGCCCAGAGCTGCTCCCGGGCTGCTAGCTGGACATTTTTGAATGTAGTAAATAAAATCATTAAAATCAAGAACCAGCTGTTTGTTTAAGGAAATACCCCCTCAGTCAGAGTCCAGCCGGCCTTGTCTTTGTGCGGGCTCCGAAACCCCGGGGGGACGTCCCCTGTGCCCTCTGGCCTGTCCCTGCCTCCAGGGACACGCGACAGGCCGGGGAAGGAGCCGTTCCATGGACCTGGGGCCAGGGCTTGGTCTGCAGCAGCGTGGCCGTGGGGAGGCGGGCCATGGGCCTTCTCCCCCCGACCTGAGCCAGAGGAGCGCTGCATTGGCCTTGCACTTCCACACTGGAACTGACAACCTGCTGCTGCAGACAAAGCCTACACACCCGGCTGCTGCCAGCCCTCCGCGGGGCGCCCTAAGCTGCGAGATCCTAGGGCGGAATCCGCTTGCTGCAAAGCATGAGTCTCTTACGAAGCAGAGCAGCCTTGCCCAGTAGGCAGGGCCTGCCCCTCCCTCCCCTGTCCCCGCTGAGCGTGGGCTAGAAACGCTGGGATGAAAGGGAAACGTTTCTTTCCAACATCCTTGCCCAGCACTTGCCCCTCGGATGGCCAGGACTCGGAGGGCATTTAGAGCTCCCTAGGAAGACTGACCCTCTTGCTCCCGGTGCATGACGGCCCTGAAGGCAACTGAGCTCCCGCTTTGCACTGTTGACCCCTCCTGGCTTTGGCACCAGGGGAACGCGCCGCCACTGGATTCCTGCACCTCATTCCTAGTGGATACACACTTGGCTCTGGCCACTTATTTCCACTCCCGCTCTGACACTGCTGGTACACACATGTTCCCAGTGAGAGCAGGAGAAAACTGCTCTAGCCTGGGGCAGTTCTTAATCACACCTGATTCGGAGTGAGAGGAAGTAGCCTCTGTTTTTGAAATACACGTACAGACAAGACAAGGCCAGCTCTTGCTCGCCTAGGCAATGCCGAGCCATTTGCAGTAAGCCTACAATACGTGAGGGGAGAGCAGACCAGGGCTCCACGTAACACTGGATTCTCAGTTACCATTTTAAGTGACAAAAAAGCAACTGTCTTGAAAGCCCCAACCAGCTTAGATGCGGGAGCCTCCATGGACAGCTGAGTTTCTGCTTCTTTTCATTGCAGGCTAGGCACCCAGCACACATCTGCAAAGCACTTTCAATGCTAAATTTGAAACTTTGATCCTCAGTCGCTCTATAAATGTTTAATGCAATAACGCTTCTGAAAGGACTCGGAAGATGTGCAGTTTGAAGCCAAATTGAACTTTCTAATATTATGATATTCAAATAACTTTAAGATGCTTGGCACTTTCTAAGGCACATACTTGGCCTCTTAATGAGGGGGGGACTCCTTTAAAAATAGATGTTGATTTTAAAATAAAGCAAACACCTGATTTGCAGGTACTGTCAAAGCTTTATTGAAGGGAAGGATGGGAAGAGAAATGATAGCTGAATGCAAATACAGCTCAACAAACAAAGCAGCAAATAAACTCGCAGACCAATAATCAGCCCCTTTGGAGCCTGCTGGAGGTGTTGGATGTGAGACAGTGTCTCCCTGTGTTTGCATTTATCTGAAGTGCATGACAAGCTGAGGACTGAATTTAATTGAAAACCGCATCCTTTCCCCATGGCTTGTCTCACACAGCCGCATGCGCTCAGGCAGCCCCAGAGTTCTGGGTCCCAACAGGTAGCGGAGGCTCCTTTTGGCGGGTGGTTCTTCACTTCAGCCTCATTCTTTCAGACGCCAGTGTAAGCCTGCTGACCCGAGACTCAGGCAGAAGCTGGCAGGAGGTTCTTGCTTGGGCGATTTTTGACCTTTGGGCAAATGGAAAATGTAAGGCGGGGCCCAGCCGTCCTGTTAGAACAGTGGGCCCAGGAGGGGCTGCCAAGCACCAAGCAACAGCTGAGCCTAGGGGGTACATTAAAGGAGCTGGCCAAGGGCGAGAAGGGGGGTAGGGGGGCCCCCTCAGGGCGGAAAATGCCAGATTAGGAAGCCTGGTTTACAATGGATCCGAAAAAAAAAGATGCAGCCAGGGGAGGGTCTCAGGGCTGCTGCTTGGCTGCCCGCTGAAGCCTCCACGACGGCTGGCCACAGTGCATGCAGGAGGGCAGCCCTGGTGAGCCCCGAAACACCCGGGCGGAGGCGGCGGCCAGGGAAGCGACTGGAGGGTGGGAGGGGGAAACCAAAGGGCAAACTGCAAAGGCACTTCAGGTGCATCCGGAGATGCTGCAGAAGTGTCACCCGGGGCTCCCAGCCCTGGCGAAAGAGACGAGGCGCGGCTGGAAGTCAAGTCGCCTTGGGACAGCAGGGGGCGGAGCTGGACCCTCTGCGGGGGCCCTGTGCCCAGCAGGATCCAGGCAGCGCAGAGAGGGGGAGTGGGTGGCTCGTCCCAAAATCAGGCCATTGGGTGCATTCACGTGTCCACGGCCATCAGTGGGGACAGAGGGGGAGCTTTAGCCAAAACACAGGGCCTGACTCTCCACGCCTTGCACTTCACACCATCACTGGCTCGTGCAAGGTGAGTCCCACGTGCTTTGCACTGGAGTCAATGGCTGTACAAGGCACAAGACGAGAGAGAACCGGGCCCACAGGTTTAACAGATGCCGAGAGATTTTAATTTCCCTCCTTCCCCTTCCATCCTGGAAACAGCAGCTGGGTCAGCCTGAATGCAGGTGGGAAGTGGGGCAGGAGCAAGGGACAGACCCAGAAATTTACAGCCGAGTCACAGGGCGGGGAGGAGGCTCTGCTAAAAGAAGCCCTGCAAAGGACTTATGGCCTCCCTCGAGTATCATTTAAAACACCCCGAAAGGTTCCCCCCTTTCGGCCTCAAACCTTCTTTTAACCTTTGAAATACCAGGGAGGCTAAACCGGTCCCTCGTGTTGCTGGCGGGTGCCTACGGGTCTGTGTGTGTGTGTGCAAGTTCTGGCAGTTCAGGGGCCGGGCTGGAAGATGAATCGTTAGCAAAGAAATCATTTTTCTGAAGTGTTCATTAGGCCTCAGAGTTGAACACATGTTTAAAAGCCAAGAGGTTTCAACATTACCTCCTCTCTCAGCTACTCACCGTTCAGTCACCGTAACAGGCAGCAAGCTCTTGTGAGTCCAGGCACCAGCTCGACCTGAGTGTGTAATGTGAAAAGAAGCAGGAATTCCCCACCCCCACCCCGCCGACCGCCTTTTAGCCCAGCTGTGTATTCCCTTTGCATGTCACCATTAACAAGTAAGACATTCATGGCAGAATATTTAGAAACACAGGAGCAAAGAGCTTCTGGGAGGCAGGAAAACATTCATTGTCGTGCACTTCGCAGCACCACAGAATAAAGGTAATCTACAAGGTCACTAAGTATCAGACAGGCAGGCTGCTGCAATCAATAGGGACCTGCCATGGGTACCAAAGATAGAAGACATCTGTCAGAGGCAGTAGATTGGGTTAGAGGGAGCTGAGTGCTGGTGTCTCACCAGGATCTGCATTGGAGCTGGTCTGACCCACGAAGGAAATCAATGATCCAGAGGAAGAGCCATGCAGGGCTGGAGTTTGTCAGTGACACAAAACAGATGAAGCCAGGGTACTCTATTGTTATTAATTATTATTGAATAAGTGCTGACAAGACACAATGAACAGACACACAATGTGCCTGCTGTGGAGAACTGGTGAGCTAAGCCAGATGTCGAAGGGCAGACGCAGAGGAGGAGTGGACCTGGACAATTAATGTATGTTCATGATTTATTTCAGTTGCCTCTGGGTGCCTTTGGCAGGAAGCAGGGACAGAGTGCCAAGAATTCCTGCATTCTGATCTCAGCCCTGCCTGCTATAGGATCTTGGGCAAGTCAGAACCCTTATGTGCCTCAGTTTCCCAGTCCATAAACTCCAGCTAATAGTCCTCCCTGCTTCACAGGCATGTCAATATCTGCAAAATACTTAGGGACAGGGAAGAGGGCCCATTAACTTAGGAGCGGGAGAGCTTTCAGGATGGCAGGTCAGCATCAGAGAAGGGGTTTAGGTAATTCCAGCCAGCTAAAAAACTTCTTCCACTCGTGTTACGTGTCAAGAGACAAAGGGCCTGATACCTGGGCCCCAGTGCTCTTAGGAAAATGAGAAAGCTGCTGCTCGAGGACCTCCTCCTGCGAAACCATGGGAGGCAGAAAAGCCCAAGCCCAGGGCTGGGTCCACGGGCTGGAATGCCAGCTGCTCTGAGGAGCTAAAGCTGAAAGGTAATTTCAGGGTTCTGAAGTACATGGCTATTTCTACCAAGTTGTCAAGTGTTACGGATTCAAGCAATCTTGTTAAAAGATATGAAATCCAATCCCCCGTCCCTCTCACGGAATAATGGGCCTCACCAAGGGGCTCAGCTCAGATCATTAGAGCTTTCCAGGAGCCTCAAAGTCCCACATCTCTGGGCTGACACTTGATTGGATGTGAGAGGGGCTGTTGTCATGACCGCTCTTCTCCTGGCATTCACGGCTCAGATTGGCAGCAGTTCTCCCGTCATCTCCCCTCCTTTGCTCACAACTTTCTGTGCAGAGCATTTGCTCTGGCGCAGATGAGAGGGATATTGTCAGTGCTTCAGCAAGCTGCCGGGGCTGACCTCAATCCGAGCCATCCAGTATAATTCTCGTTCCCATCCCAGAGATACGAGGGGAAATTGCAGCTCTGAAAAATGCCCTTTCAAGCACTAACCCAGGCTCAGCGAGTTATCAGCTGTGCAGATTTAATTCTGAGCAGAGACGCCATCCAGGGCATTGGGGAGCCAAGCACCGCCCACGTCACCCCGAAGCCGGGTGAAGGTGGGCAAGGACGCAATCAGGAAGGAGATAAACGCTGAGCCGATCGGCTTGGATTGTCTCTCTGCCACTGATCTAGTGCAAGGGCTGCCACCCCTTGAGGTCCAAACAAGGGGCCGTGCGGGATGATCCGGAGCCCACAGCAGTGGCCAGCTGGCCATGTGTTCTGAGCACCTGAGCACCGTTCCCAGGACAGCTACTCAAAGAAGGGACAATCCTGGGAGAAGTGGGGCACGTGGCAGCCCTAGCTAGCATTGCCTTGTGTGAGTCTGGACTGGCCAGAGCAGCCGCATGATGCTCCTTATGGCCTCCAGGGCAGTGCAGCTGAGCAGACCCCTTCCTCTGTCTCTTCATGCCCAGTCAGGGGGTCTGACCCAGCTGGATTTCTTCCCAACTGCTGACGGCTACACAAGCTCCTGCCTCCTCTGCCCCTGGGTCCAGCCACCAAGGCCTGCAGCTGCCTCCGCTTGAGTGAGCTTTAGTCAGGCCCCAGGTGCGAGCACAGGCCACAGGGAGTGCCGGGGTAGCTTACTGCAGGGCTGGCTGCATCCCGCAGCATTGCAGGGCCTGTCCCCAAGCAAGCCCAGAGAAGGGCAGCTGGCCCCCCAAGTCTGTGAATTCCTAGGGCATGGCACGATGGTCCAGGCTGCTTCCCAAGAGGCCGGTGGGGCTGCCACTTTGCTGTGGTGGATCGGTGCCCATTCCAGCCACTGAGCAGGCTGTTGCCGGAGCCGTCCTAGCCACAGGGGAGCAGCTGCCTGCCTGTCGCATGAACGTCTGTGCCACCAGCCGCTTAGTAGCACTAACCTACGACATGTCAGCCCTTTCTGTCTCCATGGGGATCCCATGCAGCCAGCTGCTCTGAATCGAACCAGCACTACGGTCCGGCAGCACGGCTCCTCCAGCTTCATCCAACAGACGCCAAGAAGCACAGTGTCCAGGCGGCCCTGCCAGGCCTCAAGCAGCCGTGCCGTGCGCCGTTTGAGCCAGCCCAGGTTTGTGGGGACGGGAGCATCGAGGGCCAGCCGCCGGGTTAGCGCTCAGCTCTGCCCAGCAAGGCACCGCCCGCATGGCCACTCAGGGCCTGGGGCCTGGCAGGAGCAGCGGGTTCCTCCTCGTCCAGTCCGGGTTTGTGGCAGCGAGCATTCCTGCGGCAGCCAGCAGCGAAGTCGGAGATGCCAGGCAGGGGCTGCAATGGAGGAACCCGAGGAGCTGGAGCCCGGTTCATAGCCAAAGGCCCGGGTTCCTGTCCGAGCTGGGCCCTCGCTGCTCTGCTTTGCTTCCCCCGTGCTACACCGGGCAGCAGCACAGACCGGCCGTGGGGACACGGGGGGCTTCGCGTCGGCTGGCTTCGAGCAGACCAGATACAAGTAATTTGGAGCGAACGTGCCCTGTTGCTCTTTGTGTGCTCGAGAGCGAGGAGGGGAGCGAGGCGGAAGCCGAGCCATGTGGAGATGGGAGCTTTGCCAGGCTCCCATGAGGCAAAGCTCCGAAACACGTTTGCTGGCCCAGCAGCTCCAGCAAAGGAAGAGCTCTCTCGTCTCTTGCGGGCATAATAAGCAGCTGTCGAAAAGGCTTCCCGATGGGTCTTTTAGTACTCCCCCCTCCTGGATAATTACAGCCCGTTGAGTCACAGCCCCTGTACTGTCCAGCACCGCCCACTGACGTCAAGCTAGCCTCGCTCATCTGCAAACTTCCCCCTTCCTCGGCAGCCAGGGCCGGAGGAAACATGCAGAGAAAGGGACAGAAAATTCAAATTCTCCTCTTGTCAAATCATCATCAAACTAGTGATCAACCAACTCCCCTCCGCCCCAGTCCCCAAAACAGACATTGAGCATCCTGTGCTTGGCTTCAACTCTTCCAAAGCTCGCTGAGGTCTTAACTCATTAGAGAAGCACGTGGAAATGGGAAACAATCCTTTTATTTACTGCTTCAACTCTGGCCCTATAGAGGTGGCAGGAACCATGCTGCCTGTATGAGGGAGCATGAGAAAAATCCATCAGCTCACCTGCTGCATATTTGTTTGCTAATAAATGTCCTGAGATGCTTCTCCTCCACATGGATTAGGCAGTTTATTTCTGATGCCACAGGGGCTCGGAGCACTGCAGATAGGTAGCCAAAACCACAGATCAGAGCAGGCTTGCTGAGCAGACCCAGAAAGACAGTGCAGGAACTGGCAGCTGAGACCTCGTCAGAGAGACGATCTCAGTTACCTTGGTTATCAGATTGGACGGAAAGAGACGCTGAGCACACAGGACTCAGCTTGGGAACTCCCAGTGCATCAGGTTGTTAAATATTATTATTTTGCTTCTGTTTAAAGCCGAGCTCAGACGGTAATGTAATGCCCTGGAAGCCCCTCCAGATGCAGCTCCTGAGGGCAGGACGAACTCTGGAAATGCCAGGGCTTTTCTGAGTGACCCAGGGTCTGACTTCCTAAGCGACCAGGAATGGCGTAAGTGGGACCCAAGGCCCTGGTTTTGCCTGGCAGTTACTGGTGGGTTCTGTGTGCACCCAGGCCTCGGGAGGGGGGCCCGTTTGGCCCCTCCGTCTTGTCTGGCTGGTACAATGGATTCATTTTGCCAGGTCCGTTCATTGTGTGCACCACAGGAGCACCTAGAGCTTCGAGTCCGGCTAGGGACCGTGCTGGCAGGGTGTCACCCGCACACACACACACACGCACACGCAAACGCACACGCGCACACACACAGAGGCAACAGTCTGTGGGGCCGCTCCCCAGCACTGACTTTGCAGAACTGCACCAGTTTGCAGCAACCCGAACACACACACACACGGGACCCATGGCACAAGCAACCGAGTCAGCGGCTCAATGGCTCATTAGGGGCTAGCTGGAGCCTGCCCCCGGCTCTGTGTAAAGGGTGTTGTCACAGGGGAGCCCCAGAGAAGTGTGCCAGGTCCCACCCAACCCCCTCCCATGGGGAATAAGCTACTGCTCCCTTCCCCCATCATGCCAGCTCAGTGGGCGTGGGGAGTAGCAGGCCTGCCATGCCCCGGGCCATCTCCCTAGGGCTGTCCCAGCACCCCTGGGAAGGAAAAGGGAGTCCAGTGGACCAAGCTGCCAGGCGCTGCCCATGGGCCACAGGTCACCCAGCGGCTCCCAGTGACGGGCAGGGCCCGGGAACGTTAACGGGGCTCAAAGTGGGACGTTCACAGACATCCGGGAAAACCCAGCATCACATTAAGCAGCAGTGACATGTGAACCAACTCGCACAACTCCTCCCCCTCACTGACTCTCGAACCTGGGGGCTCTGCAGCTGGATACATCAATGTATTTGGGGGGAATCAAAGGCTTGCGCGGATCAGTAGCAGACACCCCCGGTAGACAGCCCTCCTGCAATCCAGACAATCAATGTAAATACACGACAAGTCGCACCGAGCAGGGGAAATCGATCTTGGTTTCCAGGCTTGTCCCCACGAGCTGGCGAGCTGCAGATGTCAGTGTAGACACTACCTACACCAATGGGAGGGGTCTCCTGTCGCTGCAGTTAATCCACCCCCACGAGAGGCAGCAGCGAGGTTTGTGGAGGAATTCTTCTGTTGACCTAGCACTGTCTACACCAGGGTTAGGTCAGTCTAGCCACGGCTCTCGGGATTTGGATTTCTCATGCCCCGAGAGACCTAGCTGTGCATTGTAAGTTCCAGAGGAGACCAGCCCTTGTTTGGAGTGATGTGAGCACGCCAGCCCGGCGGGCGGCTTCGAATTTTGGCAGCTCTGGAGGAGTTTCCTTCCGTCACCGGCTGTTTTGATTAGCCCATGTGTGGAGCTCCCTGGAACCCCTAGGGGTGTAAGTCAGCCTGGGACTCCGGGGCCAATTTATCCTCGTCCTCAGAGGAACCCTGCCAAAGACAGGCCGGGGCGCTGGGACTCATAGCTCAGCTAGACGCTAAAAAGCAGGGCCTCAGTAAAGCCCCTGGATTTATGGCTCATTACAACAATCTGTAGCCCTCTGACCCCCCTTTCTCCTATGCCGGCTGAGTGTTAACCTTGAATGGGCTCGGGCAACATGTGTGAACTCCTGGCTACCCAATCTGCTCCACCTTGGACCCCCATGCCCAGCCTCAGGGAAGAGCTCTGTGCGCCTCCAAAGCTCGTCTCTCACCAGCTGAAGCCAGGCCAGTAAAAGCGATTTTACCTTCCCTCCCCCTGGCCTCAGTAACGCTGCTCAGCAGCAGCCAAAGACCTGGCTCTTTGACGTCAGTGGAGTTACTCCAGTTTACACCAGCCGGGGATCTGGCCCAAGAATTCATTTTGCTCTTCCCTGCCCCCCGAGTTTTGCACAGCCCAGTGCCGGGCGGGAGCTCTTCCGAAGGCACATGGTCAGTGTTGCCAACTCACACAGCTGTACTGGGAGCCTCGTGACAGCTGATGCCTGCCGAAAGCCCCAGCTCCTGGAGCCCTGGGACCGCAGGAGAAACAGCTTCTAAGAAGCCATTTCACATCTAGCCCTGCCGCTGTGGGATACGCTGGAAACGTGGCCCTGCCCAGCTCACAAACCGCAAGGCCAAGGAATAATTTAAAACTCACCTGATCTGGGGGAGTCCCAGCTCCTGATTGCTGAGTGCCTGGGAGCAGCAGTACCGGAGCTGGCATCCCCAAGTGCAGCTCAGCTCTGCGGCCCGGCCGGGCAGGAGCTGTTTCCCACGGGCAGCAAGGCCTGGGCAGGGCTGCACACAGGGCCTGACTCCATGCCCCACCGCTGGCCACACCCCTTCCCTCTCCACTGGAGCTGTTGCTAATTAAGATCCTTGGTGCAATATGCAAACCCTGAGCAAACCAGTCTCTGAGGCCCACCCCACACAATCAATGAATTCTCCCTTCTGGCACTTGGCACCGACATTGCACAAGTTTAAATG